>NC_090378.1:114550967-114878092 GCF_036365525.1 Heterodontus francisci
ACAGTGTGTGTGTGAGAGGGTGGGGAGTTGGATGGGGTACAGTGTGTGTGTGAGAGGGTGGGGAGTTGGATGGGGTACAGTGTGTGTGAGTGGGTGGGGAGTTGGATGGGGTACAGTGTGTGTGTGAGAGGGTGGGGAGTTGGATGGGGTACAGTGTGTGTGTGAGAGGGTGGGGAGTTGGATGGGGTACAGTGTGTGTGTGAGAGGGTGGGGAGTTGGATGGGGTACAGTGTGTGCGTGAGAGAGTGGGGAGTTGGATCGAGTACAGTCTGAGAGGGTGGGGAGTTGGATGGGGTCCAGTGAGTGTGACAGAGGGTGGGGAGTTGGATGGGGTACAGTGTGTGTGTGTGAGAGGGTGGGGAGTTGGATGGGGTACAGTGTGTGTGTGAGAGGGTGGGGAGTTGGATGGGGTACAGTGTGTGTGTGAGAGGGTGGGGAGTTGGATGGGGCACAGTGTGTGTGTGAGAGGGTGGGGAGTTGGATGGGGTACAGTGTGTGTGGAAGGGTGTGTGGAGTTTGATGGGATAGAGTGTGTGTGTGAGAGGGTGGGGAGTTCGAAGGGGTACAGTGTGTGTGGAAGAGGGTGGGGAGTTGGATGGGGTACAGTGTGTGTGAGAGAGGGTGGGGAGTTGGATGGGGTACAGTGTGTGTGTGAGAGGGTGGGGTGTTGGATGGGGTGCAGTGTGTGTGTGAGTGGGTGAGGAGTTGGATGGGGTACATTGTGTGTGAGAGAGGATGGGGAGTTGGATGGGGTACAGTTTGTGTGAGAGAGGGTGGGGAGTTGGATGGGGTACAGTGTGTGCGTGAGAGGGTGGGGAGTTGGATGGGGTACAGTGTGTGTGTGTAAGAGGGTGGGGAGCTGGATGGGGTACAGTGTGTGCGTGAGAGGGTGGGGAGTTGGATGGGGTACAGTGTGTGTGTGAGAGGGTGGGGAGTTGGATGGGGTACAGTGTGTGCGTGAGAGGGTGAGGAGTTGGATGGGGTACAGTGTGTGTGTGAGGGTGGGGAGTTGGATGGGGTACAGTGTGTGTGAGAGAGGGTGGGAGTTGGATGGGATACAGTGTGTGTGTGAGAGGGTGGGGTGATGGATGGGGTACAGTGTGTGTGTGAGAGGGTGGGGAGTTGGATGGGGCACAGTTTGTGTGAGAGAGGGTGGGGAGTTGGATGGGGTACAGTGTGTGCGTGAGAGGGTGGGGAGTTGGATGGGGTACAGTGTGTGTGTGTAAGAGGGTGGGGAGCTGGATGGGGTACAGTGTGTGCGTGAGAGGGTGGGGAGTTGGATGGGGTACAGTGTGTGTGTGAGAGGGTGGGGAGTTGGATGGGGTACAGTGTGTGCGTGAGAGGGTGAGGAGTTGGATGGGGTACAGTGTGTGTGTGAGGGTGGGGAGTTGGATGGGGTACAGTGTGTGTGAGAGAGGGTGGGAGTTGGATGGGGTACAGTGTGTGTGTGAGAGGGTGGGGAGATGGATGGGGTACAGTGTGTGTGTGAGAGGGTGGGGAGTTGGATGGGGTAGTGTGTGTGAGAGGGTGGGGAGTTGGATGGGGTACAGTGTGTGTGTGAGAGGGTGGGGAGTTGGATGGGGTACAGTGTGTGTGAGAGAGGGTGGGGGGGTTGGATGGGGTACAGTGTGTGCGTGAGAGGGTGGGGAGTTGGATGGGGTACAGTGTGTGTGTGAGAGGGTGGGGAGTTGGATGGGGTACAGTGTGCGTGTGAGAGGGTGGGGAGTTGGATGGGGTACAGTGTGTGTGCGAGAGAGGGTGGGGAGTTGGATGGGGTACAGTGTGTGAGAGAGGGTGGGGAGTTGGATGGGGTACAGTGTGTGTGTGAGAGGGTGGGGAGTTGGATGGGGTACAGTTTGTGTGAGAGAGGGTGGGGAGTTGGATGGGGTAGTGTGTGTGAGAGAGGGTGGGGGGGTTGGATGGGTTACAGTGTGTGCGTGAGAGGGTGGGGAGTTGGATGGGGTACAGTGTGTGTGTGAGAGGGTGGGGAGTTGGATGGGGTACAGTGTGTGTGTGAGAGGGTGGGGAGTTGGATGGGGTACAGTGTGTGTGAGTGGGTGGGGAGTTGGATGGGCTACAGTGTGTGTGTGAGAGAGGGTGGGGAGTTGGATGGTGTACAGTGTGTGTGAGAGGATGTGGAGTTGGATGAGGTACAGTGTGGGTGTGAGAGGGTGGGGAGTTGGATGGGGTACAGTGTGTGTGAGAGGATGTGGAGTTGGATGAGGTACAGTGTGTGTGTGAGAGGGTGGGGAGTTGGATGGGGTACAGTGTGTGTGTGAGAGGGTGGGGAGTTGGATGGGGTACAATGTGTGTCAGAGAGTGTGGGGAGTTGGATGGGGTACAGTGTGTGTGAGAGGGTGGGGAGTTGCAGGGAGTACAGTGTGTGTGTGAGATGGTGGGGAGTTGGATGGGGTACAGTGTGTGTGTGAGAGGGTGGGGAGTTGGATGGTGTACAATGTGTGTCAGAGAGGGTGGGGAGTTGGATGGGGTACAGTGTGTGTGTGAGAGGATGGGGAGATGGATGGGGTACAGTGTGTGTGTGAGAGGGTGGGGAGTTGGATGGGGTACAGTGTGTGTGTGAGAGGATGGGGAGATGGATGGGGTACAGTGTGTGTGTGAGAGGGTGGGGAGTTGGATGGGGTACAGTGTGTGTGTGAGAGGGTGGGGAGTTGGATGGTGTACAATGTGTGTCAGAGAGGGTGGGGAGTTGGATGGGGTACAGTGTGTGTAGGAGTGTGGGGAGTTGGATGAGGTACAGTGTGTGTGTGAGAGGGTGGGGAGTTTGATGGGGTACAGTGTGTGTGTGAGAGGGTGGGGAGTTTGATGGGGTACAGTGTGTGTGAGAGAGGGTGGGGAGTTGGATGGTGTACAATGTGTGTCAGAGAGGGTGGGGTGTTGGATGGGGTACAGTGTGTGTAGGAGGGTGGGGAGTTGGATGGGGTACAGTGTTAATGAGAGAGGGTGGGGAGTTGGATGGGGTACAGTGTGTGTGTGAGAGGGTGGGTAGTTGGATGGGGTACAGTGTGTGTGTGAGAGGGTGGGGAGTTGGATGGGGTACAGTGTGTGTGTGAGAAAGGGTGGGTAGTTGGATGGGGTACAGTGTGTGTGAGAGAGGGTGGGGGGTTGGATGGGGTACAGTGTGTGTGAGAGAGGGTGGAGGGGTTGGATGGGGTACAGTGTGTGCGTGAGAGGGTGGGGAGTTGGATGGGGTACAGTGTGTGTCTGAGAGTGTGGGGAGTTGGATGGGGTACAGTGTGTGCGTGAGAGGGTGAGGAGTTGGATGGGGTACAGTGTGTGTGTGAGGGTGGGGAGTTGGATGGGGTACAGTGTGTATGAGAGAGGGTGGGGAGTTGGATGGGGAACAGTGTGTGTGAGAGAGGGTGGGGAGTTGGATGGGGTACAGTGTGTGTGTGAGAGGATGGGGAGTTGGATGGGGTACAGTGTGTGTGTGAGAGGGTGGGGAGTTGGATGGGGTACAGTGTGTATGAGAGAGGGTGGGGAGTTGGATGGGGTACAGTGTGTGTGTGAGTGGGTGGGGAGTTGGATGGGGTACAGTGTGTGTGTGAGTGGGTGGGGAATTGGATGGGGTACAGTGTGTGCGTGAGAGGGTGAGGAGTTGGATGGGGTACAGTGTGTGTGTGAGGGTGGGGAGTTGGATGGGGTACAGTGTGTATGAGAGAGGGTGGGGAGTTGGATGGGGAACAGTGTGTGTGAGAGAGGGTGGGGAATTGGATGGGGTACAGTGTGTGTGTGAGAGGATGGGGAGTTGGATGGGGTAGAGTGTGTGTGTGAGAGGGTGAGGAGTTGGATGGGGTACAGTGTGTGTGTGAGGGTGGGGAGTTGGATGGGGTACAGTGTGTATGAGAGAGGGTGGGGAGTTGGATGGGGTACAGTGTGTGTGTGAGTGGGTGGGGAGTTGGATGGGGTACAGTGTGTGTGTGAGTGGGTGGGGAGTTGGATGGGGTACAGTGTGTGTGAGAGAGGATGGGGAGTTGGATGGGGTACAGTGTGTGCGTGAGAGGGTGGGGAGTTAGATGGGGTACAGTGTGTGTGTGTAAGAGGGTGGGGAGCTGGATGGGGTACAGTGTGTGTGTGAGAGGGTGGGGAGTTGGATGGGGTACAGTGTGTGCGTGAGAGGGTGGGGAGTTGGATGGGGTACAGTGTGTGCGTGAGAGGGTGAGGAGTTGGATGGGGTACAGTGTGTGCGGGAGAGGGTGAGGAGTTGGATGGGGTACAGTGTGTGTGTGAGGGTGGGGAGTTGGATGGGGTACAGTGTGTGTGAGAGAGGGTGGGGAGTTGGATGGGGTACAGTGTGTGTGTGAGGGTGGGGAGTTGGATGGGGAACAGTGTGTGTGAGAGAGGGTGGGAGTTGGATGGGGTACTGTGTGTGTGTGAGAGGGTGGGGAGATGGATGGGGTACAGTGTGTGTGTGAGAGGGTGGGGAGTTGGATGGGGTACAGTGTGTGTGAGTGGGTGGGGAGTTGGATGGGGTACAGTGTGTGTGTGAGAGGGTGGGGACTTGGATGGGGTACAGTTTGTGTGAGAGAGGGTGGGGAGTTGGATGGGGTAGTGTGTGTGAGAGAGGGTGGGGGGGTTGGATGGGGTACAGTGTGCGCGTGAGAGGGTGGGGAGTTGGATGGGGTACAGTGTGTGTGTGAGGGTGGGGAGTTGGATGGGGTACAGTGTGTGTGAGAGAGGGTGGGGAGTTGGATGGGGTACAGTGTGCGCGTGAGAGGGTGGGGAGTTGGATGGGGTACAGTGTGTGTGTGAGAGGGTGGGGAGTTGGATGGGGTACAGTGTGTGTGTGAGGGTGGGGAGTTGGATGGGGTACAGTGTGTGTGAGAGAGGGTGGGGAGTTGGATGGGGTACAGTGTGCGCGTGAGAGGGTGGGGAGTTGGATGGGGTACAGTGTGTGTGTGAGAGGGTGGGGAGTTGGATGGGGTACAGTGTGTGTGTGTGTGGGTCGGGAGTTGGATGGGGTACAGTGTGTGTGTGAGAGAGGGTGGGGAGTTGGATGGGGTACAGTGTGTGTGTGAGAGAGGGTGGGGAGTTGGATGGGGTACAGTGTGCATGAGAGAGTGTGTGAGTTGGATGGGGTGCAGTGTGTGTGTGAGGGTGGGGAGTTGGATGGGGTACAGTGTGTGTGAGAGAGGGTGGGGAGTCGGATGGGGTACAGTGTGTGTGTGAGAGAGGGTGGGGAGTTGGATGGGGTACAGTGTGTGTGTGAGAGAGGATGGGGAGTTGGATGGGGTACAGTGTGTGTGTGAGAGGGTGGGGAGTTGGATGGGGTACAATGTGTGTCAGAGAGGGTGGGGAGTTGGATGGGGTACAGTGTGTGTGAGAGGGTGGGGAGTTGCAGGGGGTACAGTGTGTGTGTAAGAGGGTGGGGGAGTTGGATGGGGTACAGTGTGTGTGTGAGAGGATGGGGTGTTGGATGGGGTACAATGTGTGTCAGAGAGGGTGGGGAGTTGGATGGGGTACAGTGTGTGTAGGACTGTGGGGAGTTGGATGAGGTACAGTGTGCATGAGAGAGGGTGGGTAGTTGGATGGGGTACAGTGTGTGTGTGAGAGGGTGGGGAGTTTGATGGGGTACAGTGTGTGTGAGAGAGGGTGGGGAGTTGGATGGTGTACAATGTGTGTCAGAGAGGGTGGGGTGTTGGATGGGGTACAGTGTGTGTAGGAGGGTGGGGAGTTGGATGGGGTACAGTGTGAATGAGAGAGGGTGGGGAGTTGGATGGGGTACAGTGTGTGTGTGAGAGGGTGGGGAGTTGGATGGGGTACAGTGTGTGTGTGAGAGGGTGGGGAGTTGGATGGGGTACAGTGTGTGTGTGAGAAAGGGTGGGTAGTTGGATGGGGTACAGTGTGTGTGAGAGAGGGTGGGGGGTTGGATGGGGTACAGTGTGTGTGAGAGAGGGTGGAGGGGTTGGATGGGGTACAGTGTGTGCGTGAGAGGGTGGGGAGTTGGATGGGGTACAGTGTGTGTGTGTGAGAGGGTGGGGAGCTGGATGGGGTACAGTGTGTGCGTGAGAGGGTGGGGAGTTAGATGGGGTACAGTGTGTGTGTGCGAGTGTGGGGAGTTGGATGGGGTACAGTGTGTGCGTGAGAGGGTGAGGAGTTGGATGGGGTACAGTGTGTGTGTGAGGGTGGGGAGTTGGATGGGGTACAGTGTGTATGAGAGAGGGTGGGGAGTTGGATGGGGAACAGTGTGTGTGAGAGAGGGTGGGGAGTTGGATGGGGTACAGTGTGTGTGTGAGAGGATGGGGAGTTGGATGGGGTACAGTGTGTGTGTGAGAGGGTGAGGAGTTGGATGGGGTACAGTGTGTGTGTGAGGGTGGGGAGTTGGATGGGGTACAGTGTGTATGAGAGAGGGTGGGGAGTTGGATGGGGTACAGTGTGTGTGTGAGTGGGTGGGGAGTTGGATGGGGTACAGTGTGTGTGTGAGTGGGTGGGGAGTTGGATGGGGTACAGTGTGTGCGTGAGAGGGTGAGGAGTTGGATGGGGTACAGTGTGTGTGTGAGGGTGGGGAGTTGGATGGGGTACAGTGTGTATGAGAGAGGGTGGGGAGTTGGATGGGGAACAGTGTGTGTGAGAGAGGGTGGGGAGTTGGATGGGGTACAGTGTGTGTGTGAGAGGATGGGGAGTTGGATGGGGTAGAGTGTGTGTGTGAGGGTGGGGAGTTGGATGGGGTACAGTGTGTATGAGAGAGGGTGGGGAGTTGGATGGGGTACAGTATGTGTGTGAGTGGGTGGGGAGTTGGATGGGGTACAGTGTGTGTGTGAGTGGGTGGGGAGTTGGATGGGGTACAGTGTGTGTGAGAGAGGATGGGGAGTTGGATGGGGTACAGTGTGTGTGTGTGTAAGAGGGTGGGGAGCTGGATGGGGTACAGTGTGTGTGTGAGAAGGTGGGGAGTTGGATGGGGTACAGTGTGTGCGTGAGAGGGTGGGGAGTTGGATGGGGTACAGTGTGTGCGTGAGAGGGTGAGGAGTTGGATGGGGTACAGTGTGTGCGTGAGAGGGTGAGGAGTTGGATGGGGTACAGTGTGTGTGTGAGGGTGGGGAGTTGGATGGGGTACAGTGTGTGTGAGAGAGGGTGGGGAGTTGGATGGGGTACAGTGTGTGTGTGAGGGTGGGGAGTTGGATGGGGAACAGTGTGTGTGAGAGAGGGTGGGAGTTGGATGGGGTACTGTGTGTGTGTGAGAGGGTGGGGACTTGGATGGGGTACAGTGTGTGTGAGTGGGTGGGGAGTTGGATGGGGTACAGTGTGTGTGTGAGAGGGTGGGGACTTGGATGGGGTACAGTTTGTGTGAGAGAGGGTGGGGAGTTGGATGGGGTAGTGTGTGTGAGAGTGGGTGGGGGGGTTGGATGGGGTACAGTGTGCGCGTGAGAGGGTGGGGAGTTGGATGGGGTACAGTGTGTGTGTGAGGGTGGGGAGTTGGATGGGGTACAGTGTGTGTGAGAGAGGGTGGGGAGTTGGATGGGGTACAGTGTGCGCGTGAGAGGGTGGGGAGTTGGATGGGGTACAGTGTGTGTGTGAGAGGGTGGGGAGTTGGATGGGGTACAGTGTGTGTGTGAGGGTGGGGAGTTGGATGGGGTACAGTGTGTGTGTGAGAGAGGGTGGGGAGTTGGATGGGGTACAGTGTGTGTGTGAGAGGGTGGGGAGTTGGATGGGGTACAATGTGTGTCAGAGAGGGTGGGGAGTTGGATGGGGTACAGTGTGTGTGAGAGGGTGGGGAGTTGCAGGGGGTACAGTGTGTGTGAAAGAGGGTGGGGGAGTTGGATGGGGTACAGTGTGTGTGTGAGAGGATGGGGTGTTGGATGGGGTACAATGTGTGTCAGAGAGGGTGGGGAGTTGGATGGGGTACAGTGTGTGTAGGAGTGTGGGGAGTTGGATGAGGTACAGTGTGCATGAGAGAGGGTGGGTAGTTGGATGGGGTACAGTGTGTGTGTGAGAGGGTGGGGAGTTTGATGGGGTACAGTGTGTGTGAGAGAGGGTGGGGAGTTGGATGGTGTACAATGTGTGTCAGAGAGGGTGGGGAGTTGGATGGGGTACAGTGTGTGTGTGAGAAAGGGTGGGTAGTTGGATGGGGTACAGTGTGTGTGAGAGAGGGGGGGGGTTGGATGGGGTACAGTGTGTGTGTGAGGGTGGGGAGTTGGATGGGGTACAGTGTGTGTGTGAGAGAGGGTGGGGGGTTGGATGGGGTACAGTGTGTGCGTGAGAGGGTGGGGAGTTGGATGGGGTACAGTGTGTGTGTGTGAGAGGGTGGGGAGCTGGATGGGGTACAGGGTGTGCGTGAGAGGGTGGGGAGTTGGATGGGGTACAGTGTGTGTGTGAGAGGGTGGGGAGTTGGATGGGGTACAGTGTGTGCGTGAGAGGGTGAGGAGTTGGATGGGGTACAGTGTGTGTGTGAGGGTGGGGAGTTGGATGGGGTACAGTGTGTATGAGAGAGGGTGGGGAGTTGGATGGGGAACAGTGTGTGTGAGAGAGGGTGGGGAGTTGGATGGGGTACAGTGTGTGTGAGAGAGGTTGGGGAGTTGGATGGGGTACAGTGTGTGTGAGAGAGGTTGGGGAGTTGGATGGGGTACAGTGTGTGCGTGAGAGGAAGGGGACATGGATGGGGTACAGTGTGTATGAGAGAGGGTGGGGAGTTGGATGGGGTACAGTGTGTGTGTGAGTGGGTGGGGAGTTGGATGGGGTACAGTGTGTGCGCGAGAGGGTGGGGAGTTGGATGAGGTACAGTGTGTGTGTGAGAGGATGGGGAGTTGGATGGGGTACAGTGTGTGTGAGAGAGGGTGGGGAGTTGGATGGGGTACAGTGTGTGTGTGAGAGGGTGGGGGGTTGGATGGGGTACAGTGTGTGTGTGAGTGGGTGGGGAGTTGGATGGGGTAAAGTGTGTGTCAGAGAGGATGGGGAGTTGGATGGGGTACAGTGTGTGTGCGTGGGTGGGGAGTTGGATGGGGTACAGTGTGTGTGTGAGAGGGTGGGGAGTTGGATGGGGTACAGTGTGTGTGTGTGAGAGGGTGGGGAGCTGGATGGGGTACAGTGTGTGCGTGAGAGGGTGGGGAGTTCGATGGGGTACAGTGTGTGTGTGAGAGGGTGGGGAGTTGGATGGGGTACAGTGTGTGTGTGAGAGGATGGGGAGATGGATGGGGTACAGTGTGTGTGTGAGGGTGGGGAGTTGGATGGGGTACAGTGCGTGTGTGTGAGAGGGTGGGGAGCTGGATGGGGTACAGTGTGTGCGTGAGAGGGTGGGGAGTTCGATGGGGTACAGTGTGTGTGTGAGAGGGTGGGGAGTTGGATGGGGTACAGTGTGTGTGTGAGAGGATGGGGAGATGGATGGGGTACAGTGTGTGTGTGAGGGTGGGGAGTTGGATGGGGTACAGTGTGTATGAGAGAGGATGGGGAGTTGGATGGGGTACAGTGTGTGTGTGAGGGTGGGGAGTTGGATGGGGTACAGTGTGTGTGTGAGTGGGTGGGGAGTTGGATGGGGTACAGTGTGTGTGAGAGAGGATCGGGAGTTGGATGGGGTACAGTTTGTGTGAGAGAGGGTGGGGAGTTGGATGGGGTACAGTGTGTGCGTGAGAGGGTGGGGAGTTGGATGGGGTACAGTGTGTGTGTGTAAGAGGGTGGGGAGCTGGATGGGGTACAGTGTGTGCGTGAGAGGGTGGGGAGTTGGATGGGGTACAGTGTGTGTGTGAGAGGGTGGGGAGTTGGATGGGGTACAGTGTGTGCGTGAGAGGGTGAGGAGTTGGATGGGGTACAGTGTGTGTGAGAGAGGATGGGGAGTTGGATGGGGTACAGTGTGTGTGTGAGGGTGGGGAGTTGGATGGGGTACAGTGTGTGTGTGAGTGGGTGGGGAGTTGGATGGGGTACAGTGTGTGTGAGAGAGGATGGGGAGTTGGATGGGGTACAGTTTGTGTGAGAGAGGGTGGGGAGTTGGATGGGGTACAGTGTGTGCGTGAGAGGGTGGGGAGTTGGATGGGGTACAGTGTGTGTGTGTAAGAGGGTGGGGAGTTGGATGGGGTACAGCGTGTGCGTGAGAGGGTGGGGAATTGGATGGGGTACAGTGTGTGTGTGAGAGGGTGGGGAGTTGGATGGGGTACAGTGTGTGCGTGAGAGGGTGAGGAGTTGGATGGGGTACAGTGTGTGTGTGAGGGTGGGGAGTTGGATGGGGTACAGTGTGTGTGAGAGAGGGTGGGGAGTTGGATGGGGAACAGTGTGTGTGAGAGAGGGTGGGAGTTGGATGGGGTACAGTGTGTGTGTGAGAGGGTGGGGAGATGGATGGGGTACAGTGTGTGTGTGAGAGGGTGGGGAGTTGGATGGGGTACAGTGTGTGTGAGTGGGTGGGGAGTTGGATGGGGTACAGTGTGTGTGTGAGAGGGTGGGGAGTTGGATGGGGTACAGTTTGTGTGACAGAGGGTGGGGAGTTGGATGGGGTACAGTGTGTGCGTGAGAGGGTGGGGAGTTGGATGGGGTACAGTGTGTGTGTGAGAGGGTGGGGAGTTGGATGGGGTACAGTGTGTGTGTGAGAGGGTGGGGAGTTGGATGGGGTACAGTGTGTGTGAGAGGATGTGGAGTTGGATGAGGTACAGTGTGTGTGTGAGAGGGTGGGTAGTTGGATGGGGTACAGTGTGTGTGAGAGGATGTGGAGTTGGATGAGGTACAGTGTGTGTGTCAGTGGGTGGGGAGTTGGATGGGGTACAGTGTGTGTGAGAGGGTGGGGAGTTGCAGGGGGTACAGTGTGTGTGTGAGAGGGTGGGGAGTTGGATGGGGTACAGTGTGTGTGTGAGAGGGTGGGGAGTTGGATGGGGTACAATGTGTGTCAGAGAGGGTGGGGAGTTGGATGGGGTACAGTGTGTGTTTGAGAGGATGGGGTGTTGGATGGGGTACAGTGTGTGTGTGAGAGGATGGGTTGTTGGATGGGGCACAATGTGTGTGAGAGGTTGGGGAGTTGGATGGGGTACAGTGTGTGTCGGAGTGTGGGGAGTTGGATGAGGTACAGTGTGCATGAGAAAGGGTGGGTAGTTGGATGGGGTACAGTGTGTGTGTGAGAGGGTGGGGAGTTGGATGGGGTACAGTGTGTGTGTGAGAGGGTGGGGAGTTGGATGGGGTACAGTGTGTGTGTGAGAAAGGGTGGGTAGTTGGATGGGGTACACTGTGTGTGAGAGAGGGTGGGGGGGTTGGATGGGGTACAGTGTGTGTGTGAGAGGGTGGGGAGCTGGATGGGGTACAGTGTGTGCGTGAGAGGGTGGGGAGTTGGATGGGGTACAGTGTGTGTGTGAGAGGGTGGGGAGTTGGATGGGGTACAGTGTGTGCGTGAGAGGGTGAGGAGTTGGATGGGGTACAGTGTGTGTGTGAGGGTGGGGAGTTGGATGGGGTACAGTGTGTATGAGAGAGGGTGGGGAGTTGGATGGGGAACAGTGTGTGTGAGAGAGGGTGGGGAGTTGGATGGGGTACAGTGTGTGTGTGAGGGTGGGGAGTTGGATGGGGTACAGTGTGTGTGTGAGTGGGTGGGGAGTTGGATGGGGTACAGTGTGTGTGAGAGAGGATGGGGAGTTGGATGTGGTACAGTGTGTGTGTGAGAGGGTGGGGAGTTGGATGGGGTACAGTGTGTGTGTGAGGGTGGGGAGTTGGATGGGGTACAGTGTGTGTGTGAGTGGGTGGGGAGTTGGATGGGGTACAGTGTGTGTGAGAGAGGATGGGGAGTTGGATGGGGTACAGTTTGTGTGAGAGAGGGTGGGGAGTTGGATGTGGTACAGTGTGTGCGTGAGAGGCTGGGGAGTTGGATGGGGTACAGTGTGTGTGTGTAAGAGTGTGGGGAGCTGGATGGGGTACAGTGTGTGCGTGAGAGGGTGGGGAGTTGGATGGGGTACAGTGTGTGTGTGAGAGGGTGGGGAGTTGGATGGGGTACAGTGTGTGCGTGAGAGGGTGAGGAGTTGGATGGGGTACAGTGTGTGTGTGAGGGTGGGGAGTTGGATGGGGTACAGTGTGTGTGAGAGAGGGTGGGGAGTTGGATGGGGTACAGTGTGTGTGAGAGAGGGTGGGAGTTGGATGGGGTACAGTGTGTGTGTGAGGGTGGGGAGTTGGATGGGGTACAGTGTGTGTGAGAGAGGGTGGGGAGTTGGATGGGGAAAAGTGTGTGTGTGAGAGGGTGGGGAGTTGGATGGGGTACAGTGTGTGTGTGAGAGAGGGTGGGGAGTTGGATGGGGTACAGTGTGTGTGTGAGAGATGGTGGGGAGTCGGATGGGGTACAGTGTGTGCGTGAGTGGGTGGGGAGTTGGATGGGGTACAGTATGTGTGTGAGAGGGTGGGGAGTTGGATGGGGTACAGTGTGTGTGAGAGGATGTGGAGTTGGATGAGGTACAGTGTGGGTGTGAGAGGGTGGGGAGTTGGATGGGGTACAGTGTGTGTGAGAGGATGTGGAGTTGGATGAGGTACAGTGTGGGTGTGAGAGGGTGGGGAGTTGGATGGGGTACAGTGTGTGTGTGAGAGGATGTGGAGTTGGATGGGGTACGGTGTGTGTGTGAGAGGGTGGGGAGTTGGATGGGGTACAATGTGTGTCAGAGAGGGTGGGGAGTTGGATGGGGTACAGTGTGTGTGAGAGGGTGGGGAGTTGCAGGGGGTACAGTGTGTGTGTAAGAGGGTGGGGAGTTGGATGGGGTACAATGTGTGTCAGAGATGGTGGGGAGTTGGATGAGGTACAGTGTGTGTTTGAGAGGATGGGGAGTTGGATGGGGTACAATGTGTGTCAGAGAGGGTGGGGAGTTGGATGGGGTCCAGTGTGTGTGTGAGAGGGTGGGGAGTTGGATTAGGTACAGTGTGCATGAGAGAGGGTGGGTAGTTGGATGGGGTACAGTGTGTGTGTGAGAGGGTGGGGAGTTTGATGGGGTACAGTGTGTGTGAGAGAGGGTGGGGAGTTGGATGAGGTACAGTGTGCATGAGAGAGGGTGGGTAGTTGGATGGGGTACAGTGTGTGTCAGAGAGGGTGGGGTGTTGGATGCGGTACAGTGTGTGTAGGAGGGTGGGGAGTTGGATGGGGTACAGTGTGAATGAGAGAGGGTGGGGAGTTGGATGGGGTACAGTGTGTGTGTGAGAGGTTGGGGAGTTGGATGGGGTACAGTGTGTGTAGGAGGGTGGGGAGTTGGATGGGGTACAGTGTGAATGAGAGAGGGTGGGGAGTTGGATGGGGTACAGTGTGTGTGTGAGAGGGTGGGGAGTTGGATGGGGTACAGTGTGTGTGTGAGAGGGTGGGGAGTTGGATGGGGTACAGTGTGTGTGTGAGAAAGGGTGGGTAGTTGGATGGGGTACAGTCTGTGTGAGAGAGGGTGGGGGGGTTGGATGGGGTACAGTGTGTGTGAGAGAGGGTAGGGGGGTTGGATGGGGTACAGTGTGTGCGTGAGAGGGTGGGGAGTTGGATGGGGTACAGTGTGTGTGTGTGAGAGGGTGGGGAGCTGGATGGGGTACAGTGTGTGCGTGAGAGGGTGGTGAGTTGGATGGGGTACAGTGTGTGTGTGAGAGGGTGGGGAGTTGGATGGGGTACAGTGTGTGCGTGAGAGGGTGAGGAGTTGGATGGGGTACAGTGTGTGTGTGAGGGTGGGGAGTTGGATGGGGTACAGTGTGTATGAGAGAGGGTGGGGAGTTGGATGGGGAACAGTGTGTGTGAGAGAGGATGGGGAGTTGGATGGGGTACAGTGTGTGTGTGAGTGTGGGGAGTTGGATGGGGTACAGTGTGTGTGTGAGTGGGTGGGGTGTTGGATGGGGTACAGTGTGTGTGAGAGAGGGTGGGGAGTTGGATGGGGTACAGTTTGTGTGAGAGAGGGTGGGGAGTTGGATGGGGTACAGTGTGTGTGTGAGAGGGTGGGGTGTTGGATGGGGTACAGTGTGTGTGTGTAAGAGGGTGGGGAGCTGGATGGGGTACAGTGTGTGCGTGAGAGGGTGGGGAGTTGGATGGGGTACAGTGTGTGTGTGAGAGGGTGGGGAGTTGGATGGGGTACAGTGTGTGTGTGAGGGTGGGGAGTTGGATGGGGTACAGTGTGTGTGAGAGAGGGTGGGGAGTTGGATGGGGAACAGTGTGTGTGAGAGAGGGTGGGAGTTGGATGAGGTACAGTGTGTGTGTGAGAGGGTGGGGAGATGGATGGGGTACAGTGTGTGTGTGAGAGGGTGGGGAGTTGGATGGGGTACAGTGTGTGTGAGTGGGTGGGGAGTTGGATGGGGTACAGTGTGTGTGTGAGAGGGTGGGGAGTTGGATGGGGTACAGTTTGTGTGAGAGAGGGTGGGGAGTTGGATGGGGTACAGTGTGTGTGTGAGAGAGGGTGGGGAGTTGGATGGGGTACAGTGTGTGTGTGAGAGGGTGGGGAGTTGGATGGGGTACAGTGTGTGTGTGAGAGAGGGTGGGGAGTTGGATGGGGTACAGTGTGCATGAGAGAGTGTGTGAGTTGGATGGGGTACAGTGTGTGTGTGAGGGTGGGGAGTTGGATGGGGTACAGTGTGTGTGAGAGGATGTGGAGTTGGATGAGGTACAGCGTGTGTGTGAGAGGGTGGGGAGTTGGATGGGGTACAGTGTGTGTGAGAGGATGTGGAGTTGGATGAGGTACAGTGTGTGTGTGAGAGATGGTGGGGAGTCGGATGGGGTACAGTGTGTGTGTGAGAGAGGGTGGGGAGTTGGATGGGGTACAGTGTGTGTGAGAGGATGTGGAGTTGGATGAGGTACAGTGTGGGTGTGAGAGGGTGGGGAGTTGGATGGGGTACAGTGTGTGTGAGAGGATGTGGAGTTGGATGAGGTACAGTTTGGGTGTGAGAGGGTGGGGAGTTGGATGGGGTACAGGGTGTGTGTGAGAGTGGGGAGTTGGATGGGGTACAGTGTGTGTTTGAGAGTATGGGGTGTTGGATGGGGTACAGTGTGTGTGTGAGAGGATGGGGTGTTGGATGGGGTACAATGTGTGTCAGAGAGGGTGGGGAGTTGGATGGGGTACAGTGTGTGTAGGAGTGTGGGGAGTTGGATGGGGTACAGTGTGCATGAGAGAGGGTGGGTAGTTGGATGGGGTACAGTGTGTGTGTGAGAGGGTGGGGAGTTTGATGGGGTACAGTGTGTGTGAGAGAGGGTGGGGAGTTGGATGGTGTACAATGTGTGTCAGAGAGGGTGGGGAGTTGGATGGGGTACAGTGTGTGTAGGAGGGTGGGGAGTTGGATGGGGTAAAGTGTGAATGAGAGAGGGTGGGGAGTTGGATGGGGTACAGTGTGTGTGTGAGAGGGTGGGGAGTTGGATGGGGTACAGTGTCTGTGTGAGAGGGTGGGGAGTTGGATGCGGTACAGTGTGTGTGTGAGAAAGGGTGGGTAGTTGGATGGGGTACAGTGTGTGTGAGAGAGGGTGGGGGGGTTGGATGGGGTACAGTGTGTGTGAGAGAGGGTGGGGGGGTTGGATGGGGTACAGTGTGTGTGAGAGAGGGTGGGGGGGTTGGATGGGGTATAGTGTGTGCGTGAGAGGGTGGGGAGTTGAATGGGGTACAGTGTGTGCGTGAGAGGGTGGGGAGTTGGATGGGGTACAGTGTGTGTGTGAGAGGGTGGGGAGCTGGATGGGGTACAGTGTGTGCGTGAGAGGGTGGGGAGTTGGATGGGGTACAGTGTGTGTGCGAGAGGGTGGGGAGTTGGATGGGGTACAGTGTGTGTGTGAGGGTGGGGAGTTGGATGGGGTACAGTGTGTATGAGAGAGGGTGGGGAGTTGGATGGGGAACAGTGTGTGTGTGAGAGGGTGGGGAGCTGGATGGGGTACAGTGTGTGCGTGAGAGGGTGGGGAGTTGGATGGGGGACAGTGTGTGTGTGAGAGGGTGGGGAGTTGGATGGGGTACAGTGTGTGCGTGAGAGGGTGAGGAGTTGGATGGGGTACAGTGTGTGTGTGAGGGTGGGGAGTTGGATGGGGTACAGTGTGTATGAGAGAGGGTGGGGAGTTGGATGGGGAACAGTGTGTGTGAGAGAGGATGGGGAGTTGGATGGGGTACAGTGTGTGTGTGAGCGTGGGGAGTTGGATGGGGTACAGTGTGTGTGTGAGTGGGTGGGGAGTTGGATGGGGTACAGTGTGTGTGAGAGAGGATGGGGAGTTGGATGGGGTACAGTTTGTGTGAGATTGGGTGGGGAGTTGGATGTGGTACAGTGTGTGCGTGAGAGGCTGGGGAGTTGGATGGGGTACAGTGTGTGTGTGTAACAGGGTGGGGAGCTGGATGGGGTACAGTGTGTGCGTGAGAGGGTGGGGAGTTGGATGGGGTACAGTGTGTGTGTGTGAGGGTGGGGAGTTGGATGGGGTACAGTGTGTATGAGAGAGGGTGGGGAGTTGGATGGGGAACAGTGTGTGTGAGAGAGGATGGGGAGTTGGATGGGGTACAGTGTGTGTGTGAGTGTGGGGAGTTGGATGGGGTACAGTGTGTGTGTGAGTGGGTGGGGAGTTGGATGGGGTACAGTGTGTGTGAGAGAGGGTGGGGAGTTGGATGGGGTACAGTTTGTGTGAGAGAGGGTGGGGAGTTGGATGGGGTACAGTGTGTGTGTGAGAGGGTGGGGTGTTGGATGGGGTACAGTGTGTGTGTGTAAGAGGGTGGGGAGCTGGATGGGGTACAGTGTGTGCGTGAGAGGGTGGGGAGTTGGATGGGGTACAGTTTGTGTGTGAGAGGGTGGGGAGTTGGATGGGGTACAGTGTGTGTGTGAGGGTGGGGAGTTGGATGGGGTACAGTGTGTGTGAGAGAGGGTGGGGAGTTGGATGGGGAACAGTGTGTGTGAGAGAGGGTGGGAGTTGGATGAGGTACAGTGTGTGTGTGAGAGGGTGGGGAGATGGATGGGGTACAGTGTGTGTGTGAGAGGGTGGGGAGTTGGATGGGGTACAGTGTGTGTGAGTGGGTGGGGAGTTGGATGGGGTACAGTGTGTGTGTGAGAGGGTGGGGAGTTGGATGGGGTACAGTTTGTGTGAGAGAGGGTGGGGAGTTGGATGGGGTACAGTGTGTGTGTGAGAGAGGGTGGGGAGTTGGATGGGGTACAGTGTGTGTGTGAGAGGGTGGGGAGTTGGATGGGGTACAGTGTGTGTGTGAGAGAGGGTGGGGAGTTGGATGGGGTACAGTGTGCATGAGAGAGTGTGTGAGTTGGATGGGGTACAGTGTGTGTGTGAGGGTGGGGAGTTGGATGGGGTACAGTGTGTGTGAGAGGATGTGGAGTTGGCTGAGGTACAGTGTGTGTGTGAGAGGGTGGGGAGTTGGATGGGGTACAGTGTGTGTGAGAGGATGTGGAGTTGGATGAGGTACAGTGTGTGTGTGAGAGATGGTGGGGAGTCGGATGGGGTACAGTGTGTGTGTGAGAGAGGGTGGGGAGTTGGATGGGGTACAGTGTGTGTGAGAGGATGTGGAGTTGGATGAGGTACAGTGTGGGTGTGAGAGGGTGGGGAGTTGGATGGGGTACAGTGTGTGTGAGAGGATGTGGAGTTGAATGAGGTACAGTTTGGGTGTGAGAGGGTGGGGAGTTGGATGGGGTACAGGGTGTGTGTGAGAGTGGGGAGTTGGATGGGGTACAGTGTGTGTTTGAGAGTATGGGGTGTTGGATGGGGTACAGTGTGTGTGTGAGAGGATGGGGTGTTGGATGGGGTAAAATGTGTGTCAGAGAGGGTGGGGAGTAGGATGGGGTACAGTGTGTGTAGGAGTGTGGGGAGTTGGATGGGGTACAGTGTGCATGAGAGAGGGTGGGTAGTTGGATGGGGTACAGTGTGTGTGTGAGAGGGTGGGGAGTTTGATGGGGTACAGTGTGTGTGAGAGAGGGTGGGGAGTTGGATGGTGTACAATGTGTGTCAGAGAGGGTGGGGAGTTGGATGGGGTACAGTGTGTGTAGGAGGGTGGGGAGTTGGATGGGGTAAAGTGTGAATGAGAGAGGGTGGGGAGTTGGATGGGGTACAGTGTGTGTGTGAGAGGGTGGGGAGTTGGATGGGGTACAGTGTGTGTGTGAGAGGGTGGGGAGTTGGATGCGGTACAGTGTGTGTGTGAGAAAGGGTGGGTAGTTGGATGGGGTACAGTGTGTGTGAGAGAGGGTGGGGGGGTTGGATGGGGTACAGTGTGTGTGAGAGAGGGTGGGGGGGTTGGATGGGGTACAGTGTGTGTGAGAGAGGGTGGGGGGGTTGGATGGGGTATAGTGTGTGCGTGAGAGGGTGGGGAGTTGAATGGGGTACAGTGTGTGCGTGAGAGGGTGGGGAGTTGGATGGGGTACAGTGTGTGTGTGAGAGGGTGGGGAGCTGGATGGGGTACAGTGTGTGCGTGAGAGGCTGGGGAGTTGGATGGGGTACAGTGTGTGTGTGAGAGGGTGGGGAGTTGGATGGGGTACAGTGTGTGTGTGAGGGTGGGGAGTTGGATGGGGTACAGTGTGTATGAGAGAGGGTGGGGAGTTGGATGGGGAACAGTGTGTGTGTGAGAGGGTGGGGAGCTGGATGGGGTACAGTGTGTGCGTGAGAGGGTGGGGAGTTGGATGGGGGACAGTGTGTGTGTGAGAGGGTGGGGAGTTGGATGGGGTACAGTGTGTGCGTGAGAGGGTGAGGAGTTGGATGGGGTACAGTGTGTGTGTGAGGGTGGGGAGTTGGATGGGGTACAGTGTGTATGAGAGAGGGTGGGGAGTTGGATGGGGAACAGTGTGTGTGAGAGAGGATGGGGAGTTGGATGGGGTACAGTGTGTGTGTGAGCGTGGGGAGTTGGATGGGGTACAGTGTGTGTGTGAGTGGGTGGGGAGTTGGATGGGGTACAGTGTGTGTGAGAGAGGATGGGGAGTTGGATGGGGTACAGTTTGTGTGAGATTGGGTGGGGAGTTGGATGTGGTACAGTGTGTGCGTGAGAGGCTGGGGAGTTGGATGGGGTACAGTGTGTGTGTGTAACAGGGTGGGGAGCTGGATGGGGTACAGTGTGTGCGTGAGAGGGTTGGGAGTTTGATGGGGTACAGTGTGTGTGTGAGAGGGTGGGGAGTTGGATGGGGTACAGTGTGTGCGTGAGAGGGTGAGGAGTTGGATGGGGTACAGTGTTTGTGTGAGGGTGGGGAGTTGGATGGGGTACAGTGTGTGTGAGAGAGGGTGGGGAGTTGGATGGGGAAAAGTGTGTGTGAGAGAGGGTGGGAGTTGGATGGGGTACAGTGTGTGTGAGAGGGTGGGGAGATGGTTGGGGTACAGTGTGTGTGTGAGAGGGTGGGGAGTTGGATGGGGTACAGTGTGTGAGAGTGGGTGGGGAGTTGGATGGGGTACAGTTTGTGTGAGAGAGGGTGGTGAGTTGGATGGGGTAGTGTGTGTGAGAGAGGGTGGGGGGGTTGGATGGGGTACAGTGTGTGCGTGAGAGGGTGGGGAGTTGGATGGGGTGCAGTGTGTGTGTGAGAGGGTGTGGAGTTGGATGAGGTACAGTGTGTGTGTGAGAGGGTGGGGAGTTGGATGGGGTACAGTGTGTGTGTGAGAGGGTGGGGAGTTGGATGGGGTGCAGTGTGTGTGTGAGAGGATGTGGAGTTGGATGAGGTACAGTGTGTGTGTGAGAGGGTGGGGAGTTGGATGGGGTACAGTGTGTGTGTGAGAGGGTGGGGAGTTGGATGGGGTACAATGTGTGTCAGAGAGGGTGGGGAGTTGGATGGGGTACAGTGTGTGTGAGAGGGTGGGGAGTTGCAGGGGGTACAGTGTGTGTGTAAGAGGGTGGGGAGTTGGATGGGGTACAGTGTGTGTGCAAGAGGGTGGGGAGTTGGATGGGGTACAGTGTGTGTGTGAGAGAGTGGGGAGTTGGATGGGGTGCAGTGTGTGTGTGAGAAAGTGGGGAGTTGGATGGGGTACAGTGTGTGTGCAAGAGGGTGGGGAGTTGGATGGGGTACAGTGTGTGTGTGAGAGGGTGGGGAGTTGGATGGGGTGCAGTGTGTGTGTGAGAGAGTGGGGAGTTGGATGGGGTACAGTGTGTGTGTGAGAGGGTGGGGAGTTGGATGGGGTACAGTGTGTGTGTGAGAGGGTGGGGAGTTGGATGGGGTACAGTGTGTGTGTGAGAGAGTGGGGAGTTGGATGGGGTACAGTGTGTGTGTGAGAGGGTGCGGAGTTGGATGGGGTACAGTGTGTGTGTGAGAGGATGGGGTGTTGGATGGGGTACAGTGTGTGTGTGAGAGGGTGGGGGGGTTGGATGGGGTACAGTTTGTGTGAGAGAGGGTGGTGAGTTGGATGGGGTAGTGTGTGTGAGAGAGGGTGGGGAGTTGGATGGGGTACAGTGTGTGTGTGAGAGGGTGGGGAGTTTGATGGGGTACAGTGTGTGTGTGAGAAAGGGTGGGTTGTTGGATGGGATACAGTGTGTGTGAGAGAGGGTGGGGGGGTTGGATGGGGTACAGTTTGTGTGAGAGAGGGTGGTGAGTTGGATGGGGTCCTGTGTGTGAGAGAGGGTGGGGAGTTGGTTGAGGTACAGTGTGCATGAGAGAGGGTGGGTAGTTGGATGGGGTACAGTGTGTGTGTGAGAGGGTGGGGAGTTTGATGGGGTACAGTGTGTGTGTGAGAGGGTGGGGGGGTTGGATGGGGTACAGTGTGTGTGTGAGAAAGGGTGGGTAGTTGGATGGGGTACAGTGTGTGTGAGAGAGGGTGGGGGGGTTGGATGGGGTACAGTGTGTGTGTGAGAAAGGGTGGGTAGTTGGATGGGGTACAGTGTGTGTGAGAGAGGGTGGGGGGGTTGGATGGGGTACAGTGTGTGTGAGAGAGGGTGGGGAGTTGGATGGGGTACAGTGTGTGTGAGAGAGGGTCGGGGGGTTGGATGGGGTACAGTGTGTGTGAGAGAGGGTGGGGGGGTTGGATGGGGTACAGTGTGTGCGTGAGAGGGTGGGGAGTTGGATGGGCTACAGTGTGTGTGTGTGAGAGGGTGGGGAGCTGGATGGGGTACAGTGTGTGCGTGAGAGAGTGGGGAGTTGGATGGGGTACAGTGTGTGTGTGAGAGGGTGGGGAGTTGGATGGGGTACAGTGTGTGCGTGAGAGGGTGAGGAGTTGGATGGGGTACAGTGTGTGTGTGAGGGTGGGGAGTTGGATGGGGTACAGTGTGTATGAGAGAGGGTGGGGAGTTGGATGGGGAACAGTGTGTGTGAGAGAGGATGGGGAGTTGGATGGGGTACAGTGTGTGTGTGAGTGGGTGGGGAGTTGGATGGGGTACAGTGTGTGTGAGAGAGGGTGGGGAGTTGGATGGGGTACAGTTTGTGTGAGAGAGGGTGGGGAGTTGGATGGGGTGCAGTGTGTGTGTGAGAGGGTGGGGAGTTGGATGGGGTACAGTGTGTGTGTGTAAGAGGGTGGGGAGCTGGATGGGGTACAGTGTGTGCGTGAGAGGGTGGGGAGTTGGATGGGGTACAGTGTGTGTGTGAGAGGGTGGGGAGTTGGATGGGGTACAGTGTGTGTGTGAGGGTGGGGAGTTGGATGGGGTACAGTGTGTGTGAGAGAGGGTGGGGAGTTGGATGGGGTACAGTGTGTGTGTGAGGGTGGGGAGTTGGATGGGGTACAGTGTGTGTGAGAGAGGGTGGGGAGTTGGATGGGGAACAGTGTGTGTGAGAGAGGGTGGGAGTTGGATGGGGTACAGTGTGTGTGTGAGAGGGTGGGGAGATGGATGGGGTACAGTGTGTGTGTGAGAGGGTGGGGAGTTGGATGGGGTACAGTGTGTGTGAGTGGGTGGGGAGTTGGATGGGGTACAGTGTGTGTGTGAGAGGGTGGGGAGTTGGATGGGGTACAGTTTGTGTGAGAGAGGGTGGGGAGTTGGATGGGGTAGTGTGTGTGAGAGAGGGTGGGGGGGTTGGATGGGGTACAGTGTGTGCGTGAGAGGGTGGGGAGTTGGATGGGGTACAGTGTGTGTGTGAGAGGGTGGGGAGTTGGATGGGGTACAGTGTGTGTGTGAGAGGGTGGGGAGTTGGATGGGGTACAGTGTGTGTGTGTGTGGGTCGGGAGTTGGATGGGGTACATTGTGTGTGTGAGGGTGGGGAGTTGGATGGGGTACAGTGTGTGTGTGAGGGTGGGGAGTTGGATGGGGTACAGTGTGTGTGAGGGTGGGGAGTTGGATGGGGTACAGTGTGTGTGAGAGGGTGGGGAGTTGGATGGGGTACAGTGTGTGTGTGAGGGTGGGGAGTTGGATGGGCTACAGTGTGTGTGTGAGAGAGGGTGGGGAGTCGGATGGGGTACTGTGTGTGTGTGAGAGAGGGTGGGGAGTCGGATGGGGTACAGTGTGTGTGTGAGAGAGGGTGGGGAGTTGGATGGGGTACAGTGTGTGTGTGAGGGTGGGGAGTTGGATGGGCTACAGTGTGTGTGTGAGAGAGGGTGGGGAATCGGATGGGGTACAGTGTGTGTGTGAGAGAGGGTGGGGAGTAGGATGGGGTACGGTGTGTGTGAGAGGGTGGGGAGTT
Organism: Heterodontus francisci; assembly: GCF_036365525.1. NCBI lineage: Eukaryota > Metazoa > Chordata > Chondrichthyes > Heterodontiformes > Heterodontidae > Heterodontus > Heterodontus francisci. The sequence continues at coordinate 114,573,345 of NC_090378.1, forward strand.
GGATGGTGTACAGTGTGTGTGTGAGAGAGGGAGGGGAGTTGGATGGGGTACAGTGTGTGTGAGAGGGTGGGGAGTTGGATGGGGTACAGTGTGTGTGTGAGAGAGGGTGGGGAGTTGGATGGGGTACAGTGTGTGCGTGAGAGGGTGGGGAGTTGAATGGGGTACAGTGTGTGCGTGAGAGGGTGGGGAGTTGAATGGGGTACAGTGTGTGCGTGAGAGGGTGGGGAGTTGGATGGGGTACAGTGTGTGTGTGTGAGAGGGTGGGGAGCTGGATGGGGTACAGTGTGTGTGTGAGGGTGGGGAGTTGGATGGGGTACAGTGTGTATGAGAGAGGGTGGGGAGTTGGATGGGGTACAGTGTGTGCGTGAGAGGGTGGGGAGTTGAATGGGGTACAATGTGTGCGTGAGAGGGTGGGGAGTTGGATGGGGTACAGTGTGTGTGTGTGAGAGGGTGGGGAGCTGGATGGGGTACAGTGTGTGCGTGAGAGGGTGGGGAGTTGGATGGGGTACAGTGTGTGTGTGAGAGGGTGGGGAGTTGGATGGGGTACAGTGTGTGCGTGAGAGGGTGAGGAGTTGGATGGGGTACAGTGTGTGTGTGAGGGTGGGGAGTTGGATGGGGTACAGTGTGTATGAGAGAGGGTGGGGAGTTGGATGGGGAACAGTGTGTGTGAGAGAGGGTGGGGAGTTGGATGGGGTACAGTGTGTGCGCGAGAGGGTGGGGAGTTGGATGAGGTACAGTGTGTGTGTGAGAGGATGGGGAGTTGGATGGGGTACAGTGTGTGTGTGAGAGGGTGGGGGGTTGGATGGGGTACAGTGTGTGTGTGAGTGGGTGGGGAGTTGGATGGGGTAAAGTGTGTGTCAGAGAGGATGGGGAGTTGGATGGGGTACAGTGTGTGTGCGTGGGTGGGGAGTTGGATGGGGTACAGTGTGTGTGTGAGAGGGTGGGGAGTTGGATGGGGTACAGTGTGTGTGTGTGAGAGGGTGGGGAGCTGGATGGGGTACAGTGTGTGCGTGAGAGGGTGGGGAGTTGGATGGGGTACAGTGTGTGTGTGAGAGGGTCGGGGGGTTGGATGGGGTACAGTGTGTGTGAGAGAGGGTGGGGGGGTTGGATGGGGTACAGTGTGTGCGTGAGAGGGTGGGGAGTTGGATGGGCTACAGTGTGTGTGTGAGAGGGTGGGGAGTTGGATGGGGTACAGTGTGTGCGTGAGAGAGTGGGGATTTGGATGGGGTACAGTGTGTGTGTGAGAGGGTGGGGAGTTGGATGGGGTACAGTGTGTGCGTGAGAGGGTGAGGAGTTGGATGGGGTACAGTGTGTGTGTGAGGGTGGGGAGTTGGATGGGGTACAGTGTGTATGAGAGAGGGTGGGGAGTTGGATGGGGAACAGTGTGTGTGAGAGAGGATGGGGAGTTGGATGGGGTACAGTGTGTGTGAGAGAGGGTGGGGAGTTGGATGGGGTACAGTTTGTGTGAGAGAGGGTGGGGAGTTGGATGGGGTGCAGTGTGTGTGTGAGAGGGTGGGGAGTTGGATGGGGTACAGTGTGTGTGTGTAAGAGGGTGGGGAGCTGGATGGGGTACAGTGTGTGCGTGAGAGGGTGGGGAGTTGGATGGGGTACAGTGTGTGTGTGAGAGGGTGGGGAGTTGGATGGGGTACAGTGTGTGTGTGAGGGTGGGGAGTTGGATGGGGTACAGTGTGTGTGAGAGAGGGTGGGGAGTTGGATGGGGTACAGTGTGTGTGTGAGGGTGGGGAGTTGGATGGGGTACAGTGTGTGTGAGAGAGGGTGGGGAGTTGGATGGGGAACAGTGTGTGTGAGAGAGGGTGGGAGTTGGATGGGGTACAGTGTGTGTGTGAGAGGGTGGGGAGATGGATGGGGTACAGTGTGTGTGTGAGAGGGTGGGGAGTTGGATGGGGTACAGTGTGTGTGAGTGGGTGGGGAGTTGGATGGGGTACAGTGTGTGTGTGAGAGGGTGGGGAGTTGGATGGGGTACAGTTTGTGTGAGAGAGGGTGGGGAGTTGGATGGGGTAGTGTGTGTGAGAGAGGGTGGGGGGGTTGGATGGGGTACAGTGTGTGCGTGAGAGGGTGGGGAGTTGGATGGGGTACAGTGTGTGTATGAGAGGGTGGGGAGTTGGATGGGGTACAGTGTGTGTGTGAGAGGGTGGGGAGTTGGATGGGGTACAGTGTGTGTGTGTGTGGGTCGGGAGTTGGATGGGGTACATTGTGTGTGTGAGGGTGGGGAGTTGGATGGGGTACAGTGTGTGTGTGAGGGTGGGGAGTTGGATGGGGTACAGTGTGTGTGAGGGTGGGGAGTTGGATGGGGTACAGTGTGTGTGAGAGGGTGGGGAGTTGGATGGGGTACAGTGTGTGTGTGAGGGTGGGGAGTTGGATGGGCTACAGTGTGTGTGTGAGAGAGGGTGGGGAGTCGGATGGGGTACTGTGTGTGTGTGAGAGAGGGTGGGGAGTCGGATGGGGTACAGTGTGTGTGTGAGAGAGGGTGGGGAGTTGGATGGGGTACAGTGTGTGTGTGAGGGTGGGGAGTTGGATGGGCTACAGTGTGTGTGTGAGAGAGGGTGGGGAGTCGGATGGGGTACAGTGTGTGTGTGAGAGAGGGTGGGGAGTAGGATGGGGTACGGTGTGTGTGAGAGGGTGGGGAGTTGGATGGGGTACAGTGTGTGTGTGAGAGAGGGAGGGGAGTTGGCTGGGGTACAGTGTGTGTGAGAGGGTGGGGAGTTGGATGGGGTACAGTGTGTGTGTGAGAGAGGGTGGGGAGTTGGATGGGGTACAGTGTGTGCGTGAGAGGGTGGGGAGTTGAATGGGGTACAGTGTGTGCGTGAGAGGGTGGGGAGTTGAATGGGGTACAGTGTGTGCGTGAGAGGGTGGGGAGTTGGATGGGGTACAGTGTGTGTGTGTGAGAGGGTGGGGAGCTGGATGGGGTACAGTGTGTGTGTGAGGGTGGGGAGTTGGATGGGGTACAGTGTGTATGAGAGAGGGTGGGGAGTTGGATGGGGTACAGTGTGTGCGTGAGAGGGTGGGGAGTTGAATGGGGTACAATGTGTGCGTGAGAGGGTGGGGAGTTGGATGGGGTACAGTGTGTGTGTGTGAGAGGGTGGGGAGCTGGATGGGGTACAGTGTGTGCGTGAGAGGGTGGGGAGTTGGATGGGGTACAGTGTGTGTGTGAGAGGGTGGGGAGTTGGATGGGGTACAGTGTGTGCGTGAGAGGGTGAGGAGTTGGATGGGGTACAGTGTGTGTGTGAGGGTGGGGAGTTGGATGGGGTACAGTGTGTATGAGAGAGGGTGGGGAGTTGGATGGGGAACAGTGTGTGTGAGAGAGGGTGGGGAGTTGGATGGGGTACAGTGTGTGCGCGAGAGGGTGGGGAGTTGGATGAGGTACAGTGTGTGTGTGAGAGGATGGGGAGTTGGATGGGGTACAGTGTGTGTGTGAGAGGGTGGGGGGTTGGATGGGGTACAGTGTGTGTGTGAGTGGGTGGGGAGTTGGATGGGGTAAAGTGTGTGTCAGAGAGGATGGGGAGTTGGATGGGGTACAGTGTGTGTGCGTGGGTGGGGAGTTGGATGGGGTACAGTGTGTGTGTGAGAGGGTGGGGAGTTGGATGGGGTACAGTGTGTGTGTGTGAGAGGGTGGGGAGCTGGATGGGGTACAGTGTGTGCGTGAGAGGGTGGGGAGTTGGATGGGGTACAGTGTGTGTGTGAGAGGGTGGGGAGTTGGATGGGGTACAGTGTGTGTGTGAGAGGATGGGGAGATGGATGGGGTACAGTGTGTGTGTGAGGGTGGGGATTTGGATGGGGTAGAGTGTGTATGAGAGAGGGTGGGGAGTTGGATGGGGAACAGTGTGTGTGAGAGAGGATGGGGAGTTGGATGGGGTACAGTGTGTGTGTGAGGGTGTCGAGTTGGATGGGGTACAGTGTGTGTGTGAGTGGGTGGGGAGTTGGATGGGGTACAGTGTGTGTGAGAGAGGATGGGGAGTTGGATGGGGTACAGTTTGTGTGAGAGAGGGTGGGGAGTTGGATGGGGTACAGTGTGTGCGTGAGAGGGTGGGGAGTTGGATGGGGTACAGTGTGTGTGTGTAAGAGGGTGGGGAGCTGGATGGGGTACAGTGTGTGCGTGAGAGGGTGGGGAGTTGGATGGGGTACAATGTGTGTGTGAGAGGGTGGGGAGTTGGATGGGGTACAGTGTGTGCGTGAGAGGGTGAGGAGTTGGATGGGGTACAGTGTGTGTGTGAGGGTGGGGAGTTGGATGGGGTACAGTGTGTGTGAGAGAGGGTGGGGAGTTGGATGGGGAACTGTGTGTGTGAGAGAGGGTGGGATTTGGATGGGGTACAGTGTGTGTGTGAGAGGGTGGGGAGATGGATGGGGTACAGTGTGTGTGTGAGAGGGTGGGGAGTTGGATGGGGTACAGTGTGTGTGAGTGGGTGGGGAGTTGGATGGGGTACAGTGTGTGTGTGAGAGGGTGGGGAGTTGGATGGGGTACAGTTTGTGTGAGAGAGGGTGGGGAGTTGGATGGGGTAGTGTGTGTGAGAGAGGGTGGGGGGGTTGGATGGGGTACAGTGTGTGCGTGAGAGGGTGGGGAGTTGGATGGGGTACAGTGTGTGTGTGAGAGGGTGGGGAGTTGGATGGGGTACAGTGTGTGTGTGAGAGGGTGGGGAGTTGGATGGGGTACAGTGTGTGTATGAGAAAGGGTGGGTAGTTGGATGGGGTACAGTGTGTGTGAGAGAGGGTGGGGGGGTTGGATGGGGTACAGTGTGTGTGAGAGAGGGTGGGGGGGTTGGATGGGGTACAGTGTGTGCGTGAGAGGGTGGGGAGTTGGATGGGCTACAGTGTGTGTGTGAGAGGGTGGGGAGCTGGATGGGGTACAGTGTGTGCGTGAGAGTGTGGGGAGTTGGATGGGGTACAGTGTGTGTGTGAGAGGGTGGGGAGTTGGATGGGGTACAGTGTGTGCGTGAGAGGGTGAGGAGTTGGATGGGGTACAGTGTTTGTGAGGGTGGGGAGTTGGATGGGGTACAGTGTGTATGAGAGAGGGTGGGGAGTTGGATGGGGAACAGTGTGTGTGAGAGAGGATGGGGAGTTGGATGGGGTACAGTGTGTGTGTGAGGGTGGGGAGTTGGATGGGGTACAGTGTGTGTGTGAGTGGGTGGGGAGTTGGATGGGGTACTGTGTGTGTGAGAGAGGGTGGGGAGTTGGATGGGGTACAGTTTGTGTGAGAGAGGGTGGGGAGTTGGATGGGGTGCAGTGTGTGTGTGAGAGGGTGGGGAGTTGGATGGGGTACAGTGTGTGTGTGTAAGAGGGTGGGGAGCTGGATGGGGTACAGTGTGTGCGTGAGAGGGTGGGGAGTTGGATGGGGTACAGTGTGTGTGTGAGAGGGTGGGGAGTTGGATGGGGTACAGTGTGTGTGTGAGGGTGGGGAGTTGGATGGGGTACAGTGTGTGTGAGAGAGGGTGGGGAGTTGGATGGGGTACAGTGTGTGTGTGAGGGTGGGGAGTTGGATGGGGTACAGTGTGTGTGAGAGAGGGTGGGGAGTTGGATGGGGAACATTGTGTGTGAGAGAGGGTGGGAGTTGGATGGGGTACAGTGTGTGTGTGAGAGGGTGGGGAGATGGATGGGGTACAGTGTGTGTGTGAGAAGGTGGGGAGTTGGATGGGGTACAGTGTGTGTGAGTGGGTGGGGAGTTGGATGGGGTAGTGTGTGTGAGAGAGGGTGGGGGGGTTGGATGGGGTACAGTGTGTGCGTGAGAGGGTGGGGAGTTGGATGGGGTACAGTGTGTGTGTGAGAGGGTGGGGAGTTGGATGGGGTACAGTGTGTGTGTGAGAGGGTGGGGAGTTGGATGGGGTACAGTGTGTGTGTGTGTGGGTCGGGAGTTGGATGGGGTGCATTGTGTGTGTGAGGGTGGGGAGTTGGATGGGGTACAGTGTGTGTGTGAGGGTGGGGAGTTGGATGGGGTACAGTGTGTGTGAGGGTGGGGAGTTGGATGGGGTACAGTGTGTGTGAGAGGGTGGGGAGTTGGATGGGGTACAGTGTGTGTGTGAGGGTGGGGAGTTGGATGGGCTACAGTGTGTGTGTGAGAGAGGGTGGGGAGTCGGATGGGGTACAGTGTGTGTGTGAGAGAGGGTGGGGAGTCGGATGGGGTACAGTGTGTGTGTGAGAGAGGGTGGGGAGTTGGATGGGGTACAGTGTGTGTGTGAGGGTGGGGAGTTGGATGGGCTACAGTGTGTGTGTGAGAGAGGGTGGGGAGTCGGATGGGGTACAGTGTGTGTGTGAGAGAGGGTGGGGAGTAGGATGGGGTACGGTGTGTGTGAGAGGGTGGGGAGTTGGATGGTGTACAGTGTGTGTGTGAGAGAGGGTGGGGAGTTGGATGGGGTACAGTGTGTGTGAGAGGGTGGGGAGTTGGATGGGGTACAGTGTGTGTGTGAGAGAGGGTGGGGAGTTGGATGGGGTACAGTGTGTGTGTGAGAGGATGTGGAGTTGGATGAGGTACAGTGTGTGTGTGAGAGGGTGGGGAGTTGGATGAGGTACAGTGTGTGTGTGAGAGGGTGGGGAGTTGGATGTGGTACAATGTGTGTCAGAGAGGGTGGGGGGTTGGATGGGGTACAGTGTGTGCGTGAGAGGGTGGGGAGTTGAATGGGGTACAGTGTGTGCGTGAGAGGGTGGGGAGTTGGATGGGGTACAGTGTGTGTGTGTGAGAGGGTGGGGAGCTGGATGGGGTACAGTGTGTGCGTGAGAGGGTGGGGAGTTGGATGGGGTACAGTGTGTGTGTGAGAGGGTGGGGAGTTGGATGGGGTACAGTGTGTGCGTGAGAGGGTGAGGAGTTGGATGGGGTACAGTGTGTGTGTGAGGGTGGGGAGTTGGATGGGGTACAGTGTGTATGAGAGAGGGTGGGGAGTTGGATGGGGAACAGTGTGTGTGAGAGAGGGTGGGGAGTTGGATGGGGTACAGTGTGTGCGCGAGAGAGTGGGGAGTTGGATGAGGTACAGTGTGTGTGTGAGAGGATGGGGAGTTGGATGGGGTACAGTGTGTGTGTGAGAGGGTGGGGGGTTGGATGGGGTACAGTGTGTGTGTGAGTGGGTGGGGAGTTGGATGGGGTAAAGTGTGTGTCAGAGAGGATGGGGAGTTGGATGGGGTACAGTGTGTGTGCGTGGGTGGGGAGTTGGATGGGGTACAGTGTGTGTGTGAGAGGGTGGGGAGTTGGATGGGGTACAGTGTGTGTGTGTGAGAGGGTGGGGAGCTGGATGGGGTACAGTGTGTGCGTGAGAGGGTGGGGAGTTGGATGGGGTACAGTGTGTGTGTGAGAGGGTGGGGAGTTGGATGGGGTACAGTGTGTGTGTGAGAGGATGGGGAGATGGATGGGGTACAGTGTGTGTGTGAGGGTGGGGAGTTGGATGGGGTACAGTGTGTATGAGAGAGGGTGGGGAGTTGGATGGGGAACAGTGTGTGTGAGAGAGGATGGGGAGTTGGATGGGGTACAGTGTGTGTGTGAGGGTGGGGAGTTGGATGGGGTACAGTGTGTGTGTGAGTGGGTGGGGAGTTGGATGGGGTACAGTGTGTGTGAGAGAGGATGGGGAGTTGGATGGGGTACAGTTTGTGTGAGAGAGGGTGGGGAGTTGGATGGGGTACAGTGTGTGCGTGAGAGGGTGGGGAGTTGGATGGGGTACAGTGTGTGTGTGTAAGAGGGTGGGGAGCTGGATCGGGTACAGTGTGTGCGTGAGAGGGTGGGGAGTTGGATGGGGTACAATGTGTGTGTGAGAGGGTGAGGAGTTGGATGGGGTACAGTGTGTGTGTGAGGGTGGGGAGTTGGATGGGGTACAGTGTGTGTGTGAGAGGGTGGGGAGTTGGATGGGGTACAGTGTGTGTGAGTGGGTGGGGAGTTGGATGGGGTACAGTGTGTGTGTGAGAGGGTGGGGAGTTGGATGGGGTACAGTTTGTGTGAGAGAGGGTGGGGAGTTGGATGGGGTAGTGTGTGTGAGAGAGGGTGGGGGGGGTTGGATGGGGTACAGTGTGTGCGTGAGAGGGTGGGGAGTTGGATGGGGTACAGTGTGTGTGTGAGAGGGTGGGGAGTTGGATGGGGTACAGTGTGTGTGTGAGAGGGTGGGGAGTTGGATGGGGTACAGTGTGTGTGTGAGTGGGTCGGGAGTTGGATGGGGTACAGTGTGTGTGTGAGAGAGGGTGGGGAGTTGGATGGGGTACACTGTGTGTGAGAGAGGGTGGGGGGGTTGGATGGGGTACAGTGTGTGCGTGAGAGGGTGGGGAGTTGGATGGGGTACAGTGTGTGTGTGTGAGAGGGTGGGGGGTTGGATGGGGTACAGTGTGTGTGTGAGTGGGTGGGGAGTTGGATGGGGTAAAGTGTGTGCGTGAGAGGGTGGGGAGTTGAATGGGGTACAGTGTGTGCGTGAGAGGGTGGGGAGTTGGATGGGGTACAGTGTGTGTGTGTGAGAGGGTGGGGAGCTGGATGGGGTACAGTGTGTGCGTGAGAGGGTGGGGAGTTGGATGGGGTACAGTGTGTGTGTGAGAGGGTGGGGAGTTGGATGGGGTACAGTGTGTGCGTGAGAGGGTGAGGAGTTGGATGGGGTACAGTGTGTGTGTGAGGGTGGGGAGTTGGATGGGGTACAGTGTGTATGAGAGAGGGTGGGGAGTTGGATGGGGAACAGTGTGTGTGAGAGAGGGTGGGGAGTTGGATGGGGTACAGTGTGTGCGCGAGAGGGTGGGGAGTTGGATGAGGTACAGTGTGTGTGTGAGAGGATGGGGAGTTGGATGGGGTACAGTGTGTGTGTGAGAGGGTGGGGGGTTGGATGGGGTACAGTGTGTGTGTGAGTGGGTGGGGAGTTGGATGGGGTACAGTGTGTGTGTGAGAGGGTGGGGAGTTGGATGGGGTACAGTGTGTGTGTGTGAGAGGGTGGGGAGCTGGATGGGGTACAGTGTGTGCGTGAGAGGGTGGGGAGTTGGATGGGGTACAGTGTGTGTGTGAGAGGGTGGGGAGTTGGATGGGGTACAGTGTGTGTGTGAGAGGATGGGGAGATGGATGGGGTACAGTGTGTGTGTGAGGGTGGGGAGTTGGATGGGGTACAGTGTGTATGAGAGAGGGTGGGGAGTTGGATGGGGAACAGTGTGTGTGAGAGAGGATGGGGAATTGGATGGGGTACAGTGTGTGTGTGAGGGTGGGGAGTTGGATGGGGTACAGTGTGTGTGTGAGTGGGTGGGGAGTTGGATGGGGTACAGTGTGTGTGAGAGAGGATGGGGAGTTGGATGGGGTACAGTTTGTGTGAGAGAGGGTGGGGAGTTGGATGGGGTACAGTGTGTGCGTGAGAGGGTGGGGAACTGGATGGGGTACAGTGTGTGTGTGTAAGAGGGTGGGGAGCTGGATGGGGTACAGTGTGTGCGTGAGAGGGTGGGGAGTTGGATGGGGTACAATGTGTGTGTGAGAGGGTGGGGAGTTGGATGGGGTACAGTGTGTGCGTGAGAGGGTGAGGAGTTGGATGGGGTACAGTGTGTGTGTGAGGGTGGGGAGTTGGATGGGGTACAGTGTGTGTGAGAGAGGGTGGGGAGTTGGATGGGGAACTGTGTGTGTGAGAGAGGGTGGGATTTGGATGGGGTACAGTGTGTGTGTGAGAGGGTGGGGAGATGGATGGGGTACAGTGTGTGTGTGAGAGGGTGGGGAGTTGGATGGGGTACAGTGTGTGTGAGTGGGTGGGGAGTTGGATGGGGTACAGTGTGTGTGTGAGAGGGTGGGGAGTTGGATGGGGTACAGTTTGTGTGAGAGAGGGTGGGGAGTTGGATGGGGTACAGTGTGTGAGAGAGGGTGGGGGGGTTGGATGGGGTACAGTGTGTGCGTGAGAGGGTGGGGAGTTGGATGGGGTACAGTGTGTGTGTGAGAGGGTGGGGAGTTGGATGGGGTACAGTGTGTGTGTGAGAGGGTGGGGAGTTGGATGGGGTACAGTGTGTGTGTGAGTGGGTCGGGAGTTGGATGGGGTACAGTGTGTGTGTGAGAGAGGGTGGGGAGTTGGATGGGGTACAGTGTGTGTGAGAGAGGGTGGGGGGGTTGGATGGGGTACAGTGTGTGCATGAGAGGGTGGGGAGTTGGATGGGGTACAGTGTGTGTGTGTGAGAGGGTGGGGAGTTGGATGGGGTACAGTGTGTGCGTGAGAGGGTGAGGAGTTGGATGGGGTACAGTGTGTGTGTGAGGGTGGGGAGTTGGATGGGGTACAGTGTGTATGAGAGAGGGTGGGGAGTTGGATGGGGAACAGTGTGTGTGAGAGAGGGTGGGGAGTTGGATGGGGTACAATGTGTGTCAGAGAGGGTGGGGAGTTGGATGGGGTACAGTTTGTGTTTGAGAGTATGGGGTGTTGGATGGGGTACAGTGTGTGTGTGAGAGGATGGGGTGTTGGATGGGGTACAATGTGTGTCAGAGAGGGTGGGGAGTTGGATGGGGTACAGTGTGTGTAGGAGTGTGGGGAGTTGGATGAGGTACAGTGTGCATGAGAGAGGGTGGGTAGTTGGATGGGGTACAGTGTGTGTGTGAGAGGGTGGGGAGTTTGATGGGGTACAGTGTGTGTGAGAGAGGGTGGGGAGTTGGATGGTGTACAATGTGTGTCAGAGAGGGTGGGGAGTTGGATGGGGTACAGTGTGTGTAGGAGGGTGGGGAGTTGGATGGGGTAAAGTGTGAATGAGAGAGGGTGGGGAGTTGGATGGGGTACAGTGTGTGTGTGAGAGGGTGGGGAGTTGGATGGGGTACAGTGTGTGTGTGAGAGGGTGGGGAGTTGGATGCAGTACAGTGTGTGTGTGAGAAAGGGTGGGTAGTTGGATGGGGTACAGTGTGTGTGAGAGAGGGTGGGGAGTTGGATGGGGTAGTGTGTGTGAGAGAGGGTGGGGAGTTGGATGGGGTACAGTGTGTGCGTGAGAGGGTGAGGAGTTGGATGGGGTACAGTGTGTGTGTGAGGGTGGGGAGTTGGATGGGGTACAGTGTGTGTGAGAGAGGGTGGGGAGTTGGATGGGGTACAGTGTGTGCGCGAGAGGGTGGGGAGTTGGATGAGGTACAGTGTGTGTGTGAGAGGATGGGGAGTTGGATGGGGTACAGTGTGTGTGAGAGAGGGTGGGGAGTTGGATGGGGTACAGTGTGTGTGTGAGAGGGTGGGGGGTTGGATGGGGTACAGTGTGTGTGTGAGTGGGTGGGGAGTTGGATGGGGTAAAGTGTGTGTCAGAGAGGATGGGGAGTTGGATGGGGTACAGTGTGTGTGCGTGGGTGGGGAGTTGGATGGGGTACAGTGTGTGTGTGAGAGGGTGGGGAGTTGGATGGGGTACAGTGTGTGTGTGTGAGAGGGTGGGGAGCTGGATGGGGTACAGTGTGTGCGTGAGAGGGTGGGGAGTTGGATGGGGTACAGTTTGTGTGTGAGAGGGTGGGGAGTTGGATGGGGTACAGTGTGTGTGTGAGAGGGTGGGGAGATGGATGGGGTACAGTGTGTATGAGAGAGGGTGGGCAGTTGGATGGGGAACAGTGTGTGTGAGAGAGGATGGGGAGTTGGATGGGGTACAGTGTGTGTGTGAGGGTGGGGAGTTGGATGGGGTACAGTGTGTGTGTGAGTGGGTGGGGAGTTGGATGGGGTACAGTGTGTGTGAGAGAGGATGGGGAGTTGGATGGGGTACAGTTTGTGTGAGAGAGGGTGGGGAGTTGGATGGGGTACAGTGTGTGCGTGAGAGGGTGGGGAGTTGGATGGGGTACAGTGTGTGTGTGTAAGAGGGTGGAGAGCTGGATGGGGTACAGTGTGTGCGTGAGAGGGTGGGGAGTTGGATGGGGTACAGTGTGTGTGTGAGAGGGTGGGGAGTTGGATGGGGTACAGTGTGTGCGTGAGAGGGTGAGGAGTTGGATGGGGTGCAGTGTGTGTGTGAGGGTGGGGAGTTGGATGGGGTACAGTGTGTGTGAGAGAGGGTGGGGAGTTGGATGGGGAACAGTGTGTGTGAGAGAGGGTGGGAGTTGGATGGGGTACAGTGTGTGTGTGAGAGGGTGGGGAGATGGATGGGGTACAGTGTGTGTGTGAGAGGGTGGGGAGTTGGATGGGGTACAGTGTGTGTGTGAGAGGGTGTGGAGTTGGATGGGGTACAGTTTGTGTGAGAGAGGGTGGGGAGTTGGATGGGGTACAGTGTGTGCGTGAGAGGGTGGGGAGTTGGATGGGGTACAGTGTGTGTGAGAGAGGGTGGGAGATCGATGGGGTACAGTGTGTGTGTGAGAGGGTGGGGAGATGGATGGGGTACAGTGTATGTGTGAGTGGGTGGGGAGTTGGATGGGGTACAGTGTGTGTGAGAGAGGGTGGGGAGTTGGATGGGGAACTGTGTGTGTGAGAGAGGGTGGGATTTGGATGGGGTACAGTGTGTGTGTGAGAGGGTGGGGAGATGGATGGGGTACAGTGTGTGTGTGAGAGGGTGGGGAGTTGGATGGGGTACAGTGTGTGTGAGTGGGTGGGGAGTTGGATGGGGTACAGTGTGTGTGTGAGAGGGTGGGGAGTTGGATGGGGTACAGTTTGTGTGAGAGAGGGTGGGGAGTTGGATGGGGTACAGTGTGTGAGAGAGGGTGGGGGGGTTGGATGGGGTACAGTGTGTGCGTGAGAGGGTGGGGTGTTGGATGGGGTACAGTGTGTGTGTGAGAGGGTGGGGAGTTGGATGGGGTACAGTGTGTGTGTGAGAGGGTGGGGAGTTGGATGGGGTACAGTGTGTGTGTGAGTGGGTCGGGAGTTGGATGGGGTACAGTGTGTGTGTGAGAGAGGGTGGGGAGTTGGATGGGGTACAGTGTGTGTGAGAGAGGGTGGGGGGGTTGGATGGGGTACAGTGTGTGCATGAGAGGGTGGGGAGTTGGATGGGGTACAGTGTGTGTGTGTGAGAGGGTGGGGAGTTGGATGGGGTACAGTGTGTGCGTGAGAGGGTGAGGAGTTGGATGGGGTACAGTGTGTGTGTGAGGGTGGGGAGTTGGATGGGGTACAGTGTGTATGAGAGAGGGTGGGGAGTTGGATGGGGAACAGTGTGTGTGAGAGAGGGTGGGGAGTTGGATGGGGTACAATGTGTGTCAGAGAGGGTGGGGAGTTGGATGGGGTACAGTTTGTGTTTGAGAGTATGGGGTGTTGGATGGGGTACAGTGTGTGTGTGAGAGGATGGGGTGTTGGATGGGGTACAATGTGTGTCAGAGAGGGTGGGGAGTTGGATGGGGTACAGTGTGTGTAGGAGTGTGGGGAGTTGGATGAGGTACAGTGTGCATGAGAGAGGGTGGGTAGTTGGATGGGGTACAGTGTGTGTGTGAGAGGGTGGGGAGTTTGATGGGGTACAGTGTGTGTGAGAGAGGGTGGGGAGTTGGATGGTGTACAATGTGTGTCAGAGAGGGTGGGGAGTTGGATGGGGTACAGTGTGTGTAGGAGGGTGGGGAGTTGGATGGGGTAAAGTGTGAATGAGAGAGGGTGGGGAGTTGGATGGGGTACAGTGTGTGTGTGAGAGGGTGGGGAGTTGGATGGGGTACAGTGTGTGTGTGAGAGGGTGGGGAGTTGGATGCAGTACAGTGTGTGTGTGAGAAAGGGTGGGTAGTTGGATGGGGTACAGTGTGTGTGAGAGAGGGTGGGGAGTTGGATGGGGTAGTGTGTGTGAGAGAGGGTGGGGAGTTGGATGGGGTACAGTGTGTGCGTGAGAGGGTGAGGAGTTGGATGGGGTACAGTGTGTGTGTGAGGGTGGGGAGTTGGATGGGGTACAGTGTGTGTGAGAGAGGGTGGGGAGTTGGATGGGGTACAGTGTGTGCGCGAGAGGGTGGGGAGTTGGATGAGGTACAGTGTGTGTGTGAGAGGATGGGGAGTTGGATGGGGTACAGTGTGTGTGAGAGAGGGTGGGGAGTTGGATGGGGTACAGTGTGTGTGTGAGAGGGTGGGGGGTTGGATGGGGTACAGTGTGTGTGTGAGTGGGTGGGGAGTTGGATGGGGTAAAGTGTGTGTCAGAGAGGATGGGGAGTTGGATGGGGTACAGTGTGTGTGCGTGGGTGGGGAGTTGGATGGGGTACAGTGTGTGTGTGAGAGGGTGGGGAGTTGGATGGGGTACAGTGTGTGTGTGTGAGAGGGTGGGGAGCTGGATGGGGTACAGTGTGTGCGTGAGAGGGTGGGGAGTTGGATGGGGTACAGTGTGTGTGTGAGAGGGTGGGGAGTTGGATGGGGTACAGTGTGTGTGTGAGAGGGTGGGGAGATGGATGGGGTACAGTGTGTATGAGAGAGGGTGGGCAGTTGGATGGGGAACAGTGTGTGTGAGAGAGGATGGGGAGTTGGATGGGGTACAGTGTGTGTGTGAGGGTGGGGAGTTGGATGGGGTACAGTGTGTGTGTGAGTGGGTGGGGAGTTGGATGGGGTACAGTGTGTGTGAGAGAGGATGGGGAGTTGGATGGGGTACAGTTTGTGTGAGAGAGGGTGGGGAGTTGGATGGGGTACAGTGTGTGCGTGAGAGGGTGGGGAGTTGGATGGGGTACAGTGTGTGTGTGTAAGAGGGTGGAGAGCTGGATGGGGTACAGTGTGTGCGTGAGAGGGTGGGGAGTTGGATGGGGTACAGTGTGTGTGTGAGAGGGTGGGGAGTTGGATGGGGTACAGTGTGTGCGTGAGAGGGTGAGGAGTTGGATGGGGTGCAGTGTGTGTGTGAGGGTGGGGAGTTGGATGGGGTACAGTGTGTGTGAGAGAGGGTGGGGAGTTGGATGGGGAACAGTGTGTGTGAGAGAGGGTGGGAGTTGGATGGGGTACAGTGTGTGTGTGAGAGGGTGGGGAGATGGATGGGGTACAGTGTGTGTGTGAGAGGGTGGGGAGTTGGATGGGGTACAGTGTGTGTGTGAGAGGGTGTGGAGTTGGATGGGGTACAGTTTGTGTGAGAGAGGGTGGGGAGTTGGATGGGGTACAGTGTGTGCGTGAGAGGGTGGGGAGTTGGATGGGGTACAGTGTGTGTGAGAGAGGGTGGGAGATCGATGGGGTACAGTGTGTGTGTGAGAGGGTGGGGAGATGTATGGGGTACAGTGTGTGTGTGAGTGGGTGGGGAGTTGGATGGGGTACAGTGTGTGTGTGAGAGGGTGTGGAGTTGGATGGGGTACAGTTTGTGTGAGAGAGGGTGGGGAGTTGGATGGGGTACAGTGTGTGCGTGAGAGGGTGGGGAGTTGGATGGGGTACAGTGTGTGTGTGAGAGGGTGGGGAGTTGGATGGGGTACAGTGTGTGCGTGAGAGGGTGAGGAGTTGGATGGGGTACAGTGTGTGTGTGAGGGTGGGGAGTTGGATGGGGTACAGTGTGTATGAGAGAGGGTGGGGAGTTGGATGGGGTACAGTGTGTGTGAGAGAGGGTGGGGAGTTGGATGGGGTACAGTGTGTGTGAGAGAGGGTGGGGGGGTTGGATGGGGTACAGTGTGTGCGTGAGAGGGTGGGGAGTTGGATGGGGTACAGTGTGTGTGTGTGAGAGGGTGGGGAGCTGGATGGGGTACAGTGTGTGCGTGAGAGGGTGGGGAGTTGGATGGGGTACAGTGTGTGTGTGAGGGTGGGGAGTTGGATGGGGTACAGTGTGTATGAGAGAGGGTGGGGAGTTGGATGGGGAACAGTGTGTGTGAGAGAGGGTGGGGAGTTGGATGGGGTACAGTGTGTGCGCGAGAGGGTGGGGAGTTGGATGGGGTACAGTGTGTGTGGAAGAGGGTGGGGAGTTGGATGGGGTACAGTGTGTGTGTGAGAGGGTGGGGAGTTGGATGGGGTACAGTGTGTGCGTGAGAGGGTGAGGAGTTGGATGGGGTACAGTGTGTGTGTGAGGGTGGGGAGTTGGATGGGGTACAGTGTGTATGAGAGAGGGTGGGGAGTTGGATGGGGAACAGTGTGTGTGAGAGAGGGTGGGGAGTTGGATGGGGTACAGTGTGTGCGCGAGAGGGTGGGGAGTTTGATGAGGTACAGTGTGTGTGTGAGAGGATGGGGAGTTGGATGGGGTACAGTGTGTGTGAGAGAGGGTGGGGAGTTGGATGGGGTACAGTGTGTGTGTGAGAGGGTGGGGGGTTGGATGGGGTACAGTGTGTGTGTGAGTGGGTGGGGAGTTGGATGGGGTAAAGTGTGTGTCAGAGAGGATGGGGAGTTGGATGGGGTACAGTGTGTGTGTGTGAGAGGGTGGGGAGCTGGATGGGGGACAGTGTGTGCGTGAGAGGGTGGGGAGTTGGATGGGGTACAGTGTGTGTGTGAGAGGGTGGGGAGTTGGATCGGTTACAGTGTGTGTGTGAGAGGATGGGGAGATGGATGGGGTACAGTGTGTGTGTGAGGGTGGGGAGTTGGATGGGGTACAGTGTGTATGAGAGAGGGTGGGGAGTTGGATGGGGAACAGTGTGTGTGAGAGAGGATGGGGAGTTGGATGGGGTACAGTGTGTGTGTGAGGGTGGGGAGTTGGATGGGGTACAGTGTGTGTGTGAGTGGGTGGGGAGTTGGATGGGGTACAGTGTGTGTGAGAGAGGATGGGGAGTTGGATGGGGTACAGTTTGTGTGAGAGAGGGTGGGGAGTTGGATGGGGTACAGTGTGTGCGTGAGAGGGTGGGGAGTTGGATGGGGTACAGTGTGTGTGTAAGAGGGTGGGGAGCTGGATGGGGTACAGTGTGTGTGAGAGAGGGTGGGGAGTTGGATGGGGTACAGTGTGTGCGTGAGAGGGTGGGGAGTTGGATGGGGTACAGTGTGTGCGTGAGAGGGTGGGGAGTTGGATTGGGTACAGTGTGTGTGTGAGAGGGTGGGGAGTTGGATGGGGTACAGTGTGTGTATGAGAGGGTGGGGAGTTGGATGGGGTACAGTGTGTGTGAGAGAGGATGGGGAGTTGGATGGGGTACAGTTTGTGTGAGAGAGGGTGGGGAGTTGGATGGGGTACAGTGTGTGCGTGAGAGGGTGGGGAGTTGGATGGGGTACAGTGTGTGTGTAAGAGGGTGGGGAGCTGGATGGGGTACAGTGTGTGTGAGAGAGGGTGGGGAGTTGGATGGGGTACAGTGTGTGTGTGAGAGGGTGGGGAGTTGGATGGGGTACAGTGTGTGTGTGAGAAAGGGTGGGTAGTTGGATGGGGTACAGTGTGTGTGAGAGAGGGTGGGGGGGTTGGATGGGGTACAGTGTGTGTGAGAGAGGGTGGGGAGTTGGATGAGGTACAGTGTGCATGAGAGAGGGTGGGTAGTTGGATGGGGTACAATGTGTGTCAGAGAGGGTGGGGTGTTGGATGGGGTACAGTGTGTGTAGGAGGGTGGGGAGTTGGATGGGGTACAGTGTGAATGAGAGAGGGTGGGGAGTTGGATGGGGTACAGTGTGTGTGTGAGAGGGTGGGGAGTTGGATGGGGTACAGTGTGTGTGTGAGAGGGTGGGGAGTTGGATGGGGTACAGTGTGTGTGTGAGAGGGTGGGGGGTTGGATGGGGTACAGTGTGTGTGTGAGTGGGTGGGGAGTTGGATGGGGTAAAGTGTGTGTCAGAGAGGATGGGGAGTTGGATGGGGTACAGTGTGTGTGAGTGGGTGGGGAGTTGGATGGGGTACAGTGTGTGTGTGAGAGGGTGGGGAGTTGGATGGTGTACAATGTGTGTCAGAGAGGGTGGGGAGTTGGATGGGGTACAGTGTGTGTAGGAGGGTGGGGAGTTGGATGGGGTAAAGTGTGAATGAGAGAGGGTGGGGAGTTGGATGGGGTACAGTGTGTGTGTGAGAGGGTGGGGAGTTGGATGGGGTACAGTGTGTGTGTGAGAGGGTGGGGAGTTGGATGCAGTACAGTGTGTGTGTGAGAAAGGGTGGGTAGTTGGATGGGGTACAGTGTGTGTGAGAGAGGGTGGGGAGTTGGATGGGGTAGTGTGTGTGAGAGAGGGTGGGGAGTTGGATGGGGTACAGTGTGTGCGTGAGAGGGTGAGGAGTTGGATGGGGTACAGTGTGTGTGTGAGGGTGGGGAGTTGGATGGGGTACAGTGTGTGTGAGAGAGGGTGGGGAGTTGGATGGGGTACAGTGTGTGCGCGAGAGGGTGGGGAGTTGGATGAGGTACAGTGTGTGTGTGAGAGGATGGGGAGTTGGATGGGGTACAGTGTGTGTGAGAGAGGGTGGGGAGTTGGATGGGGTACAGTGTGTGTGTGAGAGGGTGGGGGGTTGGATGGGGTACAGTGTGTGTGTGAGTGGGTGGGGAGTTGGATGGGGTAAAGTGTGTGTCAGAGAGGATGGGGAGTTGGATGGGGTACAGTGTGTGTGCGTGGGTGGGGAGTTGGATGGGGTACAGTGTGTGTGTGAGAGGGTGGGGAGTTGGATGGGGTACAGTGTGTGTGTGTGAGAGGGTGGGGAGCTGGATGGGGTACAGTGTGTGCGTGAGAGGGTGGGGAGTTGGATGGGGTACAGTGTGTGTGTGAGAGGGTGGGGAGTTGGATGGGGTACAGTGTGTGTGTGAGAGGGTGGGGAGATGGATGGGGTACAGTGTGTATGAGAGAGGGTGGGCAGTTGGATGGGGAACAGTGTGTGTGAGAGAGGATGGGGAGTTGGATGGGGTACAGTGTGTGTGTGAGGGTGGGGAGTTGGATGGGGTACAGTGTGTGTGTGAGTGGGTGGGGAGTTGGATGGGGTACAGTGTGTGTGAGAGAGGATGGGGAGTTGGATGGGGTACAGTTTGTGTGAGAGAGGGTGGGGAGTTGGATGGGGTACAGTGTGTGCGTGAGAGGGTGGGGAGTTGGATGGGGTACAGTGTGTGTGTGTAAGAGGGTGGAGAGCTGGATGGGGTACAGTGTGTGCGTGAGAGGGTGGGGAGTTGGATGGGGTACAGTGTGTGTGTGAGAGGGTGGGGAGTTGGATGGGGTACAGTGTGTGCGTGAGAGGGTGAGGAGTTGGATGGGGTGCAGTGTGTGTGTGAGGGTGGGGAGTTGGATGGGGTACAGTGTGTGTGAGAGAGGGTGGGGAGTTGGATGGGGAACAGTGTGTGTGAGAGAGGGTGGGAGTTGGATGGGGTACAGTGTGTGTGTGAGAGGGTGGGGAGATGGATGGGGTACAGTGTGTGTGTGAGAGGGTGGGGAGTTGGATGGGGTACAGTGTGTGTGTGAGAGGGTGTGGAGTTGGATGGGGTACAGTTTGTGTGAGAGAGGGTGGGGAGTTGGATGGGGTACAGTGTGTGCGTGAGAGGGTGGGGAGTTGGATGGGGTACAGTGTGTGTGAGAGAGGGTGGGAGATCGATGGGGTACAGTGTGTGTGTGAGAGGGTGGGGAGATGTATGGGGTACAGTGTGTGTGTGAGTGGGTGGGGAGTTGGATGGGGTACAGTGTGTGTGTGAGAGGGTGTGGAGTTGGATGGGGTACAGTTTGTGTGAGAGAGGGTGGGGAGTTGGATGGGGTACAGTGTGTGCGTGAGAGGGTGGGGAGTTGGATGGGGTACAGTGTGTGTGTGAGAGGGTGGGGAGTTGGATGGGGTACAGTGTGTGCGTGAGAGGGTGAGGAGTTGGATGGGGTACAGTGTGTGTGTGAGGGTGGGGAGTTGGATGGGGTACAGTGTGTATGAGAGAGGGTGGGGAGTTGGATGGGGTACAGTGTGTGTGAGAGAGGGTGGGGAGTTGGATGGGGTACAGTGTGTGTGAGAGAGGGTGGGGGGGTTGGATGGGGTACAGTGTGTGCGTGAGAGGGTGGGGAGTTGGATGGGGTACAGTGTGTGTGTGTGAGAGGGTGGGGAGCTGGATGGGGTACAGTGTGTGCGTGAGAGGGTGGGGAGTTGGATGGGGTACAGTGTGTGTGTGAGGGTGGGGAGTTGGATGGGGTACAGTGTGTATGAGAGAGGGTGGGGAGTTGGATGGGGAACAGTGTGTGTGAGAGAGGGTGGGGAGTTGGATGGGGTACAGTGTGTGCGCGAGAGGGTGGGGAGTTGGATGGGGTACAGTGTGTGTGGAAGAGGGTGGGGAGTTGGATGGGGTACAGTGTGTGTGTGAGAGGGTGGGGAGTTGGATGGGGTACAGTGTGTGCGTGAGAGGGTGAGGAGTTGGATGGGGTACAGTGTGTGTGTGAGGGTGGGGAGTTGGATGGGGTACAGTGTGTATGAGAGAGGGTGGGGAGTTGGATGGGGAACAGTGTGTGTGAGAGAGGGTGGGGAGTTGGATGGGGTACAGTGTGTGCGCGAGAGGGTGGGGAGTTTGATGAGGTACAGTGTGTGTGTGAGAGGATGGGGAGTTGGATGGGGTACAGTGTGTGTGAGAGAGGGTGGGGAGTTGGATGGGGTACAGTGTGTGTGTGAGAGGGTGGGGGGTTGGATGGGGTACAGTGTGTGTGTGAGTGGGTGGGGAGTTGGATGGGGTAAAGTGTGTGTCAGAGAGGATGGGGAGTTGGATGGGGTACAGTGTGTGTGTGTGAGAGGGTGGGGAGCTGGATGGGGGACAGTGTGTGCGTGAGAGGGTGGGGAGTTGGATGGGGTACAGTGTGTGTGTGAGAGGGTGGGGAGTTGGATCGGTTACAGTGTGTGTGTGAGAGGATGGGGAGATGGATGGGGTACAGTGTGTGTGTGAGGGTGGGGAGTTGGATGGGGTACAGTGTGTATGAGAGAGGGTGGGGAGTTGGATGGGGAACAGTGTGTGTGAGAGAGGATGGGGAGTTGGATGGGGTACAGTGTGTGTGTGAGGGTGGGGAGTTGGATGGGGTACAGTGTGTGTGTGAGTGGGTGGGGAGTTGGATGGGGTACAGTGTGTGTGAGAGAGGATGGGGAGTTGGATGGGGTACAGTTTGTGTGAGAGAGGGTGGGGAGTTGGATGGGGTACAGTGTGTGCGTGAGAGGGTGGGGAGTTGGATGGGGTACAGTGTGTGTGTAAGAGGGTGGGGAGCTGGATGGGGTACAGTGTGTGTGAGAGAGGGTGGGGAGTTGGATGGGGTACAGTGTGTGCGTGAGAGGGTGGGGAGTTGGATGGGGTACAGTGTGTGCGTGAGAGGGTGGGGAGTTGGATTGGGTACAGTGTGTGTGTGAGAGGGTGGGGAGTTGGATGGGGTACAGTGTGTGTATGAGAGGGTGGGGAGTTGGATGGGGTACAGTGTGTGTGAGAGAGGATGGGGAGTTGGATGGGGTACAGTTTGTGTGAGAGAGGGTGGGGAGTTGGATGGGGTACAGTGTGTGCGTGAGAGGGTGGGGAGTTGGATGGGGTACAGTGTGTGTGTAAGAGGGTGGGGAGCTGGATGGGGTACAGTGTGTGTGAGAGAGGGTGGGGAGTTGGATGGGGTACAGTGTGTGCGTGAGAGGGTGGGGAGTTGGATGGGGTACAGTGTGTGCGTGAGAGGGTGGGGAGTTGGATTGGGTACAGTGTGTGTGTGAGAGGGTGGGGAGTTGGATGGGGTACAGTGTGTGCGTGAGAGGGTGAGGAGTTGGATGGGGTACAGTGTGTGTGAGAGAGGGTGGGGAGTTGGATGGGGCAAAGTGTGTGTGTGAGAGGGTGGGGAGTTGGATGGGGTACAGTGTGTGTGAGTGGGTGGGGAGTTGGATGGGGGACAGTGTGTGTGTGAGAGGGTGGGGAGTTGGATGGGGTACAGTTTGTGTGAGAGAGGGTGGGGAGTTGGATGGGGTAGTGTGTGTGAGAGAGGGTGGGGGGGTTGGATGGGGTACAGTGTGTGCGTGAGAGGGTGGGGAGTTGGATGGGGTACAGTGTGTGTGAGAGGGTGGGGAGTTGGATGGGGTGCAGTGTGTGTGTGAGAGGATGTGGAGTTGGATGAGGTACAGTGTGTGTGTAAGAGGGTGGGGAACTGGATGGGGTACAATGTGTGTCAGAGAGGGTGGGGAGTTGGATGGGGTACAGTGTGTGTGTAAGAGGGTGGGGAGTTGGATGGGGTACAGTGTGTGTGTGAGAGGGTGGGGAGTTGGATGGGGTACAGTGTGTGTGTGAGAGGGTGGGGAGTTGGATGGGGTACAGTGTGTGTGAGAGGATGTGGAGTTGGATGAGGTACAGTGTGTGTGTAAGAGGGTGGGGAACTGGATGGGGTACAATGTGTGTCAGATAGGGTGGGGAGTTGGATGGGGTACAGTGTGTGTGAGAGGGTGGGGAGTTGCAGGGGGTACAGTGTGTGTGTAAGAGGGTGGGGAGTTGGATGGGGTACAGTGTGTGTGTAAGAGGGTGGGGAGTTGGATGGGGTACAATGTGTGTCAGAGAGGGTGGGGAGTTGGATGGGGTACAGTGTGTGTTTGAGAGTATGGGGTGTTGGATGGGGTACAGTGTGTGTGTGAGAGGATGGGGTGTTGGATGGGGTAGAATGTGTGTCAAAGAGGGTGGGGAGTTGGATGGGGTACAGTGTGTGTAGGAGTGTGGGGAGTTTGATGAGGTACAGTGTGTGTTTGAGAGTATGGGGTGTTGGATGGGGTACAGTGTGTGTGTGAGAGGATGGGGAGTTGGATGGGGTACAGTGTGTGTAGGAGGGTGGGGAGTTGGATGGGGTACAGTGTGAATGAGAGAGGGTGGGGAGTTGGATGGGGTACAGTGTGTGTGTGAGAGGGTGGGGAGTTGGATGGGGTACAGTGTGTGTGTGAGAGGGTGGGGAGTTGGATGGGGTACAGTGTGTGTGTGAGAAAGGGTGGGTAGTTGGATGGGGTACAGTGTGTGTGAGAGAGGGTGGGGGGGTTGGATGGGGTACAGTGTGTGTGAGAGAGGGTGGGGAGTTGGATGAGGTACAGTGTGCATGAGAGAGGGTGGGTAGTTGGATGGGGTACAATGTGTGTCAGAGAGGGTGGGGTGTTGGATGGGGTACAGTGTGTGTAGGAGGGTGGGGAGTTGGATGGGGTACAGTGTGAATGAGAGAGGGTGGGGAGTTGGATGGGGTACAGTGTGTGTGTGAGAGGGTGGGGAGTTGGATGGGGTACAGTGTGTGTGTGAGAGGGTGGGGAGTTGGATGGGGTACAGTGTGTGTGTGAGAGGGTGGGGGGTTGGATGGGGTACAGTGTGTGTGTGAGTGGGTGGGGAGTTGGATGGGGTAAAGTGTGTGTCAGAGAGGATGGGGAGTTGGATGGGGTACAGTGTGTGTGAGTGGGTGGGGAGTTGGATGGGGTACAGTGTGTGTGTGAGAGGGTGGGGAGTTGGATGGGGTACAGTGTGTGTGTGAGATGGTGGGGAGTTGGATGGGGTACATTGTGTGTGTGAGAGGGTGGGGAGTTGGATGGGGTACAGTGTGTGTGTGAGAGGGTGGGGAGTTGGATGGGGTACAGTGTGTGTGTTAGAGGGTGGGGAGTTGGATGGGGTACAGTGTGTGCGTGAGAGAGTGGGGAGTTGGATGGAGTACAGTCTGAGAGGGTGGGGAGTTGGATGGGGTCTAGTGAGTGTGAGAGAGGGTGGGGAGTTGGATGGGGTACAGTGTGTGTGTGTGAGAGGGTGGGGATTTGGATGGGGTACAGTGTGTGTGTGAGGGGGTGGGGAGTTGGATGGGGTACAGTGTGTGTGGAAGAGGGTGGGGAGTTTGATGGGGTACAGTGTGTGTGTCTGAGGATGGGGAGTTGGATGGGGTACAGTGTGTGTGGAAGAGGGTGGGGAGTTTGATGGGCTACAGTGTGTGTGTGAGAGGGTGGGGAGTTCGAAGGGGTACAGTGTGTGTGGAAGAGGGTGGGGAGTTGGATGGGGTACAGTGTGTGTGTGAGAGGGTGGGGAGTTGGTTGTGTTACAGTGTGTGTGGAAGGGGGTGGGGAGTTTGATGGGGTACAGTGTGTGTGTCTGAGGATGGGGAGTTGGATGGGGTACAGTGTGTGTGGAAGAGGGTGGGGAGTTTGATGGGGTACAGTGTGTGTGTGAGAGGGTGGGGAGTTCGAAGGGGTACAGTGTGTGTGGAAGAGGGTGGGGAGTTGGACGGGGTACAGAGTGTGAGAGGGTGGGGAGTTGGATGGGGTACAGTGTGTGTGTGTGAGAGGGTGGGGAGTTGGATGGGGTACAGTGTGTGTGTGTGAGAGGTTGTGGAGCTGGATGGGGTACAGTGTGTGCGTGAGAGGGTGGGGAGTTGGATGGGGTACAGTGTGTGTGTGTGAGAGGGTGTGGAGCTGGATGGGGTACAGTGTGTGCGTGAGAGGGTGGGGAGTTGGATGGGGTACAGTGTGTGTGTGAGAGGGTGGGGAGTTGGATGGGGTACAGTTTGTGTGTGAGAGGGTGGGGAGTTGGATGGGGTACAGTGTGTGTGAGAGAGGGTGGGGATTTGGATGGGGAACAGTGTGTGTGAGAGAGGGTGGGGAGTTGGATGGGGTACAGTGTGTGTGTGAGAGGGTGGGGAGTTTGATGAGGTACAGTGTGTGTCTGAGAGGGTGGGGAGTTGGATGGGGTACAGTGTGTGTCTGAGAGGGTGGGGAGTTGGATGGGGTACAGTGTGTGTGTGAGAGGATGGGGAGTTTGATGAGGTACAGTGTGTGTCTGAGTGGGTGGGGAGTTGGATGGGGTACAGTGTGTGTATGAGAGGGTGGGGAGTTGGATGGGGTACAGTGTGTATGTGAGTGGGTGGGGAGTTGGATGGGGTAAAGTGTGTTTCAGAGAGGATGGGGAGTTGGATGGGGTACAGTGTGTGTGAGTGGGTGGGGAGTTGGATGGGGTACAGTGTGTGTGTGAGAGGGTGGGGAGTTGGATGGGGTACAGTGTGTGTGTGAGAGGGTGGGGACTTGGATGGGGTACAGTGTGTGTGTGAGAGGGTGGGGAGTTTGATGAGGTACAGTGTGTGTCTGAGAGGGTGGGGAGTTGGATGGGGTACAGTGTGTGTCTGAGAGGGTGGGGAGTTGGATGGGGTACAGTGTGTATGTGAGTGGGTGGGGAGTTGGATGGGGTAAAGTGTGTGTCAGAGAGGATGGGGAGTTGGATGGGGTACAGTGTGTGTGAGTGGGTGGGGAGTTGGATGGGGTACAGTGTGTGTGTGAGAGGGTGGGGAGTTGGATGGGGTACAGTGTGTGTGTGAGAGTGTGGGGAGTTGGATGGGGTACAGTGTGTGTGTGAGAGGGTGGGGAGTTGGATGGGGTACAGTGTGTGGGACGGGTGGGGAGTTGGATGGGGTACAGTGTGTGTGTGAGAGGGTGGGGAGTTGGATGGGGTACAGTGTGTGTGTGAGAGGGTGGGGAGTTGGATGGGGTACAGTGTGTGTGTGAGAGGGTGGGGAGTTGGATGGGGTACAGTGTGTGTGTGAGAGAGTGGGGAGTTGGATGGAGTACAGTCTGAGAGGGTGGGGAGTTGGATGGGGTCTAGTGAGTGTGAGAGAGGGTGGGGAATTGGATGGGGTACAGTGTGTGTGTGTGAGAGTGTGGGGAGTTGGATGGGGTACAGTGTGTGTGTGAGAGGGTGGGGTGTTGGATGGGGTACAGTGTGTGTGTGAGAGGGTGGGGAGCTGGATGGGGCACAGTGTGTGTGGAAGAGGGTGGGGAGTTTGATGGGGTACAGTGTGTGTGTCTGAGGGTGGGGAGTTGGATGGGGTACAGTGTGTGTGGAAGTGGGTCGGGAGTTTGATGGGGTGCAGTGTGTGTGTGAGAGGGTGGGGAGTTGGATGGGGTACAGTGTGTGTGTGAGATAGTGGGGAGTTGGATGGAGTACAGTCTGAGAGGGTGGGGAGTTGGATGGGGTCTCGTGAGTGTGAGAGAGGGTGGGGAGTTGGATGGGGTACAGTGTGTGTGTGTGAGAGTGTGGGGAGTTGGATGGGGTACAGTGTGTGTGTGAGAGGGTGGGGTGTTGGATGGGGTACAGTGTGTGTGTGAGAGGGTGGGGAGTTGGATGGGGCACAGTGTGTGTGGAAGAGGGTGGGGAGTTGGATGATGAACAGTGTGTGTGAGAGAGGGTGGGGAGTTGGATGGGGTACAGTGTGTGCGCGAGAGGGTGGGGAGTTGGATGAGGTACAGTGTGTGTGTGTGAGGGTGTGGGGAGTTGGATGGGGTACAGTGTGTGTGTGAGAGGGTGGGGTGTTGGATGGGGTACAGTGTGTTTGTGAGAGGGTGGGGAGTTGGATGGGGCACAGTGTGTGTGGAAGAGGGTGGGGAGTTTGATGGGGTACAGTGTGTATGAGAGAGGATGGGGAGTTGGATGGGGAACAGTGTGTGTGAGAGAGGGTGGGGAGTTGGATGGGGTACAGTGTTTGCGCGAGAGGGTGGGGAGTTGGATGAGGTACAGTGTGTGTGTGAGAGGATGGGGAGTTTGATGAGGTCCAGTTTGTGTGTGAGAGGGTGGGGAGTTGGATGGGGTACAGTGTGTGTGAGAGAGGGTGGGGAGTTGGATGGGGTACAGTGTGTGTGTGAGAGGGTGGGGGGTTGGATGGGGTACAGTGTGTGTGTGAGTGGGTGGGGAGTTGGATGGGGTAAAGTGTGTGTCAGAGAGGATGGGGAGTTGGATGGGGTACAGTGTGTGTGCGTGGGTGGGGAGTTGGATGGGGTACAGTGTGTGTGTGAGAGGGTGGGGAGTTGGATGGGGCACAGTGTGTGTGGAAGAGGGTGGGGAGTTTGATGGGGTACAGTGTGTATGAGAGAGGGTGGGGAGTTGGATGGGGAACAGTGTGTGTGAGAGAGGGTGGGGAGTTGGATGGGGTACAGTGTGTGCGCGAGACGGTGGGGAGTTGGATGAGGTACAGTGTGTGTGTGAGAGGATGGGGAGTTTGATGAGGTACAGTGTGTGTGTGAGAGGGTGGGGAGTTGGATGGGGTACAGTGTGTGTGAGAGAGGGTGGGGAGTTGGATGGGGTACAGTGTGTGTGTGAGAGGGTTGGGGGTTGGATGGGGTACAGTGTGTGTGTGAGTGGGTGGGGAGTTGGATGGGGTAAAGTGTGTGTCAGAGAGGATGGGGAGTTGGATGGGGTACAGTGTGTGTGAGTGGGTGGGGAGTTGGATGGGGTACAGTGTGTGTGTGAGAGGGTGGGGAGTTGGATGGGGTACAGTGTGTGTGTGAGATGGTGGGGAGTTGGATGGGGTACAGTGTGTGTGTGAGAGGGTGGGGAGTTGGATGGGGTACAGTGTGTGTGTGAGAGGGTGGGGAGTTGGATGGGGTACAGTGTGTGTGTGAGAGGGTGGGGAGTTGGATGGGGTACAGTGTGTGCGTGAGAGAGTGGGGAGTTGGATGGAGTACAGTCTGAGAGGGTGGGGAGTTGGATGGGGTCTAGTGAGTGTGAGAGAGGGTGGGGAGTTGGATGGGGTACAGTGTGTGTGTGTGAGAGGGTGGGGATTTGGATGGGGTACAGTGTGTGTGTGAGAGGGTGGGGAGTTGGATGGGGTACAGTGTGTGTGTGAGAGGGTGGGGAGTTGGATGGGGCACAGTGTGTGTGTGAGAGGGTGGGGAGTTGGATGGGGTACAGTGTGTGTGGAAGAGGGTGGGGAGTTTGATGGGGTACAGTGTGTGTGTCTGAGGATGGGGAGTTGGATGGGGTACAGTGTGTGTGGAAGAGGGTGGGGAGTTTGATGGGGTACAGTGTGTGTGTGAGAGGGTGGGGAGTTCGAAGGGGTACAGTGTTTGTGGAAGAGGGTGGGGAGTTGGATGGGGTACAGTGTGTGTGTGAGAGGGTGGGGAGTTGGTTGGGGTACAGTGTGTGTGGAAGAGGGTGGGGAGTTTGATGGGGTACAGTGTGTGTGTCTGAGGATGGGGAGTTGGATGGGGTACAGTGTGTGTGGAAGAGGGTGGGGAGTTTGATGGGGTACAGTGTGTGTGTGAGAGGGTGGGGAGTTCGAAGGGGTACAGTGTGTGTGGAAGAGGGTGGGGAGTTGGACGGGGTACAGTGTGTGAGAGGGTGGGGAGTTGGATGGGGTACAGTGTGTGTGTGTGAGAGGGTGGGGAGTTGGATGGGGTACAGTGTGTGTGTGTGAGAGGTTGTGGAGCTGGATGGGGTACAGTGTGTGCGTGAGAGGGTGGGGAGTTGGATGGGGTACAGTGTGTGTGTGTGAGAGGGTGTGGAGCTGGATGGGGTACAGTGTGTGCGTGAGAGGGTGGGGAGTTGGATGGGGTACAGTGTGTGTGTGAGAGGGTGGGGAGTTGGATGGGGTACAGTTTGTGTGTGAGAGGGTGGGGAGTGGGATGGGGTACAGTGTGTGTGTGAGGGTGGGGAGTTGGATGGGGTACAGTGTGTGTGAGAGAGGGTGGGGATTTGGATGGGGAACAGTGTGTGTGAGAGAGGGTGGGGAGTTGGATGGGGTAAAGTGTGTGTCAGAGAGGATGGGGAGTTGGATGGGGTACAGTGTGTGTGAGTGGGTGGGGAGTTGGATGGGGTACAGTGTGTGTGTGAGAGGGTGGGGAGTTGGATGGGGTACAGTGTGTGTGTGAGATGGTGGGGAGTTGGATGGGGTACAGTGTGTGTGTGAGAGGGTGGGGAGTTGGATGGGGTACAGTGTGTGTGTGAGAGGGTGGGGAGTTGGATGGGGTACAGTGTGTGTGTGAGAGGGTGGGGAGTTGGATGGGGTACAGTGTGTGCGTGAGAGAGTGGGGAGTTGGATGGAGTACAGTCTGAGAGGGTGGGGAGTTGGATGGGGTCTAGTGAGTGTGAGAGAGGGTGGGGAGTTGGATGGGGTACAGTGTGTGTGTGTGAGAGGGTGGGGATTTGGATGGGGTACAGTGTGTGTGTGAGAGGGTGGGGAGTTGGATGGGGTACAGTGTGTGTGTGAGAGGGTGGGGAGTTGGATGGGGCACAGTGTGTGTGTGAGAGGGTGGGGAGTTGGATGGGGTACAGTGTGTGTGGAAGAGGGTGGGGAGTTTGATGGGGTACAGTGTGTGTGTCTGAGGATGGGGAGTTGGATGGGGTACAGTGTGTGTGGAAGAGGGTGGGGAGTTTGATGGGGTACAGTGTGTGTGTGAGAGGGTGGGGAGTTCGAAGGGGTACAGTGTGTGTGGAAGAGGGTGGGGAGTTGGATGGGGTACAGTGTGTGTGTGAGAGGGTGGGGAGTTGGTTGGGGTACAGTGTGTGTGGAAGAGGGTGGGGAGTTTGATGGGGTACAGTGTGTGTGTCTGAGGATGGGGAGTTGGATGGGGTACAGTGTGTGTGGAAGAGGGTGGGGAGTTTGATGGGGTACAGTGTGTGTGTGAGAGGGTGGGGAGTTCGAAGGGGTACAGTGTGTGTGGAAGAGGGTGGGGAGTTGGACGGGGTACAGAGTGTGAGAGGGTGGGGAGTTGGATGGGGTACAGTGTGTGTGTGTGAGAGGGTGGGGAGTTGGATGGGGTACAGTGTGTGTGTGTGAGAGGTTGTGGAGCTGGATGGGGTACAGTGTGTGCGTGAGAGGGTGGGGAGTTGGATGGGGTACAGTGTGTGTGTGTGAGAGGGTGTGGAGCTGGATGGGGTACAGTGTGTGCGTGAGAGGGTGGGGTGTTGGATGGGGTACAGTGTGTGTGTGAGAGGGTGGGGAGTTGGATGGGGTACAGTTTGTGTGTGAGAGGGTGGGGAGTGGGATGGGGTACAGTGTGTGTGTGAGGGTGGGGAGTTGGATGGGGTACAGTGTGTGTGAGAGAGGGTGGGGATTTGGATGGGGAACAGTGTGTGTGAGAGAGGGTGGGGAGTTGGATGGGGTACAGTGTGTGTGTGAGAGGGTGGGGAGTTTGATGAGGTACAGTGTGTGTCTGAGAGGGTGGGGAGTTGGATGGGGTACAGTGTGTGTCTGAGAGGGTGGGGAGTTGGATGGGGTACAGTGTGTGTATGAGAGGGTGGGGAGTTGGATGGGGTACAGTGTGTATGTGAGTGGGTGGGGAGTTGGATGGGGTAAAGTGTGTTTCAGAGAGGATGGGGAGTTGGATGGGGTACAGTGTGTGTGAGTGGGTGGGGAGTTGGATGGGGTACAGTGTGTGTGTGAGAGGGTGGGGAGTTGGATGGGGTACAGTGTGTGTGTGAGAGGGTGGGGAGTTGGATGGGGTACAGTGTGTGTGTGAGAGGGTGGGGAGTTGGATGGGGTACAGTGTGTGTCTGAGAGGGTGTGGAGTTGGATGGGGTACAGTGTGTGTATGAGAGGGTGGGGAGTTGGATGGGGTACAGTGTGTATGTGAGTGGGTGGGGAGTTGGATGGGGTAAAGTGTGTGTCAGAGAGGATGGGGAGTTGGATGGGGTACAGTGTGTGTGAGTGGGTGGGGAGTTGGATGGGGTACAGTGTGTGTGTGAGAGTGTGGGGAGTTGGATGGGGTACAGTGTGTGTGTGAGAGTGTGGGGAGTTGGATGGGGTACAGTGTGTGTGTGAGAGGGTGGGGAGTTGGATGGGGTACAGTGTGTGGGACGGGTGGGGAGTTGGATGGGGTACAGTGTGTGTGTGAGAGGGTGGGGAGTTGGATGGGGTACAGTGTGTGTGTGAGAGGGTGGGGAGTTGGATGGGGTACAGTGTGTGTGTGAGAGGGTGGGGAGTTGGATGGGGTACAGTGTGTGTGTGAGAGAGTGGGGAGTTGGATGCAGTACAGTCTGAGAGGGTGGGGAGTTGGATGGGGTCTAGTGAGTGTGAGAGAGGGTGGGGAATTGGATGGGGTACAGTGTGTGTGTGTGAGAGTGTGGGGAGTTGGATGGGGTACAGTGTGTGTGTGAGAGGGTGGGGTGTTGGATGGGGTACAGTGTGTGTGTGAGAGGGTGGGGAGTTGGATGGGGCACAGTGTGTGTGGAAGAGGGTGGGGGGTTTGATGGGGTACAGTGTGTGTGTCTGAGGGTGGGGAGTTGGATGGGGTACAGTGTGTGTGGAAGTGGGTCGGGAGTTTGATGGGGTGCAGTGTGTGTGTGAGAGGGTGGGGAGTTGGATGGGGTACAGTGTGTGTGTGAGATAGTGGGGAGTTGGATGGAGTACGGTCTGAGAGGGTGGGGAGTTGGATGGGGTCTCGTGAGTGTGAGAGAGGGTGGGGAGTTGGATGGGGTACAGTGTGTGTGTGTGAGAGTGTGGGGAGTTGGATGGGGTACAGTGTGTGTGTGAGAGGGTGGGGTGTTGGATGGGGTACAGTGTGTGTGTGAGAGGGTGGGGAGTTGGATGGGGCACAGTGTGTGTGGAAGAGGGTGGGGAGTTGGATGATGAACAGTGTGTGTGAGAGAGGGTGGGGATTTGGATGGGGTACAGTGTGTGCGCGAGAGGGTGGGGAGTTGGATGAGGTACAGTGTGTGTGTGTGAGGGTGTGGGGAGTTGGATGGGGTACAGTGTGTGTGTGAGAGGGTGGGGTGTTGGATGGGGTACAGTGTGTGTGTGAGAGGGTGGGGAGTTGGATGGGGCACAGTGTGTGTGGAAGAGGGTGGGGAGTTTGATGGGGTACAGTGTGTATGAGAGAGGATGGGGAGTTGGATGGGGAACAGTGTGTGTGAGAGAGGGTGGGGAGTTGGATGGGGTACAGTGTTTGCGCGAGAGGGTGGGGAGTTGGATGAGGTACAGTGTGTGTGTGAGAGGATGGGGAGTTTGATGAGGTCCAGTTTGTGTGTGAGAGGGTGGGGAGTTGGATGGGGTACAGTGTGTGTGAGAGAGGGTGGGGAGTTGGATGGGGTACAGTGTGTGTGTGAGAGGGTGGGGGGTTGGATGGGGTACAGTGTGTGTGTGAGTGGGTGGGGAGTTGGATGGGGTAAAGTGTGTGTCAGAGAGGATGGGGAGTTGGATGGGGTACAGTGTGTGTGCGTGGGTGGGGAGTTGGATGGGGTACAGTGTGTGTGTGAGAGGGTGGGGAGTTGGATGGGGCACAGTGTGTGTGGAAGAGGGTGGGGAGTTTGATGGGGTACAGTGTGTATGAGAGAGGGTGGGGAGTTGGATGGGGAACAGTGTGTGTGAGAGAGGGTGGGGAGTTGGATGGGGTACAGTGTGTGCGCGAGAGGGTGGGGAGTTGGATGAGGTACAGTGTGTGTGTGAGAGGATGGGGAGTTTGATGAGGTACAGTGTGTGTGTGAGAGGGTGGGGAGTTGGATGGGGTACAGTGTGTGTGAGAGAGGGTGGGGAGTTGGATGGGGTACAGTGTGTGTGTGAGAGGGTGGGGGGTTGGATGGGGTACAGTGTGTGTGTGAGTGGGTGGGGAGTTGGATGGGGTAAAGTGTGTGTCAGAGAGGATGGGGAGTTGGATGGGGTACAGTGTGTGTGAGTGGGTGGGGAGTTGGATGGGGTACAGTGTGTGTGTGAGAGGGTGGGGAGTTGGATGGGGTACAGTGTGTGTGTGAGATGGTGGGGAGTTGGATGGGGTACAGTGTGTGTGTGAGAGGGTGGGGAGTTGGATGGGGTACAGTGTGTGTGTGAGAGGGTGGGGAGTTGGATGGGGCACAGTGTGTGTGTGAGAGGGTGGGGAGTTGGATGGGGTACAGTGTGTGTGGAAGAGGGTGGGGAGTTTGATGGGGTACAGTGTGTGTGTCTGAGGATGGGGAGTTGGATGGGGTACAGTGTGTGTGGAAGAGGGTGGGGAGTTTGATGGGGTACAGTGTGTGTGTGAGAGGGTGGGGAGTTCGAAGGGTTACAGTGTGTGTGGAAGAGGGTGGGGAGTTGGATGGGGTACAGTGTGTGTGTGAGAGGGTGGGGAGTTGGTTGGGGTACAGTGTGTGTGGAAGAGGGTGGGGAGTTTGATGGGGTACAGTGTGTGTGTCTGAGGATGGGGAGTTGGATGGGGTACAGTGTGTGTGGAAGAGGGTGGGGAGTTTGATGGGGTACAGTGTGTGTGTGAGAGGGTGGGGAGTTCGAAGGGGTACAGTGTGTGTGGAAGAGGGTGGGGAGTTGGACGGGGTACAGTGTGTGAGAGGGTGGGGAGTTGGATGGGGTACAGTGTGTGTGTGTGAGAGGGTGGGGAGTTGGATGGGGTACAGTGTGTGTGTGTGAGAGGTTGTGGAGCTGGATGGGGTACAGTGTGTGCGTGAGAGGGTGGGGAGTTGGATGGGGTACAGTGTGTGTGTGTGAGAGGGTGTGGAGCTGGATGGGGTACAGTGTGTGCGTGAGAGGGTGGGGAGTTGGATGGGGTACAGTGTGTGTGTGAGAGGGTGGGGAGTTGGATGGGGTACAGTTTGTGTGTGAGAGGGTGGGGAGTGGGATGGGGCACAGTGTGTGTGTGAGGGTGGGGAGTTGGATGGGGTACAGTGTGTGTGAGAGAGGGTGGGGATTTGGATGGGGAACAGTGTGTGTGAGAGAGGGTGGGGAGTTGGATGGGGTACAGTGTGTGTGTGAGAGGGTGGGGAGTTTGATGAGGTACAGTGTGTGTCTGAGAGGGTGGGGAGTTGGATGGGGTACAGTGTGTGTCTGAGAGGGTGGGGAGTTGGATGGGGTACAGTGTGTATGTGAGTGGGTGGGGAGTTGGATGGGGTAAAGTGTGTGTCAGAGAGGATGGGGAGTTGGATGGGGTACAGTGTGTGTGAGTGGGTGGGGAGTTGGATGGGGTACAGTGTGTGTGTGAGAGGGTGGGGAGTTGGATGGGGTACAGTGTGTGTGTGAGAGTGTGGGGAGTTGGATGGGGTACAGTGTGTGTGTGAGAGGGTGGGGAGTTGGATGGGGTACAGTGTGTGGGACGGGTGGGGAGTTGGATGGGGTACAGTGTGTGTGTGAGAGGGTGGGGAGTTGGATGGGGTACAGTGTGTGTGTGAGAGGGTGGGGAGTTGGATGGGGTACAGTGTGTGTGTGAGAGGGTGGGGAGTTGGATGGGGTACAGTGTGTGTGTGAGAGAGTGGGGAGTTGGATGCAGTACAGTCTGAGAGGGTGGGGAGTTGGATGGGGTCTAGTGAGTGTGAGAGAGGGTGGGGAATTGGATGGGGTACAGTGTGTGTGTGTGAGAGTGTGGGGAGTTGGATGGGGTACAGTGTGTGTGTGAGAGGGTGGGGTGTTGGATGGGGTACAGTGTGTGTGTGAGAGGGTGGGGAGTTGGATGGGGCACAGTGTGTGTGGAAGAGGGTGGGGAGTTTGATGGGGTACAGTGTGTGTGTCTGAGGGTGGGGAGTTGGATGGGGTACAGTGTGTGTGGAAGTGGGTCGGGAGTTTGATGGGGTGCAGTGTGTGTGTGAGAGGGTGGGGAGTTGGATGGGGTACAGTGTGTGTGTGAGATAGTGGGGAGTTGGATGGAGTACAGTCTGAGAGGGTGGGGAGTTGGATGGGGTCTCGTGAGTGTGAGAGAGGGTGGGGAGTTGGATGGGGTACAGTGTGTGTGTGTGAGAGTGTGGGGAGTTGGATGGGGTACAGTGTGTGTGTGAGAGGGTGGGGTGTTGGATGGGGTACAGTGTGTGTGTGAGAGGGTGGGGAGTTGGATGGGGCACAGTGTGTGTGGAAGAGGGTGGGGAGTTGGATGATGAACAGTGTGTGTGAGAGAGGGTGGGGAGTTGGATGGGGTACAGTGTGTGCGCGAGAGGGTGGGGAGTTGGATGAGGTACAGTGTGTGTGTGTGAGGGTGTGGGGAGTTGGATGGGGTACAGTGTGTGTGTGAGAGGGTGGGGTGTTGGATGGGGTACAGTGTGTGTGTGAGAGGGTGGGGAGTTGGATGGGGCACAGTGTGTGTGGAAGAGGGTGGGGAGTTTGATGGGGTACAGTGTGTATGAGAGAGGATGGGGAGTTGGATGGGGAACAGTGTGTGTGAGAGAGGGTGGGGAGTTGGATGGGGTACAGTGTTTGCGCGAGAGGGTGGGGAGTTGGATGAGGTACAGTGTGTGTGTGAGAGGATGGGGAGTTTGATGAGGTCCAGTTTGTGTGTGAGAGGGTGGGGAGTTGGATGGGGTACAGTGTGTGTGAGAGAGGGTGGGGAGTTGGATGGGGTACAGTGTGTGTGTGAGAGGGTGGGGGGTTGGATGGGGTACAGTGTGTGTGTGAGTGGGTGGGGAGTTGGATGGGGTAAAGTGTGTGTCAGAGAGGATGGGGAGTTGGATGGGGTACAGTGTGTGTGCGTGGGTGGGGAGTTGGATGGTGTACAGTGTGTGTGTGAGAGGGTGGGGAGTTGGATGGGGCACAGTGTGTGTGGAAGAGGGTGGGGAGTTTGATGGGGTACAGTGTGTATGAGAGAGGGTGGGGAGTTGGATGGGGAACAGTGTGTGTGAGAGAGGGTGGGGAGTTGGATGGGGTACAGTGTGTGCGCGAGAGGGTGGGGAGTTGGATGAGGTACAGTGTGTGTGTGAGAGGATGGGGAGTTTGATGAGGTACAGTGTGTGTGTGAGAGGGTGGGGAGTTGGATGGGGTACAGTGTGTGTGAGAGAGGGTGGGGAGTTGGATGGGGTACAGTGTGTGTGTGAGAGGGTGGGGGGTTGGATGGGGTACAGTGTGTGTGTGAGTGGGTGGGGAGTTGGATGGGGTAAAGTGTGTGTCAGAGAGGATGGGGAGTTGGATGGGGTACAGTGTGTGTGAGTGGGTGGGGAGTTGGATGGGGTACAGTGTGTGTGTGAGAGGGTGGGGAGTTGGATGGGGTACAGTGTGTGTGTGAGATGGTGGGGAGTTGGATGGGGTACAGTGTGTGTGTGAGAGGGTGGGGAGTTGGATGGGGTACAGTGTGTGTGTGAGAGGGTGGGGAGTTGGATGGGGTACAGTGTGTGTGTGAGAGGGTGGGGAGTTGGATGGGGTACAGTGTGTGCGTGAGAGAGTGGGGAGTTGGATGGAGTACAGTCTGAGAGGGTGGGGAGTTGGATGGGGTCTAGTGAGTGTGAGAGAGGGTGGGGAGTTGGATGGGGTACAGTGTGTGTGTGTGAGAGGGTGGGGATTTGGATGGGGTACAGTGTGTGTGTGAGAGGGTGGGGAGTTGGATGGGGTACAGTGTGTGTGTGAGAGGGTGGGGAGTTGGATGGGGTACAGTGTGTGTGGAAGAGGGTGGGGAGTTTGATGGGGTACAGTGTGTGTGTCTGAGGATGGGGAGTTGGATGGGGTACAGTGTGTGTGGAAGAGGGTGGGGAGTTTGATGGAGTACAGTGTGTGTGTGAGAGGGTGGGGAGTTCGAAGGGGTACAGTGTGTGTGGAAGAGGGTGGGGAGTTGGATGGGGTACCATGTGTGTGTGAGAGGGTGGGGAGTTGGTTGGGGTACAGTGTGTGTGGAAGAGGGTGGGGAGTTTGATGGGGTACAGTGTGTGTGTCTGAGGATGGGGAGTTGGATGGGGTACAGTGTGTGTGGAAGAGGGTGGGGAGTTTGATGGGGTACAGTGTGTGTGTGAGAGGGTGGGGAGTTCGAAGGGGTACAGTGTGTGTGGAAGAGGGTGGGGAGTTGGACGGGGTACAGTGTGTGAGAGGGTGGGGAGTTGGATGGGGTACAGTGTGTGTGTGTGAGAGGGTGGGGAGTTGGATGGGGTACAGTGTGTGTGTGTGAGAGGTTGTGGAGCTGGATGGGGTACAGTGTGTGCGTGAGAGGGTGGGGAGTTGGATGGGGTACAGTGTGTGTGTGTGAGAGGGTGTGGAGCTGGATGGGGTACAGTGTGTGCGTGAGAGGGTGGGGAGTTGGATGGGGTACAGTGTGTGTGTGAGAGGGTGGGGAGTTGGATGGGGTACAGTTTGTGTGTGAGAGGGTGGGGAGTGGGATGGGGTACAGTGTGTGTGTGAGGGTGGGGAGTTGGATGGGGTACAGTGTGTGTGAGAGAGGGTGGGGATTTGGATGGGGAACAGTGTGTGTGAGAGAGGGTGGGGAGTTGGATGGGGTACAGTGTGTGTGTGAGAGGGTGGGGAGTTTGATGAGGTACAGTGTGTGTCTGAGAGGGTGGGGAGTTGGATGGGGTACAGTGTGTGTCTGAGAGGGTGGGGAGTTGGATGGGGTACAGTGTGTGTGTGAGAGGATGGGGAGTTTGATGAGGTACAGTGTGTGTCTGAGAGGGTGGGGAGTTGGATGGGGTACAGTGTGTGTATGAGAGGGTGGGGAGTTGGATGGGGTACAGTGTGTATGTGAGTGGGTGGGGAGTTGGATGGGGTAAAGTGTGTTTCAGAGAGGATGGGGAGTTGGATGGGGTACAGTGTGTGTGAGTGGGTGGGGAGTTGGATGGGGTACAGTGTGTGTGTGAGAGGGTGGGGAGTTGGATGGGGTACAGTGTGTGTGTGAGAGGGTGGGGAGTTGGATGGGGTACAGTGTGTGTCTGAGAGGGTGGGGAGTTGGATGGGGTACAGTGTGTGTCTGAGAGGGTGGGGAGTTGGATGGGGTACAGTGTGTGTATGAGAGGGTGGGGAGTTGGATGGGGTACAGTGTGTATGTGAGTGGGTGGGGAGTTGGATGGGGTAAAGTGTGTGTCAGAGAGGATGGGGAGTTGGATGGGGTACAGTGTGTGTGAGTGGGTGGGGAGTTGGATGGGGTACAGTGTGTGTGTGAGAGGGTGGGGAGTTGGATGGGGTACAGTGTGTGTGTGAGAGTGTGGGGAGTTGGATGGGGTACAGTGTGTGTGTGAGAGGGTGGGGAGTTGGATGGGGTACAGTGTGTGGGACGGGTGGGGAGTTGGATGGGGTACAGTGTGTGTGTGAGAGGGTGGGGAGTTGGATGGGGTACAGTGTGTGTGTGAGAGGGTGGGGAGTTGGATGGGGTACAGTGTGTGTGTGAGAGAGTGGGGAGTTGGATGGAGTACAGTCTGAGAGGGTGGGGAGTTGGATGGGGTCTAGTGAGTGTGAGAGAGGGTGGGGAATTGAATGGGGTACAGTGTGTGTGTGTGAGAGTGTGGGGAGTTGGATGGGGTACAGTGTGTGTGTGAGAGGGTGGGGTGTTGGATGGGGTACAGTGTGTGTGTGAGAGGGTGGGGAGTTGGATGGGGCACAGTGTGTGTGGAAGAGGGTGGGGAGTTTGATGGGGTACAGTGTGTGTGTGAGAGGGTGGGGAGTTGGATGGGGTACAGTTTGTGTGTGAGAGGGTGGGGAGTGGGATGGGGTACAGTGTGTGTGTGAGGGTGGGGAGTTGGATGGGGTACAGTGTGTGTGAGAGAGGGTGGGGATTTGGATGGGGAACAGTGTGTGTGAGAGAGGGTGGGGAGTTGGATGGGGTACAGTGTGTGTGTGAGAGGGTGGGGAGTTTGATGAGGTACAGTGTGTGTCTGAGAGGGTGGGGAGTTGGATGGGGTACAGTGTGTGTCTGAGAGGGTGGGGAGTTGGATGGGGTACAGTGTGTGTGTGAGAGGATGGGGAGTTTGATGAGGTACAGTGTGTGTCTGAGAGGGTGGGGAGTTGGATGGGGTACAGTGTGTGTATGAGAGGGTGGGGAGTTGGATGGGGTACAGTGTGTATGTGAGTGGGTGGGGAGTTGGATGGGGTAAAGTGTGTTTCAGAGAGGATGGGGAGTTGGATGGGGTACAGTGTGTGTGAGTGGGTGGGGAGTTGGATGGGGTACAGTGTGTGTGTGAGAGGGTGGGGAGTTGGATGGGGTACAGTGTGTGTGTGAGAGGGTGGGGAGTTGGATGGGGTACAGTGTGTGTCTGAGAGGGTGGGGAGTTGGATGGGGTACAGTGTGTGTCTGAGAGGGTGGGGAGTTGGATGGGGTACAGTGTGTGTATGAGAGGGTGGGGAGTTGGATGGGGTACAGTGTGTATGTGAGTGGGTGGGGAGTTGGATGGGGTAAAGTGTGTGTCAGAGAGGATGGGGAGTTGGATGGGGTACAGTGTGTGTGAGTGGGTGGGGAGTTGGATGGGGTACAGTGTGTGTGTGAGAGGGTGGGGAGTTGGATGGGGTACAGTGTGTGTGTGAGAGTGTGGGGAGTTGGATGGGGTACAGTGTGTGTGTGAGAGGGTGGGGAGTTGGATGGGGTACAGTGTGTGGGACGGGTGGGGAGTTGGATGGGGTACAGTGTGTGTGTGAGAGGGTGGGGAGTTGGATGGGGTACAGTGTGTGTGTGAGAGGGTGGGGAGTTGGATGGGGTACAGTGTGTGTGTGAGAGGGTGGGGAGTTGGATGGGGTACAGTGTGTGTGTGAGAGAGTGGGGAGTTGGATGGAGTACAGTCTGAGAGGGTGGGGAGTTGGATGGGGTCTAGTGAGTGTGAGAGAGGGTGGGGAATTGAATGGGGTACAGTGTGTGTGTGTGAGAGTGTGGGGAGTTGGATGGGGTACAGTGTGTGTGTGAGAGGGTGGGGTGTTGGATGGGGTACAGTGTGTGTGTGAGAGGGTGGGGAGTTGGATGGGGCACAGTGTGTGTGGAAGAGGGTGGGGAGTTTGATGGGGTACAGTGTGTGTGTCTGAGGGTGGGGAGTTGGATGGGGTACAGTGTGTGTGGAAGGGGGTCGGGAGTTTGATGGGGTGCAGTGTGTGTGTGAGAGGGTGGGGAGTTGGATGGGGTACAGTGTGTGTGTGAGATAGTGGGGAGTTGGATGGAGTACAGTCTGAGAGGGTGGGGAGTTGGATGGGGTCTAGTGAGGGTGAGAGAGGGTGGGGTGTTGGATGGGGTACAGTGTGTGTGTGAGAGGGTGGGGAGTTGGATGGGGCACAGTGTGTGTGGAAGAGGGTGGGGAGTTGGATGATGAACAGTGTGTGTGTGAGAGGGTGGGGAGTTGGATGGGGCACAGTGTGTGTGGAAGAGGGTGGGGAGTTGGATGATGAACAGTGTGTGTGAGAGAGGGTGGGGAGTTGGATGGGGTACAGTGTGTGCGCGAGAGGGTGGGGAGTTGGATGAGGTACAGTGTGTGTGTGTGAGGGTGTGGGGAGTTGGATGGGGTACAGTGTGTGTGTGAGAGGGTGGGGTGTTGGATGGGGTACAGTGTGTGTGTGAGAGGGTGGGGAGTTGGATGGGGCACAGTGTGTGTGGAAGAGGGTGGGGAGTTTGATGGGGTACAGTGTGTATGAGAGAGGATGGGGAGTTGGATGGGGAACAGTGTGTGTGAGAGAGGGTGGGGAGTTGGATGGGGTACAGTGTGTGCGCAAGAGGGTGGGGAGTTGGATGAGGTACAGTGTGTGTGTGAGAGGATGGGGAGTTTGATGAGGTCCAGTTTGTGTGTGAGAGGGTGGGGAGTTGGATGGGGTACAGTGTGTGTGAGAGAGGGTGGGGATTTGGATGGGGTACAGTGTGTGTGTGAGAGGGTGGGGGGTTGGATGGGGTACAGTGTGTGTGTGAGAGGGTGGGGAGTTGGATGGGGTACAGTGTGTGCGTGAGAGAGTGGGGAGTTGGATGGAGTACAGTCTGAGAGGGTGGGGAGTTGGATGGGGTCTAGTGAGTGTGAGAGAGGGTGGGGAGTTGGATGGGGTACAGTGTGTGTGTGTGAGAGGGTGGGGATTTGGATGGGGTACAGTGTGTGTGTGAGAGGGTGGGGAGTTGGATGGGGTACAGTGTGTGTGTGAGAGGGTGGGGAGTTGGATGGGGCACAGTGTGTGTGTGAGAGGGTGGGGAGTTGGATGGGGTACAGTGTGTGTGGAAGAGGGTGGGGAGTTTGATGGGGTACAGTGTGTGTGTCTGAGGATGGGGAGTTGGATGGGGTACAGTGTGTGTGGAAGAGGGTGGGGAGTTTGATGGGGTACAGTGTGTGTGTGAGAGGGTGGGGAGTTCGAAGGTGTACAGTGTGTGTGGAAGAGGGTGGGGAGTTGGATGGGGTACAGTGTGTGTGTGAGAGGGTGGGGAGTTGGTTGGGGTACAGTGTGTGTGGAAGAGGGTGGGGAGTTTGATGGGGTACAGTGTGTGTGTCTGAGGATGGGGAGTTGGATGGGGTACAGTGTGTGTGGAAGAGGGTGGGGAGTTTGATGGGGTACAGTGTGTGTGTGAGAGGGTGGGGACTTCGAAGGGGTACAGTGTGTGTGGAAGAGGGTGGGGAGTTGGACGGGGTACAGTGTGTGAGAGGGTGGGGAGTTGGATGGGGTACAGTGTGTGTGTGTGAGAGGGTGGGGAGTTGGATGGGGTACAGTGTGTGTGTGTGAGAGGTTGTGGAGCTGGATGGGGTACAGTGTGTGCGTGAGAGGGTGGGGAGTTGGATGGGGTACAGTGTGTGTGTGTGAGAGGGTGTGGAGCTGGATGGGGTACAGTGTGTGCGTGAGAGGGTGGGGAGTTGGATGGGGTACAGTGTGTGTGTGAGAGGGTGGGGAGTTGGATGGGGTACAGTTTGTGTGTGAGAGGGTGGGGAGTGGGATGGGGTACAGTGTGTGTGTGAGGGTGGGGAGTTGGATGGGGTACAGTGTGTGTGAGAGAGGGTGGGGATTTGGATGGGGAACAGTGTGTGTGAGAGAGGGTGGGGAGTTGGATGGTGTACAGTGTGTGTGTGAGAGGGTGGGGAGTTTGATGAGGTACAGTGTGTGTCTGAGAGGGTGGGGAGTTGGATGGGGTACAGTGTGTGTCTGAGAGGGTGGGGAGTTGGATGGGGTACAGTGTGTGTGTGAGAGGATGGGGAGTTTGATGAGGTACAGTGTGTGTCTGAGAGGGTGGGGAGTTGGATGGGGTACAGTGTGTGTATGAGAGGGTGGGGAGTTGGATGGGGTACAGTGTGTATGTGAGTGGGTGGGGAGTTGGATGGGGTAAAGTGTGTTTCAGAGAGGATGGGGAGTTGGATGGGGTACAGTGTGTGTGAGTGGGTGGGGAGTTGGATGGGGTACAGTGTGTGTGTGAGAGGGTGGGGAGTTGGATGGGGTACAGTGTGTGTGTGAGAGGGTGGGGAGTTGGATGGGGTACAGTGTGTGTCTGAGAGGGTGGGGAGTTGGATGGGGTACAGTGTGTGTCTGAGAGGGTGGGGAGTTGGATGGGGTACAGTGTGTGTATGAGAGGGTGGGGAGTTGGATGGGGTACAGTGTGTATGTGAGTGGGTGGGGAGTTGGATGGGGTAAAGTGTGTGTCAGAGAGGATGGGGAGTTGGATGGGGTACAGTGTGTGTGAGTGGGTGGGGAGTTGGATGGGGTACAGTGTGTGTGTGAGAGGGTGGGGAGTTGGATGGGGTACAGTGTGTGTGTGAGAGTGTGGGGAGTTGGATGGGGTACAGTGTGTGTGTGAGAGGGTGGGGAGTTGGATGGGGTACAGTGTGTGGGACGGGTGGGGAGTTGGATGGGGTACAGTGTGTGTGTGAGAGGGTGGGGAGTTGGATGGGGTACAGTGTGTGTGTGAGAGGGTGGGGAGTTGGATGGGGTACAGTGTGTGTGTGAGAGGGTGGGGAGTTGGATGGGGTACAGTGTGTGTGTGAGAGAGTGGGGAGTTGGATGGAGTACAGTCTGAGAGGGTGGGGAGTTGGATGGGGTCTAGTGAGTGTGAGAGAGGGTGGGGAATTGAATGGGGTACAGTGTGTGTGTGTGAGAGTGTGGGGAGTTGGATGGGGTACAGTGTGTGTGTGAGAGGGTGGGGTGTTGGATGGGGTACAGTGTGTGTGTGAGAGGGTGGGGAGTTGGATGGGGCACAGTGTGTGTGGAAGAGGGTGGGGAGTTTGATGGGGTACAGTGTGTGTGTCTGAGGGTGGGGAGTTGGATGGGGTACAGTGTGTGTGGAAGGGGGTCGGGAGTTTGATGGGGTGCAGTGTGTGTGTGAGAGGGTGGGGAGTTGGATGGGGTACAGTGTGTGTGTGAGATAGTGGGGAGTTGGATGGAGTACAGTCTGAGAGGGTGGGGAGTTGGATGGGGTCTAGTGAGGGTGAGAGAGGGTGGGGTGTTGGATGGGGTACAGTGTGTGTGTGAGAGGGTGGGGAGTTGGATGGGGCACAGTGTGTGTGGAAGAGGGTGGGGAGTTGGATGATGAACAGTGTGTGTGTGAGAGGGTGGGGAGTTGGATGGGGCACAGTGTGTGTGGAAGAGGGTGGGGAGTTGGATGATGAACAGTGTGTGTGAGAGAGGGTGGGGAGTTGGATGGGGTACAGTGTGTGCGCGAGAGGGTGGGGAGTTGGATGAAGTACAGTGTGTGTGTGTGAGGGTGTGGGGAGTTGGATGGGGTACAGTGTGTGTGTGAGAGGGTGGGGTGTTGGATGGGGTACAGTGTGTGTGTGAGAGGGTGGGGAGTTGGATGGGGCACAGTGTGTGTGGAAGAGGGTGGGGAGTTTGATGGGGTACAGTGTGTATGAGAGAGGATGGGGAGTTGGATGGGGAACAGTGTGTGTGAGAGAGGGTGGGGAGTTGGATGGGGTACAGTGTGTGCGCAAGAGGGTGGGGAGTTGGATGAGGTACAGTGTGTGTGTGAGAGGATGGGGAGTTTGATGAGGTCCAGTTTGTGTGTGAGAGGGTGGGGAGTTGGATGGGGTACAGTGTGTGTGAGAGAGGGTGGGGATTTGGATGGGGTACAGTGTGTGTGTGAGAGGGTGGGGGGTTGGATGGGGTACAGTGTGTGTGTGAGAGGGTGGGGAGTTGGATGGGGTACAGTGTGTGCGTGAGAGAGTGGGGAGTTGGATGGAGTACAGTCTGAGAGGGTGGGGAGTTGGATGGGGTCTAGTGAGTGTGAGAGAGGGTGGGGAGTTGGATGGGGTACAGTGTGTGTGTGTGAGAGGGTGGGGATTTGGATGGGGTACAGTGTGTGTGTGAGAGGGTGGGGAGTTGGATGGGGTACAGTGTGTGTGTGAGAGGGTGGGGAGTTGGATGGGGCACAGTGTGTGTGTGAGAGGGTGGGGAGTTGGATGGGGTACAGTGTGTGTGGAAGAGGGTGGGGAGTTTGATGGGGTTCAGTGTGTGTGTCTGAGGATGGGGAGTTGGATGGGGTACAGTGTGTGTGGAAGAGGGTGGGGAGTTTGATGGGGTACAGTGTGTGTGTGAGAGGGTGGGGAGTTCGAAGGTGTACAGTGTGTGTGGAAGAGGGTGGGGAGTTGGATGGGGTACAGTGTGTGTGTGAGAGGGTGGGGAGTTGGTTGGGGTACAGTGTGTGTGGAAGAGGGTG
The DNA here is from genome assembly GCF_036365525.1 of Heterodontus francisci. Taxonomy (NCBI): domain Eukaryota; kingdom Metazoa; phylum Chordata; class Chondrichthyes; order Heterodontiformes; family Heterodontidae; genus Heterodontus; species Heterodontus francisci. Next base: position 114,616,836 of record NC_090378.1, read on the forward strand.
GGGAGTTTGATGGGGTACAGTGTGTGTGTCTGAGGATGGGGAGTTGGATGGGGTACAGTGTGTGTGGAAGAGGGTGGGGAGTTTGATGGGGTACAGTGTGTGTGTGAGAGGGTGGGGAGTTCGAAGGGGTACAGTGTGTGTGGAAGAGGGTGGGGAGTTGGACGGGGTACAGTGTGTGAGAGGGTGGGGAGTTGGATGGGGTACAGTGTGTGTGTGTGAGAGGGTGGGGAGTTGGATGGGGTACAGTGTGTGTGTGTGAGAGGTTGTGGAGCTGGATGGGGTACAGTGTGTGCGTGAGAGGGTGGGGAGTTGGATGGGGTACAGTGTGTGTGTGTGAGAGGGTGTGGAGCTGGATGGGGTACAGTGTGTGCGTGAGAGGGTGGGGAGTTGGATGGGGTACAGTGTGTGTGTGAGAGGGTGGGGAGTTGGATGGGGTACAGTTTGTGTGTGAGAGGGTGGGGAGTGGGATGGGGTACAGTGTGTGTGGAAGGGGGTCGGGAGTTTGATGGGGTGCAGTGTGTGTGTGAGAGGGTGGGGAGTTGGATGGGGTACAGTGTGTGTGTGAGATAGTGGGGAGTTGGATGGAGTACAGTCTGAGAGGGTGGGGAGTTGGATGGGGTCTAGTGAGGGTGAGAGAGGGTGGGGAGTTGGATGGGGTACAGTGTGTGTGTGTGAGAGTGTGGGGAGTTGGATGGGGTACAGTGTGTGTGTGAGAGGGTGGGGTGTTGGATGGGGTACAGTGTGTGTGTGAGAGGGTGGGGAGTTGGATGGGGCACAGTGTGTGTGGAAGAGGGTGGGGAGTTGGATGATGAACAGTGTGTGTGAGAGAGGGTGGGGAGTTGGATGGGGTACAGTGTGTGCGCGAGAGGGTGGGGAGTTGGATGAGGTACAGTGTGTGTGTGTGAGGGTGTGGGGAGTTGGATGGGGTACAGTGTGTGTGTGAGAGGGTGGGGTGTTGGATGGGGTACAGTGTGTGTGTGAGAGGGTGGGGAGTTGGATGGGGCACAGTGTGTGTGGAAGAGGGTGGGGAGTTTGATGGGGTACAGTGTGTATGAGAGAGGATGGGGAGTTGGATGGGGAACAGTGTGTGTGAGAGAGGGTGAGGAGTTGGATGGGGTACAGTGTGTGCGCGAGAGGGTGGGGAGTTGGATGAGGTACAGTGTGTGTGTGAGAGGATGGGGAGTTTGATGAGGTCCAGTTTGTGTGTGAGAGGGTGGGGAGTTGGATGGGGTACAGTGTGTGTGAGAGAGGGTGGGGAGTTGGATGGGGTACAGTGTGTGTGTGAGAGGGTGGGGGGTTGGAGGGGTACAGTGTGTGTGTGAGTGGGTGGGGAGTTGGATGGGGTAAAGTGTGTGTCAGAGAGGATGGGGAGTTGGAGGGGGTACAGTGTGTGTGCGTGGGTGGGGAGTTGGATGGGGTACAGTGTGTGTGTGAGAGGATGGGGAGTTTGATGAGGTACAGTGTGCGTGTGAGAGGGTGGGGAGTTGGATGGGGTACAGTGTGTGTGAGAGAGGGTGGGGAGTTGGATGGGGTACAGTGTGTGTGTGAGATGGTGGGGGGTTGGATGGGGTACAGTGTGTGTGTGAGTGGGTGGGGAGTTGGATGGGGTAAAGTGTGTGTCAGAGAGGATGGGGAGTTGGATGGGGTACAGTGTGTGTGAGTGGGTGGGGAGTTGGATGGGGTACAGTGTGTGTGTGAGAGGGTGGGGAGTTGGATGGGGTACAGTGTGTGTGTGAGAGGGTGGGGAGTTGGATGGGGTACAGTGTGTGTGAGTGGGTGGGGAGTTGGATGGGGTACAGTGTGTGTGTGAGAGGGTGGGGAGTTGGATGGGGTACAGTGTGTGTGTGAGAGGGTGTGGAGTTGGATGGGGTAAAGTGTGTGTGTGAGAGGGTGGGGAGTTGGATGGGGTACAGTGTGTGCGTGAGAGAGTGGGGAGTTGGATGGAGTACAGTCTGAGAGGGTGGGGAGTTGGATGGGGTCTAGTGAGTGTAAGAGAGGGTGGGGAGTTGGATGGGGTACAGTGTGTGTGTGTGAGAGGGTGGGGATTTGGATGGGGTACAGTGTGTGTGTGAGAGGGTGGGGAGTTGGATGGGGTACAGTGTGTGTGTGAGAGGGTGGGGAGTTGGATGGGGCACAGTGTGTGTGGAAGAGGGTGGGGAGTTGGATGATGAACAGTGTGTGTGTCTGAGGATGGGGAGTTGGATGAGGTACAGTGTGTGTGAGAGAGGGTGGGGAGTTGGATGGGGAACAGTGTGTGTGAGAGAGGGTGGGGAGTTGGATGGGGTACAGTGTGTGCGTCAGAGGGTGGGGAGTTGGATGAGGTACAGTGTGTGTGTGAGAGGATGGGGAGTTTGATGAGGTACAGTGTGTGTCTGAGAGGGTGGGGAGTTGGATGGGGTACAGTGTGTGTATGAGAGGGTGGGGAGTTGGATGGGGTACAGTGTGTATGTGAGTGGGTGGGGAGTTGGATGGGGTAAAGTGTGTGTCAGAGAGGATGGGGAGTTGGATGGGGTACAGTGTGTGTGAGTGGGTGGGGAGTTGGATGGGGTACAGTGTGTGTGTGAGAGGGTGGGGAGTTGGATGGGGTACAGTGTGTGTGTGAGAGGGTGGGGAGTTGGATGGGGTACAGTGTGTGTGTGAGAGGGTGGGGAGTTGGATGGGGTACAGTGTGTGGGACGGGTGGGGAGTTGGATGGGGTACAGTGTGTCTGTGAGAGGGTGGGGAGTTGGATGGGGTACAGTGTGTGTGTGAGAGGGTGGGGAGTTGGATGGGGTACAGTGTGTGTGTGAGAGGGTGGGGAGTTGGATGGGGTACAGTGTGTGTGTGAGAGAGTGGGGAGTTGGATGGAGTACAGTCTGAGAGGGTGGGGAGTTGGATGGGGTCTAGTGAGTGTGAGAGAGGGTGGGGAGTTGGATGGGGTACAGTGTGTGTGTGAGAGTGTGGGGAGTTGGATGGGGTACAGTGTGTGTGTGAGAGGGTGGGGAGTTGGATGGGGTACAGTTTGTGTGTGAGAGGGTGGGGAGTGGGATGGGGTACAGTGTGTGTGTGAGGGTGGGGAGTTGGATGGGGTACAGTGTGTGTGAGAGAGGGTGGGGAGTTGGATGGGGAACAGTGTGTGTGAGAGAGGGTGGGGAGTTGGATGGGGTACAGTGTGTGTGTGAGAGGGTGGGGGGTTGGATGGGGTACAGTGTGTGTGTGAGTGGGTGGGGAGTTGGATGGGGTAAAGTGTGTGTCAGAGAGGATGGGGAGTTGGATGGGGTACAGTGTGTGTGAGTGGGTGGGGAGTTGGATGGGGTACAGTGTGTGTGTGAGAGGGTGGGGAGTTGGATGGGGTACAGTGTGTGTGTGAGAGGGTGGGGAGTTGGATGGGGTACAGTGTGTGTGAGTGGGTGGGGAGTTGGATGGGGTACAGTGTGTGTGTGAGAGGGTGGGGAGTTGGATGTGGTACAGTGTGTGTGTGAGAGGGTGTGGAGTTGGATGGGGTACAGTGTGTGTGTGAGAGGATGGGGAGTTGGATGGGGTACAGTGTGTGCGTGAGAGAGTGGGGAGTTGGATGGAGTACAGTCTGAGAGGGTGGGGAGTTGGATGGGGTCTAGTGAGTGTGAGAGAGGGTGGGGAGTTGGATGGGGTACAGTGTGTGTGTGTGAGAGGGTGGGGATTTGGATGGGGTACAGTGTGTGTGTGAGAGGGTGGGAAGTTGGATGGGGTACAGTGTGTGTGTGAGAGGGTGGGGAGTTGGATGGGGCACAGTGTGTGTGTGAGAGGGTGGGGAGTTGGATGGGGTACAGTGTGTGTGGAAGAGGGTGGGGAGTTTGATGGGGTACAGTGTGTGTGTCTGAGGATGGGGAGTTGGATGTGGTACAGTGTGTGTGGAAGAGGGTGGGGAGTTTGATGGGGTACAGTGTGTGTGTGAGAGGGTGGGGAGTTCGAAGGGGTACAGTGTGTGTGGAAGAGGGTGGGGAGTTGGATGGGGTACAGTGTGTGTGTGAGAGGGTGGGGAGTTGGATGGGGTACAGTGTGTGAGAGGGTGGGGAGTTGGATGGGGTACAGTGTGTGTGTGTGAGAGGGTGGGGATTTGGATGGGGTACAGTGTGTGTGTGTGAGAGGTTGTGGAGCTGGATGGTGTAAAGTGTGTGCGTGAGAGGGTGGGGTGTTGGATGGGGTACAGTGTGTGTGTGTGAGAGGGTGTGGAGCTGGATGGGGTACAGTGTGTGCGTGAGAGGGTGGGGAGTTGGATGGGGTACAGTGTGTGTGTGAGAGGGTGGGGAGTTGGATGGGGTACAGTTTGTGTGTGAGAGGGTGGGGAGTGGGATGGGGTACAGTGTGTGTGTGAGGGTGGGGAGTTGGATGGGGTACAGTGTGTGTGAGAGAGGGTGGGGAGTTGGATGGGGAACAGTGTGTGTGAGAGAGGGTGGGGAGTTGGATGGGGTACAGTGTGTGCGTCAGAGGGTGGGGAGTTGGATGAGGTACAGTGTGTGTGTGAGAGGATGGGGAGTTTGATGAGGTACAGTGTGTGTCTGAGAGGGTGGGGAGTTGGATGGGGTACAGTGTGTGTATGAGAGGGTGGGGAGTTGGATGGGGTACAGTGTGTATGTGAGTGGGTGGGGAGTTGGATGGGGTAAAGTGTGTGTCAGAGAGGATGGGGAGTTGGATGGGGTACAGTGTGTGTGAGTGGTTGGGGAGTTGGATGGGGTACAGTGTGTGTGTGAGAGGGTGGGGAGTTGGATGGGGTACAGTGTGTGTGTGAGAGGGTGGGGAGTTGGATGGGGTACAGTGTGTTTGTGAGAGGGTGGGGAGTTGGATGGGGTACAGTGTGTGGGACGGGTGGGGAGTTGGATGGGGTACAGTGTGTGTGTGAGAGGGTGGGGAGTTGGATGGGGTACAGTGTGTGTGTGAGAGGGTGGGGAGTTGGATGGGGTACAGTGTGTGTGTGAGAGAGTGGGGAGTTGGATGGAGTACAGTCTGAGAGGGTGGGGAGTTGGATGGGGTCTAGTGAGTGTGAGAGAGGGTGGGGAGTTGGATGGGGTACAGTGTGTGTGTGAGAGTGTGGGGAGTTGGATGGGGTACAGTGTGTGTGTGAGAGGGTGGGGTGTTGGATGGGGTACAGTGTGTGTGTGATAGGGTGGGGAGTTGGATGGGGCACAGTGTGTGTGGAAGAGGGTGGGGAGTTTGATGGGGTACAGTGTGTGTGTCTGAGGGTGGGGAGTTGGATGGGGTACAGTGTGTGTGGAAGGGGGTCGGGAGTTTGATGGGGTACAGTGTGTGTGTGAGTGGGTGGGGAGTTCGAAGGGGTACAGTGTGTGTGGAAGAGGGTGGGGAGTTGGATGGGGTACAGTGTGTGTGAGAGAGGGTGGGGAGTTGGATGGGGTACAGTGTGTGTGTGAGAGGGTGGGGAGTTGGATGGGGTTCAGTATGTGTGTGAGTGGGTGGGGAGTTGGATGGGGTACAGCGTGTGTGAGAGAGGATGTGGAGTTGGATGGTGTACAGTTTGTGTGAGAGAGGGTGGGGAGTTGGATGGGGTACAGTGTGTGCGTGAGAGGGTGGGGAGTTGGATGAGGTACAGTGTGTGTGTGAGAGGATCGGGAGTTTGATGAGGTACAGTGTGTGTGTGAGAGGGTGGGGAGTTGGATGGGGTACAGTGTGTGTGAGAGAGGGTGGGGAGTTGGATGGGGTAAAGTGTGTGTGAGTGGGTGGGGAGTTGGGTGGGGTACAGTATGTGTGTGAGAGGGTGGGGAGTTGGATGGGGTACAGTGTGTGTGTGAGAGGGTGGGGAGTTGGATGGGGTACAGTGTGTGTGTGAGAAGGTGGGGAGTTGGATGGGGTACAGTGTGTGTGAGTGGGTGGGGAGTTGGATGGGGTACAGTGTGTGTGTGAGAGGGTGGGGAGTTTGATGGGGTACAGTGTGTGTGTGAGAGGGTGGGGAGTTGGATGGGGTACAGTGTGTGTGTGAGAGGGTGGGGAGTTGGATGGGGTACAGTGTGTGCGTGAGAGAGTGGGGAGTTGGATGGAGTACAGTCTGAGAGGGTGGGGAGTTGGATGGGGTCTAGTGAGTGTGAGAGAGGGTGGGGAGTTGTATGGGGTACAGTGTGTGTGTGTGAGAGGGTGGGGAGTTGAATGGGCTACAGTGTGTGTGTGAGAGGGTGGGGAGTTGGATGGGGTACAGTGTGTGCGTGAGAGAGTGGGGAGTTGGATGGAGTACAGTCTGAGAGGGTGGGGAGTTGGATGGGGTCTAGTGAGTGTGAGAGAGGGTGGGGAGTTGGATGGCGTACAGTGTGTGTGTGTGAGATTGTGGGGAGTTGGATGGGGTTCAGTGTGTGTGTGAGAGGGTGGGGTGTTGGATGGGGTACAGTGTGTGTGTCAGAGGGTGGGGAGTTGGATGGGGCACAGTGTGTGTGGAAGAGGGTGGGGAGTTTGATGGGGTACAGTGTGTGAGTCTGAGGGTGGGGAGTTGGATGGGGTACAGTGTGTGTGGAAGAGGGTCGGGAGTTTGATGGGGTACAGTGTGTGTGTGAGAGGGTGGGGAGTTCGAAGGGGTACAGTGAGTGCGGAAGAGGGTGGGGAGTTGGATGGGGTGCAGTGTGTGTGAGAGAGGGTGGGGAGTTGGATGGGGTACAGTGTGTGTGTGAGAGGGTGGGGAGTTGGATGGGGTACAGTGTGTGTGTGAGTGGGTGGGGAGTTGGATGGGGTACAGCGTGTGTGAGAGAGGATGTGGAGTTGGATGGGGTACAGATTGTGTGAGAGAGGGTGGGGAGTTGGATGGGGTAGTGTGTGTGTGAGAGAGGGTGGGGGGGTTGGATGGGGTACAGTGTGTGCGTGAGAGGGTGGGGAGTTGGATGGGGTACAGTGTGTGTGTGTGAGAGGGTGGGGAGCTGGATGGGGTACAGTGTGTGCGTGAGGGTGGGGAGTTGGATGGGGTACAGTGTGTGTGTGAGAGGGTGGGGAGTTGGATGGGGTACAGTGTGTGCGTGAGAGGGTGAGGAGTTGGATGGGGTACAGTGTTTGTGTGAGGGTGGGGAGTTGGATGGGGTACAGTGTGTATGAGAGAGGGTGGGGAGTTCGATGGGGAACAGTGTGTGTGAGAGAGGGTGGGGAGTTGGATGGGGTACAGTGTGTGCGTGAGAGGGTGGGGAGTTGGATGAGGTACAGTGTGTGTGTGAGAGGATCGGGAGTTTGATGAGGTACAGTGTGTGTGTGAGAGGGTGGGGAGTTGGATGGGGTACAGTGTGTGTGAGAGAGGGTGGGGAGTTGGATGGGGTACTGTGTGTGTGAGTGGGTGGGGAGTTGGATGGGGTACAGTATGTGTGTGAGAGGGTGGGGAGTTGGATGGGGTACAGTGTGTGTGAGAGGATGGGGACTTGGATGGGGTGCAGTGTGTGTGTGAGAGAGTGGGGAGTTGGATGGGGTACAGTGTGTGTGTGAGAGGGTGGGGAGTTGGATGGGGTACAGTGTGTGTGTGAGAGGGTGGGGAGTTGGATGGGGTACAGTGTGTGTGAGTGGGTGGGGAGTTGGATGGGGTACAGTGTGTGTGTGAGAGGCTGGGGAGTTGGATGGGGTACAGTGTGTGTGTGAGAGGGTGGGGAGTTGGATGGGGTACAGTGTGTGTGTGAGAGGGTGGGGTGTTGGATGGGGTACAGTGTGTGCGTGAGAGAGAGGGGAGTTGGATGGAGTACAGTCTGAGAGGGTGGGGAGTTGGATGGGGTCTAGTGAGTGTGTGGGAGGGTGGGGAGTTGGATGGGGTACAGTGTGTGTGTGAGAGGGTGGGGAGTTGGATGGGGTACAGTGTGTGTGTGAGAGGGTGGGGAGTTGGATGTGGTACAGTGTGTGTGTGAGAGGGTGGGGAGTTGGATGGGGTACAGTGTGTGTGTGAGAAAGGGTGGATAGTTGGATGGGGTACAGTGTGTGTGAGAGAGGGTGGGGGGGTTGGATGGGGTACAGTGTGTGTGAGAGAGGGTGGGGGGGTTGGATGGGGTACAGTGTGTGCGTGAGAGGGTGGGGAGTTGGATGGGGTACAGTGTGTGTGTGTGAGAGGGTGAGGAGCTGGATGGGGTACAGTGTGTGCGTGAGAGGGTGGGGAGTTGGATGGGGTACAGTGTGTGTGTGAGAGGGTGGGGAGTTGGATGGGGTACAGTGTGTGCGTGAGAGGGTGAGGAGTTGGATGGGGTACAGTGTGTGTGTGAGGGTGGGGAGTTGGATGGGGTACATTGTGTGCGTGAGAGGGTGGGGAGTTGGATGGGGTACAGTGTGTGTGTGAGAGGGTGGGGAGTTGGATGGGGTACAGTGTGTGTGTGAGGGTGGGGAGTTGGATGGGGTACAGTGTGTGCGCGAGAGGGTGGGGAGTTGGATGGGGTACAGTGTGTGTGTGAGGGTGGGGAGTTGGATGGGGTACAGTGTGTATGAGAGAGGGTGGGGAGTTGGATGGGGAACAGTGTGTGTGAGAGAGGGTGGGGAGTTGGATGGGGTACAGTGTGTGCGCGAGAGGGTGGGGAGTTGGATGAGGTACAGTGTGTGTGTGAGAGGATGGGGAGTTTGATGAGGTACAGTGTGTGTGTGAGAGGGTGGGGAGTTGGATGGGGTACAGTGTGTGTGAGAGAGGGTGGGGAGTTGGATGGGGTACAGTGTGTGTGTGAGAGGGTGGGGGGTTGGATGGGGTACAGTGTGTGTGTGAGTGGGTGGGGAGTTGGATGGGGTAAAGTGTGTGTCAGAGAGGATGGGGAGTTGGATGGGGTACAGTGTGTGTGAGTGGGTGGGGAGTTGGATGGGGTACAGTGTGTGTGTGAGAGGGTGGGGAGTTGGATGGGGTACAGTGTGTGTGTGAGAGGGTGGGGAGTTGGATGGGGTACAGTGTGTGTGTGAGAGGGTGGGGAGTTGGATGGGGTACAGTGTGTGTGAGTGGGTGGGGAGTTGGATGGGGTACAGTGTGTGTGTGAGAGGGTGGGGAGTTGGATGGGGTACAGTGTGTGTGTGAGAGGGTGGGGAGTTGGATGGGGTACAGTGTGTGTGTGAGAGGGTGGGGAGTTGGATGGGGTACAGTGTGTGCGTGAGAGAGTGGGGAGTTGGATGGAGTACAGTCTGAGAGGGTGGGGAGTTGGATGGGGTCTAGTGAGTGTGAGAGAGGGTGGGGAGTTGGATGGGGTACAGTGTGTGTGTGTGAGAGGGTGGGGATTTGGATGGGGTACAGTGTGTGTGTGAGAGGGTGGGGAGTTGGATGGGGTACAGTGTGTGTGTGAGAGGGTGGGGAATTGGATGGGGTACAGTGTGTGTCTGAGAGGGTGGGGAGTTGGAAGGGGTACAGTGTGTGTGTGAGAGGGTGGGGAGCTGGATGGGGTACAGTGTGTGTGGAAGAGGGTGGGGAGTTTGATGGGGTACAGTGTGTGTGTGAGAGAGTGGGAGCTGGATGGGGTACAGTGTGTGTGGAAGAGGGTGGGGAGTTTGATGGGGTACAGTGTGTGTGTGAGAGAGTGGGGAGTTGGAAGGGGTACAGTGTGTGTGGAAGAGGGTGGGGAGTTGGATGGGGTACAGTGTGTGTGTGAGAGAGTGGGGAGTTGGAAGGGGTACAGTGTGTGTGTGAGAGGGTGGGGAGTTGGATGGGGTACAGTGTGTGTGCAAGAGGGTGGGGAGTTGGATGGGGTACAGTGTGTGTGACAGAGGGTGGGGAGTTGGATGGGGTACAGTGTGTGTGGAAGAGGGTGGGGCGTTGGATGGGGTACAGTGTGTTTGAGAGAGGGTGGGGAGTTGGATGGGGTACAGTGTGTGTGAGAGAGGGTGGGGAGTTGGATGGGGTACAGTGTGTGTGGAAGAGGGTGGGGAGTTTGATGGGGTACAGTGTGTGTGAGAGGGTGGGGAGTTGGATGGGGTACAGTGTGTGTGAGAGAGGGTGGGGAGTTGGTTGGGGTACAGTGTGTGTGGAAGAGGGTGGGGAGTTTGATGGGGTACAGTGTGTGTGTGAGAGATGGTGGGGAGTTGGAAGGGGTACAGTGTTTGTGGAAGAGGGTGGGGAGTTGGATGGGGTACAGTGTGTGTGAGAGAGGGTGGGGAGTTGGATGGGGTACAGTGTGTGTGTGAGAGGGTGGGGAGTTGGAAGGGGTACAGTGTGTGTGAGAGAGGGTGGGGAGTTGGATGGGGTACAGTGTGTGTGTGAGAGGGTGGGGAGCTGGATGGGGTACAGTGTGTGTGAGAGAGGGTGGGGAGTTGGATGGGGTACAGTGTGCATGAGAGAGGGTGGGGAGTTGGATGGGGCACAGTGTTTGTGTGAGAGGGTGGGGAGTTGGATGGGGTACAGTGTGTGTATGAGAGGGTGGGGAGTTGGATGGGGTACAGTGTGTGTGTGAGATGGTGGGGAGTTGGATGGGGTACAGTGTGTGTATGAGAGGGTGGGGAGTTGGATGGGGTACAGTGTGTGTGTGAGATGGTGGGGAGTTGGATGGGGTACAGTGTGTGTATGAGAGGGTGGGGAGTTGGATGGGGTACAGTGTGGGTGTGAGAGGGTGGGGAGTTGGATGGGGTACAGTGTGTGTATGAGAGGGTGGGGAGTTGGATGGGGTACAGTGTGTGTGTGAGATGGTGGGGAGTTGGATGGGGTTCAGTGTGTGAGAAGGTGGGGTTGTTGGATGGGGTACAGTGTGTACTATAGTGTGCAGTGTACTATAGGGTGTGGTACACTATCGGGTATTGTGTACTATAAGGCATGGTGAACTGTAGGGTATGGTGTACTATAGGGTGTGGTGTACTATAGGGTATGGTGTACTATAGGGTATGGTGTACTGGGGTATGGTGTACTATAGGGTGTGGTGTACTATAGGGTGTGGTGTACTATAGGATATGGCGTACTGTAATTTATGGTGTACTATAGGTTATGGTGTACTATAAGGTATGGTGTACTAAAGGGTGTGGTACACTATAGGGTATGGTGTACTATAGGGTTTGGTATACTGTAGGGTGTGGTGTACTGTAGAGTGTGGTGTACTATAGGGTGCAGTGTACTATAGGGTGTGGTGTACTATAGGGTATGGTGTACTATAAGGTATGGTGTACTATAAGGTGTGGTGTGCTATAGGATATGGTGTACTGTAATTTATGGTGTACTATAGGTTATGGTGTACTATAAGGCATGGTGTACTATGGGGTGTGGTGTACTATCGGGTGTGGTGTACTATAAGGTGTGGTGTACTATCGGGTATGGTATACTATAGGGTGCAGTGTACTATAGGGTATGGTGTACTATAGGGTATGGTGTACTATAAGGCATGGTGTACTATAGGGTGCGGTGTACTATAGGTTATGGTGTACTATAAGGCATGGTGTACTATGGGGTGTGGTGTACTATCGGGTGTGGTGTACTATAAGGTGTGGTGTACTATCGGGTATGGTATACTATAGGGTGCAGTGTACTATAGGGTATGGTGTACTATAGGGTATGGTGTACTATAAGGCATGGTGTACTATAGGGTGCGGTGTACTATCGGGTATGGTATACTATAGGGTGCAGTGTACTATAGGGTATGGTGTACTATAGGGTATGGTGTACTATAAGGTATGGTGTACTATAGAGTGTGGTGTACTACAGGGTGTGGTGTACTATCGGGTATGGTATACTATGGGGTGCAGTGTACTATAGGGTATGGTGTACTATAAGGTATGGTGTACTATAAGGTATGGTGTACTATTGGGTGCGGTGTACCGTAAGGTATGGTGTACTATAAGGTATGGTGTACTATTGGGTGCGGTGTACTATTGGGTGCGGTGTACTATAGGGTGTGGTGTACTATAGGGTATGGTGTACTAGAGTATGGTGTACTATCGGGTGCGGTCTATGATAGGGTATGGTGTACTATAGGGTTTGGTATACTGTAGGGTATGGTGTACTGTAGGGTGTGGTGTACTGTAGTGTGTGGTGTACTATTGGGTGTGGTGTACTATAGAGTGTGGTGTACTGTAGAGTGTGGTGTCCTATAGGGTGTGGTGTACTGTAGGGTGTGGTGTACTGTAGAGTGTGGTGTACTATAGGGTGCAGTGTACTATAGGGTGCGGTGTACTATAGGGTATGGTGTACTATAAGGTATGGTGTACTATAGGGTGTGGTGTACTATAGGGTGTGGTGTGCTATAGGATATGGCGTACTATAAGTTATGGTGTACTATAGGTTATGGTGTACTATAGGGAATGGTGTACTATAGGGTATGGTGTACTATAAGGCATGGTGTACTATGGGGTGTGGTGTACTATCGGGTGTGGTGTACTATAGGGTATGGTGTACTATAGGGTGTGGTGTACTATCGGGTATGGTATACTATAGGGTGCAGTGTACTATAGGGTATGGTGTACTATAGGGTATGGTGTACCATAGGGTATGGTGTACTATAAGGTATGGTGTACTATAGGGTATGGTGTACTATAAGGTATGGTGTACTATAGGGTATGGAGTACTATAAGGTATGGTGTACTATAGAGTGTGGTGTACTATAGGGTGTGGTGTACTATCGGGTATGGTATACTATAGGGTGCAGTGTACTATAGGGTATGGTGTACTATAGGGTATGGTGTACTATAAGGTATGGTGTACTATAGGGTGTGGTGTACTATGGGGTGCGGTGTACCGTAAGGTATGGTGTACTATAAGGTATGGTGTACTATAAATTATGGTGTACTATTGGATGCGGTGTACTATAGGGTGTGGTATACTATAGGGTCTGGTGTACTATCGGGTATGGTATACTATAGGGTGCAGTGTACTATAGGTATGGTGTACTATAGGGTATGGTGTACTATAAGGTATGGTGTACTATAGGGTGTGGTGTACTATGGGGTGCAGTGTACCGTAAGGTATGGTGTACTATAAGGTATGGTGTACTATTGGGTGCGGTGTACTATTGGGTGCGGTGTACTATAGGGTGTGGTGTACTATAGGGTGTGGTATACTATAGGGTGTGGTGTACACTAAGCTGTGGTGAACTATAGGGTGTGGTTTACTGTAGAGTGTGGTGTACTATAGGGTGTGGTGTACTATAGAGTGTGGTGTACTGTAGGCTGTGGTGTACTGTAGAGTGGGGTGTCCTATAGGGTGTGGTGTACTGTAGGGTGTGGTGTACTGTAGAGTGTGGTGTACTATAGGGTGCAGTGTACTATAGGGTGTGGTGTACTATAGGATATGGCGTACTATAATTTATGGTGTACTATAGGTTATGGTGTACTATAGGGTATGGTATACTATAGGGTATGGTGTACTATAAGGCATGGTGTACTATGGGGTGTGGTGTACTATAGGGTATGGTGTACTATAGGGTGTGGTGTACTATCGGGTATTGTATACTATAGTGTGCAGTGTACTATAGGGTATGGTGTACTATAGGGTATGGTGTACTATAAGGTATGGTGTACTATAGAGTGTGGTGTACTATAGGGTGTGGTGTACTATCGGGTATGGTATACTATAGGGTGCAGTGTACTATAGGGTATGGTGTACTATAAGGTATGGTGTACTATAGGGTGTGGTGTACTATTGGGTGCGGTGTACCGTAAGGTATGGTGTACTATAAGGTATGGTGTACTATTGGGTGCGGTGTACTATTGGGTGCGGTGTACTATAGGGTTTGGTATACTGTAGGGTGTGGTGTACTGTAGGGTGTGGTGTACTGTAGTGTGTGGTGTACTATAGGGTGTGGTGTACTATAGAGTGTGGTGTACTATAGAGTGTGGTGTACTGTAGAGTGTGGTGTACTATAGGGTGTGGTGTACTGTAGGGTGTGGTGTACTATAGGGTGCAGTGTACTATAGGGTGCGGTGTACTATAGGGTATGGCGTACTATAAGGTATGGTGTACTATAGGGTGTGGTGTACTATAGGGTGTGGTGTGCTATAGGATATGGCATACTATAATTTATGGTGTACTATAGGGTATGGTGTACTATAAGGCATGGTGTACTATAGGGTGTGGTGTACTATTGGGTATGGTATACTATAGGGTGCAGTGTACTATAGGGTATGGTGTACTATCGGGTATGGTGTACTATAAGGTATGGTGTACTATAGAGTGTGGTGTACTATAGGGTGTAGTGTACTATCGGGTATGGTATACAGAGGCGCAAGGGGAGAGCCAACTGTGCAACAGCCCCAACAAACAAATTTCTCTGCAGCACCTGTGGAAGAGCCTGTCACTCCAGAATTGGCCTTTATAGCCACTCCAGGCGCTGCTTCACAAACCACTGACCACCTCCAGGCGCGTATCCATTGTCTCTCGAGATAAGGAGGCCCAAAAGAAAATACTATAGGGTGCAGTGTACTATAGGGTATGGTGTACTATCGGGTATGGTGTACTATAAGGTATCGTGTACTATAGGGTGTGGTGTACTATGGGGTGCGGTGTACCGTAAGGTATGGTGTACTATAAGGTATGGTGTACTATAAATTATGGTGTACTATTGGATGCGGTGTACTATAGGGTGTGGTATACTATAGGGTCTGGTGTACTATCGGGTATGGTATACTATAGGGTGCAGTGTACTATAGGTATGGTGTACTATAGGGTATGGTGTACTATAAGGTATGGTGTACTATAGGGTGTGGTGTACTATGGGGTGCAGTGTACCGTAAGGTATGGTGTACTATAAGGTATGGTGTACTATTGGGTGCGGTGTACTATTGGGTGCGGTGTACTATAGGGTGTGGTGTACTATAGGGTGTGGTATACTATAGGGTGTGGTGTACACTAAGCTGTGGTGAACTATAGGGTGTGGTTTACTGTAGAGTGTGGTGTACTATAGGGTGTGGTGTACTATAGAGTGTGGTGTACTGTAGGCTGTGGTGTACTGTAGAGTGGGGTGTCCTATAGGGTGTGGTGTACTGTAGGGTGTGGTGTACTGTAGAGTGTGGTGTACTATATGGTGCAGTGTACTATAGGGTGCGGTGTACTATAGGGTATGGCGTACTATAAGGTATGGTGTACTATAGGGTGTGGTGTACTATAGGGTGTGGTGTGCTATAGGATATGGCATACTATAATTTATGGTGTACTATAGGGTATGGTGTACTATAAGGCATGGTGTACTATAGGGTGTGGTGTACTATTGGGTATGGTATACTATAGGGTATGGTGTACTATAAGGTATGGTGTACTATAGAGTGTGGTGTACTATAGAGTGTGGTGTACTATAGGGTGTAGTGTACTATCGGGTATGGTATACAGAGGCGCAAGGGGAGAGCCAACTGTGCAACAGCCCCAACAAACAAATTTCTCTGCAGCACCTGTGGAAGAGCCTGTCACTCCAGAATTGGCCTTTATAGCCACTCCAGGCGCTGCTTCACAAACCACTGACCACCTCCAGGCGCGTATCCATTGTCTCTCGAGATAAGGAGGCCCAAAAGAAAATACTATAGGGTGCAGTGTACTATAGGGTATGGTGTACTATCGGGTATGGTGTACTATAAGGTATCGTGTACTATAGGTTGTGGTGTACTATTGGGTGCGGTGTACCGTAAGGTATGGTGTACTATAAGGTATGGTGCACTATTGGGTGCGGTGTACTATTGGGGCGGTGTACTATAGGGTGTGGTGTACTATAGGGTGTGGTATACTATAGGGTGTGGTGTACACTAAGCTGTGGTGTACTATAGGGTATGGTGTACTATAAGGTATGGCGAACTATAGGGTGTGGTGTACTATAGGGTGTGGTGAACTATAGGATATGGCATACTATAGGTTATGGTGTACTATAGGGTGTGGTGTACTATAGGGTATGGTGTACTATAAGGCATGGTGTACTATAGGGTGTGGTGTACTATAGAGTGTGGTGTACTGTAGGGTGTGGTGTACTATTGGGTATGGTGTACTATAGGGTATGGTGTACTATAGGGTATGGTGTACTATAGGGTGTGTTGTACTATAGGACGTGGTGTACTATAGGATATGGCATACTATAGGTTATGGTGTACTATAGGGTATGGTGTACTATAGTGTATGGTGTACTATAAGGCATGGTGTACTATAGGGTGTGGTGTACTATAGAGTGTGGTGTACTGTAGGGTGTGGTGTACTATTGGGTATGGTGTACTATAGGGTATGGTGTACTATACGTTATGGTGTACTATAGGGTGTGTTGTACTATTGGGTGCGGTGTATTATAGGGTGCGGTGTACAATCGGTTATGGTGTACTATAGGGTGTGGTGTACTATCGGGTGTGGTGTACACTAAGCTGTGGTGTACTGTAGGGTATGGTGTACTATCGGGTATGGTGTACTATAAGGTATGGTGTACTATAAGGTATGGTGTACTATAGGGTGTGGTGTACTATTGGGTGCGGTGTATTATCGGGTGCGGTGTACTATCGGTTATGGTGTACTATAGGGTGTGGTGTACTATAGGGTGTGGTGTACACTAAGCTGTGGTGTACTGTAGGGTATGGTGTACTATAGGGTGTGGTGTACTATAAGGTATGGTGAACTCTGGCGTATGGTGTACTATAGGGTGTGGTGTACTATAGGGTGTGGTGTACAATAGGATTTGGCGTACTATAAGTTATGGTGTACTATAGGTTATGGTGTACTATAGGGTGTGGTACACTATCGGGTATGGTGTACTATAAGGCATGGTGAACTCTAGGGTGTGGTGTACTATAGGGTGTAGTGTACTAGAGGGTGCAGTGTACTATAGGGTGTGGTGTACTATAGGGTGCGGTCTACGATAGGGTATGGTGTACTCTAGGGTGTGGTACACTATTGGGTATGGTGTACTATAGGGTATGGTATACTGCAGGGTGTGGTGTACTGTAGGATGTGGTGTACTGTAGAGTGTGGTGTACTATAGGGTGTGGTGTACTATAGAGTGTGGTGTACTGTAGGCTGTGGTGTACTGTAGAGTGTGGTGTCCTATAGGGTGTGGTGTACTGTAGGGTGTGGTGCACTGTAGAGTGTGGTGTACTATAGGGTGCAATGTACTATAGGGTGCGGTGTACTATAGGGTATGGTGTACTATAAGGTATGGTGTACTATAGGGTGTGGTGTACTATAGGGTGTGGTGTGCTATAGGATATGGCGTACTATAATTTATGGTGGACTATAGGTTATGGTGTACTATAGGGTATGGTGTACTATAGGGTATGTTGTACTATAAGGCATGGTGTACTATAGAGTGTGGTGTACTATCGGGTATGGTATCCTATAGGTGCAGTGTACTATAGGGTATGGTGTACTATAAGGTATGGTGTACTATAGGGTATGGTGTACTATAAGGCATGGTGTACTATGGGGTGTGGTGTACTATTGGGTGCGGTGTACCATAGGGTGTAGTGTACTATAGATTATGGTGTACTATAGGGTGTGGTGTACTATAGGGTGTGGTGTACACTAAGCTGTGGTGTACTATAGGCTATGGTGTACTATAGGGTGCAGTGTACTATAAGGTATGGTGAACTCTAGGGTATGGTGTACTATAGGGTGTGGTGTACTATAGGGTGTGGTGTACGATAGGATATGGCGTACTATAGGTTATGTGTACTATAGGTTATGGTGTACTATAGGGTGTGGTACACTATAGGGTATGGTGTACTATAGGGTGTGGTGTGCTATAGGATATGGCGTACTATAATTTATGGTGTACTATAGGTTATGGTGTACTATAGGGTGTGGTGTACTATCGGGTGTGGTGTACTATAGGGTATGGTGTACTATAGGGTGTGGTGTACTATCGGGTATGGTATACTATAGGGTGCAGTGTACTATAGGGTAGGTTGTACTATAGGGTATGGTGTACTATAAGGTATGGTGTACTATAGAGTGTGGTGCACTATAGGGTGTGGTGTACTATAGGGCATGGTGAACTATAGGGTATGGTGTACTGTAGGGTGTGGTGTACTATAGGGTGTGGTATATTATAGGATGCAGTGTACTATAGGGTACGGTGTACTATAAGGTATGGTGTACTATAGAGTGTGGTGTACTATAGGGTGTGGTGTACTATAGGGCATGGTGAACTATCGGGTGTGGTGTACTATAGGGTGTGGTGTACTATAGGGTATGGTGTACTATAGGGTGCAGTGTACTATAGGGTGTGGTGTACTATAGGGTATGATGTACTAGGGTGCGGTGTACTATAGGGTGCGGTCTACGATAGGGTATGGTGTACTATAGGGTGTGGTGTACTATAATTTATGGTGTACTATAGGTTATGGTGTACTATAGGGTATGGCATACTATAGGGTGTGGTACACTATAGGGTATGGTGTACTATAGGGTGCAGTGTACTATAGGGTGTGTTATACTATAGGTATGGTGTACTATAAGGTATGGTGTACTATAGGGTGCGGTGTACTAGAGGGTGTGGTGTACTATAGGATATGGCGTACTATAATTTATGGTGTACTATAGGTTATGGTGTACTATAGGGTATGGTGTACTATAGGGTGTGGTACACTATAGGGTATGGTATACTATAGGGTGCAGTGTACTATTGGGTATGGTGTACTATAAGGTATGGTGTACTATAGAGTGTGGTGTACTATAGGGCGTGGTGTACTATCGGGTATGGTATACTATAGGGTGCAGTGTACTATAGGGTATGGTGTACTATAGGGTATGGTGTCCTATAAGGTATGGTGTACTATTGGGTGTGGTGTACTATAGGGTGCGGCGTACTATAGGTTATGGTGTACTATAGGGTGTGGTGTACTATAGGGTGTGGTGTACACTAAGCTGTGGTGTACTATAGGGTATGGTGAACTATAGGGTGTGGTGTACTATAGGGTGTGGTGTACTATAGGGTATGGTATACTATAGGGTGCAGTGTACTATAAGGTATGGTGTACTATTTGGTGCGGTGTACTATTGGGTGCGGTGTACTATAGGGTGTGGTGTACTATAGGGTATGGTGTACTATAGGGTGCAGTGTACTATATGGTGTGGTCTACGATAGGGTGTGGTGTACTATAGGGTGTGGTGTACTATAGGATATGGTGTACTATAATTTATGGTGTACTATAGGGTGTGGTACACTATAGGGTATGGTGTACTATAGGGCATGGTGAACTATAGGAAATGGTGTACTATTGGGTGTGGTGTATTATCGGGTGTGGTGTACTATAGGGTATGGTGTGCTACAGGGTGCGGTGTTCTATAGGGTGTGTTGTACTATAGAGTATGGTGTACTACAAGGTATGGTGTACTATAAGGTATGGTGTACTATAGGGTGTGGTGTACTATAGGATATGGCGTACTATAATTTATGGTGTACTATAGGTTATGGTGTACTATAGGGTATGGTGTACTATAGGGTGTGGTACACTATAGGGTATGGTGTACTATAGGGCATGGTGAACTATAGGAAATGGTGTACTATAGGGTGTGGTGTATTATCGGGTGTGGTGTACTATAGGGTATAGTGTACTATAGGGTGTGGTGTACTATCGGGTATGGTATACTATAAGATCTGGTGTACTATAGAGTGTGGTGTACTATAGGGTATGGTATACTATAGGGTGCAGTGTACTATAGGGTATGGTGTACCGTAAGGTATGGTGTACTATAAGGTATGGTGTACTATTGGGTGCGGTGTACTATTGGGTGCGGTGTACTATAGGGTGTGGTGTACTATAGGGTGTGGTGTACTATAGGGTATGGTGTACTAGGGTATGGTGTACTAGGGTATGGTGTACTATCAGGTGCGGTCTATGATAGGGTATGGTGTACTATAGGGTTTGGTATACTGTAGGGTGTGGTGTACTATAGGGTGTGGATTTCTGTAGAGTGTGGTGTCCTATAGGGTGTGGTGTACTGTAGAGTGTGGTGTACTATAAGGTATGGTGTACTATAGGGTGTGGTGTACTATAGGGTGTGGTGTGCTATAGGATATGGCATACTATAATTTATGGTGTACTATAGGTTATGGTGTACTATACGGTATGGTGTACTATAGGGTATGGTGTACTATAAGGCATGGTGTACTATGGGGTGTGGTGTACTATCGGGTGCAGTGTACTGTAGGGTATGGTGTACTATAGGGTATGGTGTACTATAAGGTATGGTGTACTATAGGGTGTGGTGTACTATTGGGTGCAGTGTACCGTAAGGTATGGTGTACTATAAGGTATGGTGTACTATTGGGTGCGGTGTACTATTGGGTGCGGTGTACTATAGGGTGTGGTGTACTATAGGGTGTGGTATACTATAGGGTGTGGTGTACACTAAGCTGTGGTGTACTATAGGGTATGGTGTACTATAAGGTATGGCGAACTATAGGGTGTGGTGTACTATTGGGTGTGGTGTACTATAGGATATGGCATACTATAGGTTATGGTGTACTATAGGGTGTGGTACACTATAGGGTATGGTGTACTATAGGGTATGGTGTACTATAGGGTATGGTGTACTATAAGGCATGGTGTACTATAGGGTGTGGTGTACTATAGAGTGTGGTGTACTATAGAGTGTGGTGTACTGTAGGGTGTGGTGTACTATTGGGTATGGTGTACTATAGGGTATGGTGTACTATAAGGTATGGTGTACTATAGGGTGTGGTGTACTATTGGGTGCGGTGTATTATCGGGTGCGGTGTACTATCGGTTATGGTGTACTATACGGTGTGGTGTACTATAGGGTGTGGTGTACACTAAGCTGTGGTGTACTGTAGGGTATGGTGTACTATAGGGTGTGGTGTACTATAAGGTATGGTGTACGATAGAGTGTGGTGTACTATAGGGTGTGGTGTACTATAGGGCATGGTGAACTATAGGGTATGGTGTACTGTAGGGTGTGGTGTACTATAGGGTGTGGTATATTATAGGATGCAGTGTACTATAGGGTATGGTGTACTATAAGGTATGGTGTACTATAGAGTGTGGTGTACTATAGGGTGTGGTGTACTATAGGGCATGGTGAACTATAGGGTGTGGTGTACTATAGGGTGTGGTGTACTATAGGGTATGGTGTACTATAGGGTGCAGTGTACTATAGGGTGTGGTGTACTATAGGGTATGATGTACTAGGGTATGGTGTACTATAGGGTGCGGTCTACGATAGGGTATGGTGTACTATAGGGTGTGGTGTACTATAGGGTGTGGTGTACTATAGGGTGTGGTGTACTATAGGGTGTGGTGTACTATAATTTATGGTGTACTATAGGTTATGGTGTACTATAGGGTATGGCATACTATAGGGTGTGGTACACTATAGGGTATGGTGTACTATAGGGTGCAGTGTACTATAGGGTGTGTTATACTATAGGTATGGTGTACTATAAGGTATGGTGTACTATAGGGTGCGGTGTACTAGAGGGTGTGGTGTACTATAGGATATGGTGTACTATAATTTATGGTGTACTATAGGTTATGGTGTACTATAGGGTATGGTGTACTATAGGGTGTGGTACACTATAGGGTATGGTGTACTATAGGGCATGGTGAACTATAGGATATGGTGTACTATAGGGTGTGGTGTACTATAGCGTATGGTATACTATAGGGTGCAGTGTACTATTGGGTATGGTGTACTATAACGTATGGTGTACTATAGAGTGTGGTGTACTATAGGGTGTGGTGTACTATCGGGTATGGTATACTATAGGGTGCAGTGTACTATAGGGTATGGTGTACTATAAGGTATGGTGTACTATTGGGTGTGGTGTACTATAGGGTGCGGTGTACTATAGGTTATGGTGTACTATAGGGTGTGGTGTACTATAGGGTGTGGTGTACACTAAGCTGTGGTGTACTATAGGGTATGGTGAACTATAGGGTGTGGTGTACTATAGGGTGTGGTGTACTATTTGGTGCGGTGTACTATTGGGTGCGGTGTACTATAGGGTGTGGTGTACTATAGGGTATGGTGTACTATAGGGTGCAGTGTACTATAGGGTGTGGTGTACTATATGGTGTGGTCTACGATAGGGTGTGGTGTACTATAGGGTGTGGTGTACTATATGATATGGTGTACTATAATTTATGGTGTACTATAGGGTGTGGTACACTATAGGGTATGGTGTACTATAGGGCATGGTGAACTATAGGAAATGGTGTACTATTGGGTGTGGTGTATTATCGGGTGTGGTGTACTATAGGGTATGGTGTGCTATAGGGTGCGGTGTTCTATAGGGTGTGTTGTACTATAGAGTATGGTGTACTTCAAGGTATGGTGTACTATAAGGTATGGTGTACTATAGGGTGTGGTGTACTATAGGATATGGCGTACTATAATTTATGGTGTACTATAGGGTATGGTGTACTATAGGGTGTGGTACACTATAGGGTATGGTGTACTATAGGGCATGGTGAACTATAGGAAATGGTGTACTATAGGGTGTGGTGTATTATCGGGTGTGGTGTACTATAGGGTATAGTGTACTATAGGGTGTGGTGTACTATCGGGTATGGTATACTATAAGATCTGGTGTACTATAGAGTGTGGTGTACCATAGGGTATGGTGTACCGTAAGGTATGGTGTACTATAAGGTATGGTGTACTATTGGGTGCGGTGTACTATTGGGTGCGGTGTACTATAGGGTGTGGTGTACTATAGGGTGTGGTGTACTATAGGTTATGGTGTACTAGGGTATGGTGTACTAGGGTATGGTGTACTATCAGGTGCGGTCTATGATAGGGTATGGTGTACTATAGGGTTTGGTATACTGTAGGGTGTGGTGTACTATAGGGTGTGGATTTCTGTAGAGTGTGGTGTCCTATAGGGTGTGGTGTACTGTAGGGTGTGGTGTACTGTAGAGTGTGGTGTACTATAAGGTATGCTGTACTATAGGGTGTGGTGTACTATAGGGTGTGGTGTGCTATAGGATATGGCATACTATAATTTATGGTGTACTATAGGTTATGGTGTACTATACGGTATGGTGTACTATAGGGTATGGTGTACTATAAGGCATGGTGTACTATGGGGTGTGGTGTACTATCGGGTGCAGTGTACTGTAGGGTATGGTGTACTATAGGGTATGGTGTACTATAAGGTATGGTGTACTATAGGGTGTGGTGTACTATTGGGTGCGGTGTACCGTAAGGTATGGTGTACTATAAGGTATGGTGTACTATTGGGTGCGGTGTACTATTGGGTGCGGTGTACTATAGGGTGTGGTGTACTGTAGGGTGTGGTATACTATAGGGTGTGGTGTACACTAAGCTGTGGTGTACTATAGGGTATGGTGTACTATAAGGTATGGCGAACTATAGGGTGTGGTGTACTATAGGGTGTGGTGTACTATAGGATATGGCATACTATAGGTTATGGTGTACTATAGGGTGTGGTACACTATAGGGTATGGTGTACTATAGGGTATGGTGTACTATAGGGTATGGTGTACTATAAGGCATGGTGTACTATAGGGTGTGGTGTACTATAGAGTGTGGTGTACTATAGAGTGTGGTGTACTGTAGGGTGTGGTGTACTATTGGGTATGGTGTACTATAGGGTATGGTGTACTATAGGGTGTGGTGTACTATTGGGTGCGGTGTATTATCGGGTGCGGTGTACTATCGGTTATGGTGTACTATACGGTGTGGTGTACTATAGGGTGTGGTGTACACTAAGCTGTGGTGTACTGTAGGGTATGCTGTACTATAGGGTGTGGTGTACTATAAGGTATGGTGAACTCTGGCGTATGTTGTACTATAGGGTGTGGTGTACTATAGGGTGTGGTGTACGATAGGATTTGGCGTACTATAAGTTATGGTGTACTATAGGTTATGGTGTACTATAGGGTGTGGTACACTATCGGGTATGGTGTACTATAAGGCATGGTGAACTATAGGGTATGGTGTACTATTGGGTGTGGTGTACTATAGGGTGTAGTGTACTAGAGGGTGCAGTGTACTATAGGGTGTGGTGTACTATAGGGTATGGTGTACTAGGGTATGGTGTACTATAGGGTGCGGTCTACGATAGGGTATGGTGTACTATAGGGTGTGGTGTACTATAGGATATGGCGTACTGTAATTTATGGTGTACTATAGGTTATGGTGTACTATAGGGTATGGTGCACTATTGGGTATGGTGTACTATAGGGTGTGGTATACTGTAGGGTGTGGTGTACTGTAGGGTGTGGTGTACTGTAGAGTGTGGTGTACTATAGGGTGTGGTGTACTATAGAGTGTGGTGTACTGTAGGCTGTGGTGTACTGTAGAGTGTGGTGTACTATAGGATATGGCGTACTATAATTTATGGTGTACTATAGGTTATGGTGTACTATAGGGTATGGTGTACTATAGGGTATGTTGTACTATAAGGCATGGTGTACTATAGGGTATGGTGTACTATAGGGTGTGGTGTACTATCGGGTATGGTATCCTATAGGTGCAGTGTACTATAGGGTATGGTGTACTCTAAGATATGTTGTACTATAAGGTATGGTGTACTATAGAGTGTGGTGTACTATAGGGTGTGGTGTACTATCGGGTATGGTATACTATAGGGTGCAGTGTACTATAGGGTATGGTGTACTATAGGGTATGGTGCACTATAAGGTATGGTGTACTATGGGGTGTGGTGTACTATCGGGTGCAGTGTACTATAGGGTATGGTGTACTATAGGGTATGGCGTACTATAAGGTATGGTGTACTATAGAGTGTGGTGTACTATAGGGTGTGGTGTACTATAGGGCATGGTGAACTATAGGGTGTGGTGTACTATAGGGTGCGGTCTACGATAGGGTATGGTGTACTATAGGGTGTGGTGTACTATAATTTATGGTGTACTATAGGGTATGGTGTACTATAGGGTATGGCATACTATAGGGTGTGGTACACTATAGGGTATGGTGTACTATTGGGTGCAGTGTACTATAGGGTGTGTTATACTATAGGGTATGGTTTACTATAAGGTATGGTGTACTATAGGGTGCGGTGTACTAGAGGGTGTGGTGTACTATAGGATATGGCGTACTATAATTTATGGTGTACTATAGGTTATGGTGTACTATAGGGTATGGTGTACTATAGGGTGTGGTACACTATAGGGCATGGTGTACTATAGGGCATGGTGAACTGTAGGATATGGTGTACTATAGGGTGTGGTGTAGTATCGGGTGTGGTGTACTATAGGGTATAGTGTACTATAGGGTGTGGTGTACTATAGGGTATGGTATACTATAGGGTGCAGTGTACTATTGGGTATGGTGTACTATAAGGTATGGTGTACTATAGAGTGTGGTGTACTATAGGGCGTGGTGTACTATCGGGTATGGTATACTATAGGGTGCAGTGTACTATAGGGTATGGTGTACTATAGGGTATGGTGTCCTATAAGGTATGGTGTACTATTGGGTGTGGTGTACTATTGGGTGTGGTGCACTATAGGGTGCGGTGTACTATAGGTTATGGTGTACTATAGGGTGTGGTGTACTATAGGGTGTGGTGTACACTAAGCTGTGGTGTACTATAGGCTATGGTGAACTATAGGGTGTGGTGTACTATAGGGTGTGGTGTACTATAGGGTATGGTATACTATAGGGTGCAGTGTACTATAGGGTATGGTGTACTATAAGGTATGGTGTACTATTTGGTGCGGTGTACTATTGGGTGCGGTGTACTATAGGGTGTGGTGTACTATAGGGTATGGTGTACTATAGGGCGCAGTGTACTATAGGGTGTGGTGTACTATATGGTGCGGTCTACGATATGGTATGGTGTACTATAGGGTGTGGTGTACTATAGGGTGTGGTGTACTATAGGATATGGTGTACTATAATTTATGGTGTACTATAGGGTGTGGTACACTATAGGGTATGGTGTACTATAGGGCATGGTGAACTATAGGAAATGGTGTACTATAGGGTGTGGTGTATTATCGGGTGTGGTGTACTATAGGATATGGTGTGCTATAGGGTGCGGTGTTCTATAGGGTGTGTTGTACTATAGGGTATGGTGTACTACAAGGTATGGTGTACTATAAGGTATGGTGTACTATAGGGTGTGGTGTACTATAGGATATGGCGTACTATAATTTATGGTGTACTATAGGTTATGGTGTATTATAGGGTATGGTGTACTATAGGGTGTGGTACACTATAGGGTATGGTGTACTATAGGGCATGGTGAACTATAGGAAATGGTGTACTATAGGGTGTGGTGTATTATCGGGTGTGGTGTACTATAGGGTATAGTGTACTATAGGGTGTGGTGTACTATCGGGTATGGTATACTATAAGATCTGGTGTACTATAGAGTGTGGTGTACTATAGGGTGTGGTGTACTATCGGGTATGGTATACTATAGGGTGCAGTGTACTATAGGGTATGGTGTACTATAGGGTATGTTGTCCTATAAGGTATCGTGTACTATTGGGTGTGGTGTACTATTGGGTGCGGTGCACTATAGGGTGCGGTGTACTCTAGGATATGGTGTACTATAGGGTGTGGTGTACTATAGGGTGTGGTGTACACTAAGCTGTGGTGTACTATAGGGTATGGTGTACTTTAGGGTGTGGTGTACTATAAGGTATGGTGAACTCTAGGGTATGGTGTACTATAGGGTGTGGTGTACTATAGGGTGTGGTGTACGATAGGATATGGCATACTATAGGGTATGGTGTACTATAGGTCATGGTGTACTATAGGGTGTGGTACACTATAGGGCATGGTGTACTATAAGGCATGGTGAACTATAGGGTATGTTGTACTATAGGGTGTGGTGTACTATAGTGTGTGGTGTACTATAGGGTATGGTATACTATAGGGTGCAGTGTACTATTGGGTGCGGTGTACTATAGGGTGTGGTGTACTATAGGGTATGGTGTACTATAGGGTGCAGTGTACTATAGGGTGTGGTGTACTATAGGGTATGGTGCACTAGGGTATGGTGTACTATAGGGTGCGGTCCACGATAGGGTATGCTGTACTATAGGGTGTGGTGTACGATGGGGTGTGGTGTACTATAGGGTATGGTATACTATAGGGTGCAGTGTACTATAGGGTATGGTGTACTATAAGGTTTGGTGTACTATTGGGTGCAGTGTACTATTGGGTGCGGTGTACTATAGGGTGTGGTGTACTATAGGGTGCAGTGTACTATAGGGTGTGGTGTACTATAGGGTATGGTGTACTAGGGTATGGTGTACTATAGGGTGCGGTCTACGATAGGGTATGGTGTACTATAGGGTGTGGTGTACTATAGGGTGTGGTGTACTATAGGATATGGCGTACTATAATTTATGATGTACTATAGGTTATGGTGTACTATAGGGTATGGTGTACTATAGGGTGTGGTACACTATGGGGTATGGTGTACTATCAGGCATGGTGAACTATAGGATATTGTGTACTATAGGGTGTGGTGTACTATCGGGTGTGGTGTACTATAGGGTATGGTGTACTATAGGTTGTGGTGTACTGTAGGGTGTGGTGTACTGTCGAGTGTGGTGTACTATAGGGTGTGGTGTACTATAGAGTGTGGTGTACTATCGGGTGCAGTGTACTATAGGGTGCGGTGTACTATAGGGTATGGTGTACTATAGGGTGTGGTACACTATGGGGTATGGTGTACTATCAGGCATGGTGAACTATAGGATATTGTGTACTATAGGGTGTGGTGTACTATCGGGTGTGGTGTACTATAGGGTATGGTGTACTATAGGTTGTGGTGTACTGTAGGGTGTGGTGTACTGTCGAGTGTGGTGTACTATAGGGTGCGGTGTACTATAGGGTGTGTTGTACTATAGGGTGTGGTGTACTGTAGGGTATGGTGTACTATAGGGTATGGTGTACTATCGGCGGGAAAGCATCCTTAATTACCACAGCAGATGTGAAAGGAGTTGACCCAATGATGGCCATTGTTGAAGCAGCTGAAGATGTATGGTCCAGGGACACTGCCATGAGGAACTCCTGCAGTGATGTATGGTCCAGGGACTCTGCCATGAGGAACTCCTGCAGTGATGTATGGTCCAGGGACTCTGCCATGAGGAACTCCTGCAGTGATGTATGGTCCAGGGACAGTGCCATGAGGAACTCCTGCAGTGATGTATGGTCCAGGGACACTGCCATGAGGAACTCCTGCAGTGATGTATGGTCCAGGGACACTGCCATGAGGAACTCCTGCAGTGATGTATGGTCCAGGGACACTGCCATGAGGAACTCCTGCAGTGATGTTCTGGGGATGCAATGAGTAGCCTCCAACAACCATCTTCTTTTGCATCAGGAATGACTCCAGTCCCTTTAATCTCCTATCGATCTCACAGTTGCCAGGCTGCTTGGTGCCAACCTTGTTTCAATGCTACCTTGATGTGGAGGGCAGCCATTCTGACCAATCACTGGAGAGAAACCCTCTGACATTCAGCTTGTCCGTCCATATTTGGGACAAGGTTGTAATGAGTTCTGCAGCTGAATAATTGATTCGGCTGGCATCCTAACTAAATGCAGGTGAGTAGGTGTCGCTTGAAGACATTGTTGTTGATTGATTGTTTTTGGGAGGTGGCTGATTGAACTCGAATTGGCTGGGTTAAACATATCCTGTGGTTCGAATGTACCTGGACAATCTTCTACATGGTCGTGTAGATGCCAATGTCATGACTGTATGGATTGGACTCCTGAATCTCCTGCATCTGACCTTGGAATAGGACATGGCATAACCATGGCAAGTGAATGATTGGTACAAAGATGTTTGATGAAACAATTGGTGACAGTCGTCCCAGCAGACTGGCTGATTTCATGAATGTGAGGTCATAGGAACAGGAGGAGGCCATTCAGCCCCTCGAGCCTGTTTCCCCATTCAATTAGATCATGGCTGATCTTTATCTTAACTCCATCTACCCACCTTAGTTCCATAAGCCTTACTCCTCTCACCTATCAAAAATCCATCATCTCAGTTTTAAAGTTTCAGTTGACCCCCCCGGTCTCAGCAGTCTTTTGCAGGAGAAAGTTCCCGATTTCCACTTGCCTTTATGTGAAGAAATGCCTCCTGACATCACCCCGAGCTCTAATATTAAGATTATGTCTCCTTGTTCTTGACTCCCCCACCAGAGGAAACAGTTTCTCTCCATCTCTCCGAATCATCTTAATCCTTTATTCATCTTAAATACCTCAATGAGATCACCCTTAAATTCTCTAAACTCAAGGGGATACAAGCCTAGTCTATACAGTCTGTCCTGATAATTTAACCCTTTCAGTACCAGTATCATTCTGGTGAATCTGTGCTGCACCCCCTCCAAGGCCAATCTCTTCTTCCTGAGGTGTGGGGCCCAGAACTGAACACAGTTACTCCAGTTGCAGTTAAACCAGAGCTTTATACAACTGGAGTAAAACCCCTTTGTATTCCAGTCCCCTTGATAGAAAGACTAACATTCCATTAGCCTTATTCAATATATTTTATACCTGTCACTAGATTTTAATGCTTTCTGTACTTGGACCCCTAAATCTCTCTGTTCCTCCACAGTTCCCAGCTTCTCACCATTTAGAAATTACTCTGATTTATCTTTCTCAGGTCCATACTGGATGACCTCACACTGTCCACGTTGAACTCCATCTGCCACAGTTTTTCCCACTCACTTAATCTTTCAGAGTCCCTTTTCAGAAATACTGGGCTGGATTTTGTGTAGCAGGTGGAGCTCCTGGTGCCAGGCTGAAAAGGCGGGCAAACCCCGCCTCTGCATCTCACGGACCCCCGGAGTGATCCTCTGGTGTTTTTAAATGCAAGTTTCAGGAGCCGCGAACCCGTCACTTTAGAGATGGGGATCCCGCCTCCATGAGCTGTGGGCCAATCGGAGGGCCGGCAGCTCGGCAGTGCCACTGGGAGGGGCCGTCAGTGGGAGCGGGGGGTGGGGGGCTGTAAAGTCTAGCCCACTGTCTGCACCCATCCATGCTATTGTGCCACCTAACCTAGTGTCAGCAACAAACATAGATATACAGCTCCCTATTCCTTCATCCAAATCATTTATAAATAGAGCAAAAACCTGAAGTTCCAGCACAGATTCCTGAGGGATACCGTCAGTCACATTCTGTTAATTTGAATACATACCCATTATCCTTACTGTCTTCCATCTCTTAACCAGTTCCTAATGCACACCAATCGGTTGCCTCCAATTTCATGTGCTCTTATTTTTGTTAACCATCTGTTATGTGGAACCTTGTCCAATGCCCTTTGAAAGTCAATGTAAATGATATCCATGGACACTCCCTTATCTACCATGTTAGTGACCTCCTCAAAATATCCAACATATTTTGTTGACATGACTTACCCTTTACAAATCCATGCTGGCTTTCTCTGAATATTTCATATTTGTCCAAGTGTTCAGTCACGCTGTACCTTAGATTCTAGTAACCTGACTTTACAGCCCTCGGGGATAGGTTGCAGGATATCACAGGCATGCACTGTATCAATTGCCTTTTAATGCCCTTCACATCTCTTCTGTGCTAGTGGAGGGTGTGTAGAAAACCCTGGGCTTGTGACGAGGTAATCGTTCAAATGTTAAACGCAATCCAAATTCGAAAAAGATAAAGGATTTCATTTTTCCAGTCCTGGGCGCTTTGTATGTTAAAGTTAATGCCAAGGTCAAACTCTGCTTATTTTGCCTTTTAAGGCTGGAGCCAAACCAAATGATCCAAGCACCTGGACACACTGCAAGAGAGAGCCGCAGTCTGAGGCCGACACTGATGGTCTCCACATCAGACGAATGGCACGGTCCTTGCTCCTGGCTCAGGCATGCACTGCCATTGGAGACACAGAGACCCTGACTGATGAAGACTGGAAGGTACTGGTGAATGAAGACACTGCCAATCTGGGCTCTATGCAGATATTCGCAAAGCCAGTGACAGAAGAAGTCGGTAAGAGAAATTAGAGAACAACTGAGGGACTGGGGCTCAGATTTATTTTCCCACCTCTATTGAAAGGGAACATTTTCCAGCATAATCAAGCTTCCCTTGTCCAGCACCTCCGGCACTCTTCTCCTGAAGCACTGGGACCCAGTTCCACAATCCGCATCAACCCTAGGGTCACCCCAGAGCCAAGCTTCAAGTTTGACTGTGGGCTGTGAGTTTTGATGGCAATTTTACTGTGATGGGCCATCACGGTCCACATTCATCCTATTCATTGAACATGAAGACATGCACATGCAAAATTCATCAACAGGCCACTAAAATTCATAAGTCTTTGTTTCTACCTTCGCTCGAGTCAGTAACAATTACCCAGGGGGCTGACTAACAGTTACCCAGGGGGCTCAGTAACAGTAACCAAGAGGGCCAGTAACCATTACCCAGGTCCCAGTAACCATTACCCAGGTCCCAGTAACCATTACTCAGGGGCCTCAGTAACAATTACCCAGAGCCCAGTTCCCATGGGGTTTGCATAAAACAAAGCTGGGGTTGTGGGTTGGTTGGTAACCAGTAACATTTACTATGGAGTCACAGTAACAGATGCTACGGAATGGTATAATGAAGTTTTTGTTGTTAGGTTTGTATGCAGTATCATTGATTGTGAGGTTGGAGTTTTCAACTAGTTTGTTTGATAATTAATCTATTTCCAGTATCCAAATACCACAACATTGAAGATGTAATTCTCATTGCTGTACATCTCAGAAAGGGTTATTGAACAGTGATCAGGAATCAGTCTTCTCCTTCATTCAGGGGCCTTGACACCATTTACCCTCTGACCCAGCCACTGCTCGACCTGTCCTCAATTGACGCGACATCAGAGACAGGCAATAAAGTAGGGTGGCTCCCCCTGGTGTGTCTGACTGGTCGGGTTAGTGACCATCAGCAGCACTGTCAATGGCCCTGACCCTGGAAAGGCTTCTGGTGCTCGTTTCATGTAGGTGCCATGTCTGTCTCATATATCACAATCACAGTCCTATGACCCTCATGGGGAACCAACTCAAACACAGCCACGGCTCCTGATGTGGCCTACCCAGTCCTCATTCCAGGCAAACTTGCCTTCTCACCTGTATGGCTTCTGCCAAACTGTGTTGGGATGAGGCAGCTTAACCCAACAGGAGGATACCTGTATATCACTTATATATCTGGCTGTGTGGGCTGGGGGTGGGTGATACAATGTGATTGGCTAACCATAACCAGCTTACAATTCTGGTGCTGACTTTTTATTTTATTTAACGCAACTGATTTCTGTACTTGATCATCGACTTACCCCACTGTCTGTACCAAGTTACATACCCACCCGAGCTTCTCCATGAACAGTGTCCTTTTCATTTCGCATGTGTGTCTTTTATTGTCCTACATGACCGTGACAAAGGTAAACTTTCCCATCTTATTTCTCATCTACATACTGCCACTTGGCAACATCATCCAAAAGCACAGTATTATTTTTCACATGTATGCTGACAACACCCAGCTCCACCTCATCTCCACTTCTCTCGACTCCTCCACTGTTGCTAAATTATCAGACTGCTTATCCGCCATCCAGTACTGGATGAGCAGAAATTTCCTCCAATTAAATATTGTGAAGACTGAAGCCATTGTTTTCGGTACCTGCTCCAAACTCCGTTCACCAGCTACTGACTCCATCCCTCTCCCTGGCAACAGTCTGAGATTAATCAAATCTGCTCGCAACCTTGGCGTCACGTTTGACCCCGAGATGAACTTCTGACCTCATATTTGGTCCTGTTTCGACCACCTTCTCCCAACTTCGCTCCTGCCTCAGCTTGTTAGCTGCTGAAACCCTCATTCATGCTTTGTTACTTATAGACTTGACTATTGCACTGTACTCCTGACTGCTCTCCCACATTCTACTCTCCGTAAAGTTGACATTATCCAAAACTTTGCCGCTCATGTCTTAACTTGGCAACGCAGTCCAGATCTTCCCAGTGTTGGAGCACTGGAAACACAGGCCGGATCTTCCCAGTGTCGGAGCGCTGGAAACACAGGCCGGATCTTCCCAGTGTCGGAGCGCTGGAAACACAGTCCGGATCTTCCCAGTGTCAGAGCGCTCGCAACACAGTCCGGATCTTCCCAGTATCGGAGCGCTGGAAACACAATCCGGATCTTCCCAGTGTTGCAGCACTGGAAACACAGTCCGGATCGTCCCAGTGTCGGAGCGCTGGAAACACAATCCGGATCTTCCCAGTGTCGGAGCACTGGAAACACAGTCCGGATCTTCCCAGTGTCGGAGCGCTGGAAACACAATCCGGATCTTCCCAGTGTCGGAGCGCTGGAAACACAATCCGGATCTTCCCAGTGTTGGAGCACTGGAAACACAGTCCGGATCTTCCCAGTGTCGGAGCACTGGAAACACAATCCGGATCTTCCCAGTGTCGGAGCACTGGAAACACAGTCCGGATCTTCCCAGTGTCGCAGCACTGGAAACACAGTCCGGATCTTCCCAGTGTCGGAGCGCTCGCATCATAGTCCGGATCGTCCCCGTGTTGGAGCGCTGGAAACACAGTCCAGATCTTCCCAGTGTCGGAGTGCTGGAAACAAAATCCGGATCTTCCCAGTGTCGGAGCACTGGAAACACAGTCCGGATCTTCCCAGTGTCGGAGCACTGGAAACACAGTCCGGATCTTCCCAGTGTCGGAGCACTGGAAACACAATCCGGATCTTCCCAGTGTCGGAGCACTGGAAACACAGTCCGGATCTTCCCAGTGTCGCAGCACTGGAAACACAGACCGGATCTTCCCAGTGTCGGAGCGCTGGAAACACAGGCCGGATCTTCCCAGTGTCGGAGCGCTGGAAACACAGGCCGGATCTTCCCAGTGTCGCAGCACTGGAAACACAGTCCGGATCGTCCCAGTGTCGGAGCGCTGGAAACACAGGCCGGATCTTCCCAGTGTCGCAGCACTGGAAACACAGTCCGGATCGTCCCAGTGTCGGAGCGCTGGAAACACAATCCGGATCTTCCCAGTGTCGGAGCGCTCGCAACATAGTCCGGATCGTCCCAGTGTCGCAGCACTGGAAACACAGTCCGGATCTTCCCAGTGTCGGAGCGCTCGCAACATAGTCCGGATCGTCCCAGTGTTGGAGCGCTGGAAACACAGTCCGGATCTTCCCAGTGTCGGAGTGCTGGAAACAAAATCCGGATCTTCCCAGTGTCGGAGCACTGGAAACACAGTCCGGATCTTCCCAGTGTCGGAGCACTGGAAACACAGTCCGGATCTTCCCAGTGTCGGAGCACTGGAAACACAGGCCGGATCTTCCCAGTGTCGGAGCACTGGAAACACAGTCCGGATCTTCCCAGTGTCGCAGCACTGGAAACACAGTCCGGATCTTCCCAGTGTCGGAGCGCTGGAAACACAGGCCGGATCTTCCCAGTGTCGGAGCGCTGGAAACACAGGCCGGATCTTCCCAGTGTCGCAGCACTGGAAACACAGTCCGGATCGTCCCAGTGTCGGAGCGCTGGAAACACAGGCCGGATCTTCCCAGTGTCGCAGCACTGGAAACACAGTCCGGATCGTCCCAGTGTCGGAGCGCTGGAAACACAATCCGGATCTTCCCAGTGTCGGAGCGCTCGCAACATAGTCCGGATCGTCCCAGTGTCGGAGCGCTGGAAACACAGTCCGGATCTTCCCAGTGTCGGAGCGCTCGCAACATAGTCCGGATCGTCCCAGTGTCGGAGCGCTGGAAACACAGTCCGGATCGTCCCAGTGTCGGAGCGCTGGAAACACAATCCGGATCTTCCCAGTGTCGGAGCACTGGAAACACAGTCCGGATCTTCCCAGTGTCGCAGCACTGGAAACACAGTCCGGATCTTCCCAGTGTCGGAGCGCTGGAAACACAGGCCGGATCTTCCCAGTGTCGGAGCGCTGGAAACACAGGACGGATCTTCCCAGTGTCGGAGCGCTGGAAACACAGGCCGGATCTTCCCAGTGTCGCAGCACTGGAAACACAGTCCGGATCGTCCCAGTGTCGGAGCGCTGGAAACACAGGCCGGAACTTCCCAGTGTCGGAGCGCTGGAAACACAGGCCGGATCTTCCCAGTGTCGGAGCGCTGGAAACACAGGCCGGATCTTCCCAGTGTCGGAGCTCTGGAAACACAGGCCGGATCTTCCCAGTGTCGCAGCACTGGAAACACAGTCCGGATCGTCCCAGTGTCGGAGCGCTGGAAACACAGGCCGGATCTTCCCAGTGTCGCAGCACTGGAAACACAGTCCGGATCATCCCAGTGTCGGAGCGCTGGAAACACAATCCGGATCTTCCCAGTGTCGGAGCGCTCGCAACATAGTCCGGATCGTCCCAGTGTCGGAGCGCTGGAAACACAGTCCGGATCTTCCCAGTGTCGGAGCGCTCGCAACATAGTCCGGATCGTCCCAGTGTCGGAGCGCTGGAAACACAATCCGGATCTTCCCAGTGTCGGAGCACTGGAAACACAGTCCGGATCTTCCCAGTGTCGCAGCACTGGAAACACAGTCCGGATCTTCCCAGTGTCGGAGCGCTGGAAACACAGGCCGGATCTTCCCAGTGTCGGAGCGCTGGAAACACAGGCCGGATCTTCCCAGTGTCGGAGCGCTGGAAACACAGGCCGGATCTTCCCAGTGTCGCAGCACTGGAAACACAGTCCGGATCGTCCCAATGTCGGAGCGCTGGAAACACAGGCCGGATCTTCCCAGTGTCGCAGCACTGGAAACAAGGTCCGGATCGTCCCAGTGTCGGAACGCTGGAAACACAATCCGGATCTTCCCAGTGTCGGAGCGCTGGCAACAGATTCCGGATCTTCCCAGTGTCGGAGTACTGGAAACACAGTCCGGATCCTCCCAGTGTTGGAGCGCTGGAAACACAATCCGGATCTTCCCAGTGTCGGAGCGCTGGAAACACAGGCCAGATCTTCCCAGTGTTGGAGCGCTGGCAACAGATTCCGGATCTTCCCAGTGTCGGAGTACTGGAAACACAGTCCGGATCTTCTCAGTGTTGGAGCGCTGGAAACACAATCTGGATCTTCCCAGTGTCGGAGTACTGGAAACACAGTCCGGATCTTCTCAGTGTTGGAGCGCTGGAAACACAATCTGGATCTTCCCAGTTTCGGACTGCTGGCAACACAATTCGGATCTTCCCAGTGTTGGAGCGCTGGCAACACGGTCTGGATCTTCCCAGTGTCGGAGCGCTGGGAACACAATCTGGATCATCCCAATGTTGCAATATGGAAACACAATCTGGATATTCCCAGTGCTGAAATATTGGAAACACAGTCCGGATCTTCCCAATGTTGCAATGAGAAACACAATCCAGATATTCCTAGTGCTGAAATATTGGAAACACAATCCGGATCTTCCCATTGCTGAAATATTGGAAAAAATCTGGATCTTCCCATTATTGGAATATTGGAAACACATTCCGGATCTTCCCAGTGTTGGAGCAGTCAGACTGAACCTGAAGATGTGAACATACATGGAGGAGCAGGACAAGACCTGCCCATCTCTCCTGTCCAGCCTTTCTTCACCTTGTGTAAGATTTGCACCTCAACCCTGTTCACAGAAATATGTGATATCCTGCGAGAGTTGGAGCCATTAAACCCGTGCTAGACCTTCTCACTTTGCTAGGAGTTGACGCCTGGTTAGGATTTTGAGCTGATGGATTTTGCTAGCTAAGTGTTTTACTTTTAAATAGGTCATTGGGCATATTCTAAATACACCAACTTGTTACCTCTCTGTACTGAGTATAGTGGGGGTAAGCTCCCGTTTAATCGTTGTCTTGGTAGCGTTTTTTTCAAGCAGCTAGCAGGAAAAAAAAATGACTTGCATTATTCCTTTGACAAAAACGTAAAGTGCTGGAAATACTCAGCAGATCTGGCAGCATCTGCGGAGAGAGAAGCAGAGTTAACGTTTCAGGTCTGTGACCTTTCATCAAAACTGGCAAAGGTGAGAAATGTAATAGGTTTTGAGCAATTGAAAGCGGGGCAAGGTGGGAAGAGGAACAGAGGGGAAGGTCTATGCTAGAGCGGAGGACAGGAGAGATTGAATGAGAAAAGGTTTGCTTGGTACAAAGGGAGATCAAACCAGCAGAAAAAGAGAAAAGGAAAAAAATGGGTCATGATCTAAAATTCTCAAACTCAATGTTGAGTCTGGAAGGCTGTAAAATGCCCAGTGGAAAGATAAGGTACTGTTCCTTGAGCAGAGTGGAAGAAAGGTGGAGAACTAAAATGATAAGCGACAGGAAGCTCAGGGTCATGCTTACGGACTGAGCGGAGGTGATCTACAAAGCGGTCACTCAATCTGCGTTTGATCTCCCCAATGTAGAGGAGACCACATTGTGAGCAGCGAATACAGTATACTACATTGAAAGAAGTACAAGTAAATCGCTGCTTCACCTGAAAGGAGTGTTTGGGGCCTGGGATAGTGACGAGAGAGGAAGTAAATGGGCAGGTTTTACATCTCCTGCGATTGCAGGGGAAGGTGCTGTGGGAAGGGGACGAGGTGTCGGGGGTGATGGAGGAGTGGGCCAGGGTGTCACGGAGGGAACAATCCATTCGGAATACTGAAAGGGAAGGGGAAGATGTGTTTGGTGGTGGCTTCACGCTGGAGGTAGCAGAAATGGCAGTGGATGATCTGTTGAATACAGAATGGGGTGGAAGGTGAGGACAAGGGGAACCCTGTTGCAGTTCTGGGAGGGAGGTTAAGGGGTGAGAGCAGAAGTGTGTGAAATAGATTAGACACGGTTGAGGGACCTGTCAACCACGATGGGGGGAGGGAGGGTAATCCTCGGTTGAGGAAAAGGAAGACATATCAGAAGTGCTGGTAAGGAAAGTTGCATCATCAGAACAGATGTGACAGAGACGGAGAAACTGGGAGAATGGAATGGAGTTCTTACAGGAAGTGGGTTGTGAGGAAGTGTAGTCCAGGTAACTGTGGGAGTTTATGGGCTTATCGTGACTCTTCATTGATTGTCTATCCTCAGAAATGGAGACAGAGAAGTCGAGGAAGGGAAGGGAAGTGTCGGAGATGGACCATGTAAAGGTGAGAGAAGGATGGATATTGAAAACAAAGTTGATAAAGTTTTCCAGTTCCTGGCGGGAGCAGGAAACGGTACCGATAGAGTCATCAATGTACCGGAAAAAGAGTTGGGGGAGGGGGCCTGAGTAGGACTGGAACAAGGAATGTTTGACATATCCCACAAAAAGACAGGTATAACTAGGACCCATGCAGGTACCCATAGCAACACACTTATTTGGAAGAAGTGAGTGGAGTTGAAAGAGAAGTTTTTCAATGTGAGAACAAGTTCAGCCAGGCGGAGGAGGGTGTTGGTGGATGGGGACTGGTTGGGCCTCTGTTCAAGGAAGAAGCGGAGAGCCCTCAAACCGTCCTGGTGGGGGATGGAGGTGTAGAGAGATTGGACGTCCATAGTGAAGAGGAGGCTGGAAACTGTTAAAATGATGGAGGGCATCAGAAGAGTCACGGATGTAGGTGGGAAGGGACTGTCGTGATGTAGGGAAGGTTGCAGCCAATTTACACACAGGAAGATCCCACAAACAGCAATATGATAAAGACCAGATAATGTGTTAGTGATGCTGGTTTAGCGATTAATATTTTCAAGGACATCGGGCAAACTCTCCTGTTCTTTTTGCAATAACGCTCTAGGATCTGTTGAATCTACCTAAGAGGACAGACAGAGACTTGTTTTAATGTCTCATCTGAAAGATGGCACCTTGGACAGTGCAGCACTCCCTCAGTACTGCACTGGGAGGGTGTCAACCTGGATTTTGTGCTCAGGCCTTTGAAGTGGGCCTTGAACGCACAACCTTCTGACTCAGAGGTGAGAGCACCACCCACTGAGCCACTGCTGACAGCATTAGCTAAGGAACGGAAGTGCAAAACAAGCAAGGACAATACAACAGCCGCCAGAAATTGAAGCCATTTTAATCATTTATTTTTATAGGGAGATACTGAACAGAACCTCCACTTAGCAAGCAATGAGATGGAGACAGGAGTCCAGTCCCAGTGGCCAGGGACACTGTGACTACGTTTGATGGGTCACCTGACTCTACGACAAGCTGGTTGGATGGTTTTGCTGTTGGAACAGTTCAATAAATGCAGGTGTCTTATGCCCCCTTTCACACTGTGTCTTGAGTGTTCCTTCCCAGGCTCGGCTGACTGTCAGTGTCTCAGAGGCAGCTCCCTGCACAGTCGGCCTTCGAGGGCTGAGTGAATCCTGAAGCAATCTGATGGTGTGGATTGATTAACTGCTTCTATTTGGCAATTTCTTGGAGATTTTGTCCAAGAAAGATATTTCTAAATCCCTAACTTAATTTGAGGGTCTTAACTCTCAGCTCCAATTTTTGAGGAAACTAGCTTGATGCTCACACTGACGTTCCTGCTATATTTATCCAACCCTATAGGGTCAAGGGCCATGTGTGAAGGACTGGCCCTGCTCTTCCTCCTTGGCCTGAGTACACACCTAGGCCTAGGCCTTGACTGAAGCCTGGCTTTGACATTTTCTTGCACCTGAATCTTAAGCCTGGGTCTGATTACAGAATCACAGAATTGTTACAGCTCGTGTCCACACTAGCTCTCCAAAAGAGCAACCCACTTAGTTAGAGTCATGGAGCCATAGAGTTTTACAGCACAGAAACAGGACCTTCGGCCCAACGAGCCCATGCCGACCGTCAAGCACTTGTCCTAACTAATCCCATTTCCCCGCACTTGGCCCGTAGCCTTGTATGCTATGGCGTTTCAAGTGCTCATCTAAATATTTCTTGAATGTCGTGAGTGTTCCTGCCTCTACCATTCCTTCAGGCAGTGTGTTCCAGATTCCAACCACCCTCTGGGTGAAAAAATTCCTCCTCAACTCCCCTCTAAACCTCCTGCCCCTTACCTTAAATCTATGCCCCCCAGTTATTGACCTCTCCGCTAAGGGAGAAAGTTTCTTCCTATCTATCCTATCAATGCCCCTCAGAATTTTGTATACCTCCATCAGGTCCCCCCTCAGCCTTCTCTGCTCTAAGGAAAACAACCACAGCCTATCTAGTCGGTCTTCGTAACTGAAATGCTCCAGCCCAGGCAACATCCTGGTGAATCTCCTCTGCACCCTTTCCAGTGCAATCACATCCTTCCCATAGTGTGGTGACCAGAACTGTTCACAGTACTCCAGCTGTGGCCTAACTAGCGATTTATACAGCTCCATCATAACTCCCCTACTCTTATATTCTATGCCTTGGCTAATAAAGGCAAGTATCCTAACCACCTTATCTACCTGTGCTGCTGCCTTCAGTGATCTACAGACAAGTACCCCAAGGTCCCTCTGACCCTCTGTACTCGCTAGGGTCCTACCATCCATTGTATATTCCATTGCTTTGTTAGACCTCCCAAAATGCATCACCTCACACTTCTCAGGATTAAATTCCATTTGTCACTGCTCCGCCCTTCTTACCAGCCCATCTATATCGTCCTGTAATCTAAGGCTTTCCTCCTCACTATTTACGACACCACCAATTTTAGTGTCATCTGCGAACTTACTGATCATACCTCTTACATTCATGTCTAAATCATTAATGTACACCGCAAACAGTAAGGGTCCCAGCACCGATCCCTGTGGTACACCACTGGTCACAGGCTTCCACTCACAAAAACAACCCTCGACCATCACCCTCTGCCTCCTGCCACTAAGCCTATTTTGGATCCAATTTGCCAAATTACCCTGGATCCCATGGGCCTTTACTTTCTTAACCAATCTCCCATGCAGGACCTTATCAAAAGCCTTACTGAAGTCCATGTAGACTACATCAACTGCTTTATCCTCATCTACACATCTAGTCACCTCCTCGAAAAATTCAATCAAATTTGTTAGACAAGATCTCCCCCGGACAAAGCCATGCTGACTATTCCTGATTAATCCCTGTCTCTCCAAGCGGAGATTAATCCGGTCTCTCAGAATATTTTCCAATAATTTCCCTACCACTCCATTCCCCCACCTTCTCCCCGTAACCCTGCATACCTTTCCTTTTCATATAACTGTCTAATTCCCTTTTGAATGCTTCAATTGAACCTGCCTCCACCACGTTCTCAGGCAGCGCATTCCAGACCTTAACCACTCGCTGCGTGAAATAGTTTTTCCTCATGTCATTTTTGCTTCTCTTACCAAATACTTTAAATCTGTGCCCTCTTGTTCTCGATCCTTTCACGAGTGGGAACAGTTTCTCTCTATCTACTCTGTCCGGACCCCTCATGATTTTGAATACCTCTATCAGATCACCTCTCAGCCTTCTCTTCTCCAAGGAAAACAGTCCTAACTTCTCCAATCTATCTTCATAACTGAAATTCCTCATCCCTGGAACCATTCTCGTGAATCTTTTCTGTACTCTCTCCAATGCCCTCACATCTTTCCTAAAGTGCGGCGCCCAGAACTGGACACAGTACTCCAGCTGAGGCCGCACTAGTGTCTTATACAAGTTCAACATAACTTCCTCGCTCTTGAACTCTGTGCCCCTATTAATAAAGCCCAGGATGCTTTATGCTTTATTAACCGCTCTCTAAATCTGTCCTGCCACCTTCAATGACTCATGCACATATACACCCAGATCCCTCTGCTCCTGCACCCCCTTTAGAATTGTACCCTTTATTCTATATTGTCTCTCCATGTTCTTCCGACCAAAATGAATGACTTCACCTTTCTCATTGAACTTCATCTGCCACCTGTCTGCGCATTCCACCAAATTGTCTATGTCCTTTTGGAGTTCTATACTGTCCTCCTCACAGTTCAAAATGCTTCCAAGTTTCGTATCATCCGCAAACTTTGAAATTGTGCCCTGTACACCAAGGTCTAGGTCATTAATATATATCAGGAAAAGCAAGGGTCCCAACACTGATCCCTGGGGAACTCCACTACAAACCTTCCTCCAGCCAGAAAAATATCCATTAACTACTCTCTTTTTCCTGTCACTCAGCCAATTTTGTATCCATGTTGCTACCATCCCGTTTATTCCATGAGCTATAACTTTGCTCACCAGTCTGTTGTGTGGCACTGTATCAAACGTCTTTTGAAAGTCCATGTACACAACAGCAACAACATTGCACTCATCAACCCTCTCTGTTACCTCCTCAAAAAACTCCAGCAAGTTAGTTAAATCTGATTTTCCCTGAAGAAATCCATGCTGGCTTGCCTTAATTAACTCCCATTTGTCCATGTGACTATTCATTTTGTCCTGAATAATTCTTTCAAGAAGTTTCCCCACCATCATCGTTAAACTGACTGGCCTGTAGTTGCTGGGCTTATCTTTACACCCTTTTTTGAACAAGGGTGTAACGTTTACAATTCTCCAGTTCTCTGGCACGACCCCGAGTCTAAGGAAGACTGAAAAATTATGGCCAGTGCCTC
This sequence comes from Heterodontus francisci, assembly GCF_036365525.1. Taxonomy (NCBI): domain Eukaryota; kingdom Metazoa; phylum Chordata; class Chondrichthyes; order Heterodontiformes; family Heterodontidae; genus Heterodontus; species Heterodontus francisci. Next base: position 114,658,993 of record NC_090378.1, read on the forward strand.
TGCGATTTCCACCCTCACTTCCCTCAGTATCCTTAGATGCATCTCATCTGGTCCTGGTGCTTTATCCACTGTAAGTACAGACAGCCAATCTAATACATTCTTTTTATCAATTTTAAACCCCTCTAGTGTCTGACTTACCTCCTCTTTCACCGTTTAATACCTCAACTATGCCCTCTGCCTCCATGTGTAAATTCCCTTTCTGGTCCCCAATCAGCCCCACTCCTTTTCTCACCCTTTTACTATTTATATGCCTATAGAAAACTTTGGGATTTCCTTAATGCTAGCTGCCAGTCTCTTTTCATAATAATTCACTAATCCCTACTCTCGTGCTATCCACCTCTCCTCTGTGCACCTTGGTATTCCTCACTGATATTATGTACTGGTTCCCACACCCCTGCCAAGTTAGTTTAAATCCTCCCTAATAGCACTAACAAATCACCCGCAAGGAACTCCGTCCTGGCTCTTTTCAGGTGCAGCCCCTCCGGCCTGTACAGGTCCCATCTTCCCCCAGAGCCGGTCCCAATGTCCCAGGAATCTAAAACCCTCCCTCATGCAGCATCTCTCCAGCCACGCATTCATTTGTCTTATCCTATTCTTTACTCACTTATGCATGGCACTGGGAGTAATCCGGAGATTATTACTTTTGAGGTCCTGCTTTCTAATTTCTTATCTAGCTCTCTAAATTCTGACTGCAGGACCACATCCCTCTTTCTACCTATGTCGTTGGTTCCAATGTGGAGCATGATGGCTGGCTGTTCCACCTCCCCCTTCAGGATGCTCTGCTGCCGCTCAGTGACATCCTTGACCCTGGCACCAGGGAGGCAACAAACCATCCTGGATTCACGTCTGCGCCTACAGAAACATCTGTCTGTTCCCCTGTCTATTGAATTACCTATCACTATGTCTGTTCCAGTCTTCCCTGTGCCAGGAGCTTTAGTCCCTGGCCTTAACAGTAAATTCAGTTTTTGCTGTTTTGAATGGGACAGAATGGATGCTCACTTTTGTTCTGCGCCGTCTCCTTTCATAGAGGCACCAGGAGGCTTGTATTGATTTATTGGACAATACATTCCTGGAACAAACTGCTCTGGTTTATTGTTTGGCAGATGCCACACGGGTTGGCTGGGAAAGTTTTCACTGAGTGGACACTGGCTGGGCTGCACCGGGAGCAGTGGGAACTGGCGTGGCAGCAGTGGGCACTGGCTGGGCTGCAGTGGGAGCAGTGGGAACTGGCGTGGCAGCAGTGGGCACTGGCTGGGCTGCACAGGAAGCAGTGGGCACTGGTTAGGCAGTGGTGGCAGCAATGGACACTGTCTGGGCTGCACCAGGAGCAGTGGGCACTGGCTGGGCTGCACCGGGGTACTGGCTGGGCAGCAATGGGAGCAATGGGCACTGGCTGGGCTGCAGTGGAAGCAGTGGGCACTGGCTTGGCTGCACTAGGAGCAGTGGGCATGGGCTGAGCTGCACTAGGAGCAGTGGGCGCTGGCTGGGCTGCAGTGGAAGCAGTGGGCATGGGCTGGGCTGCACCAGGAGCAGTGGGCACTGGCTGGGCTGCACCAGGAGCAGTGGGCACTGGCTGGGCAGCAGTAGGAGCAGAGGGCACTGGCTGGGCAGCAGTAGGAGCAGTGGGCACCGGCTGGGCTGCATTGGGAACAGTGGGCACTGGCTTGGCTGCACTAGGAGCAGTGGGCACTGGCTGGGCAGCGGTAGGAGCAGTGGACACTGGCTGGGCTGCAGTGGGAGCAGTGGGCACTGGCTGGGCTGCAGTGGGAGCAGTGGGCACAGGCAGGGCTGCAACGGGAGCAGTGGGAACTGGCGTGGCAGCAGTGGGCACTGGCTGGGCTGCACAGGAAGCAGTGGGCACTGGTTAGGCAGCGATGGCAGCAATGGACACTGTCTGGGCGGCACCAGGAGCAGTGGGCACTGGCTGGGCCGCACCGGGGTACTGGCTGGGCAGCAATGGGAGCAATGGGCACTGGCTGGGCTGCAGTGGAAGCAGTGGGAACTGACATGGCTGCACTAGGAGCAGTGGGCACTGGCTGGGCAGCAGTAGGAGCAGTGGGCATGGGCTGGGCTGCAGCAGGAGCAGTGGGCGCTGGCTGGGCTGCACCAGGAGCAGTGGGCGCTGGCTGGGCTGCACCAGGAGCAGTGGGCACTGGCTGGGCTGCACCAGGAGCAGTGGGCACTGGCTGGGCAGCAGTAGGAGCAGTGGGCACTTGCTGGGCTGCATTGGGAACAGTGGGCACTGGCTTGGCTGCACTAGGAGCAGTGGGCACTGGCTGGGCAGCGGTAGGAGCAGTGGACACTGGCTGGGCTGCAGTGGGAGCAGTGGGCACTGGCTGGGATGCACTGGGAGCAGTGGGCACTGGCTGGGATGCACTGGGAGCAGTGAGCACTGGCTGGGCTGCAGTGGGAGCAGTGGGCACTGGCTGGGATGCACTGGGAGCAGTGGGCACTGGCTGGGATGCACTGGGAGCAGTGGGCACTGGCTGGGCTGCAGTGGGAGCAGTGGGCACTGGCTGGGCTGCATTGGGAGCAGTGGGCACTGGTTGGGATGCACTGGGAGCAGTGGGCACTGGCTGGGCTGCAGTGGGAGCAGTGGGCACTGGCGTGGCAGCAGTGGACACTGGCTGGGCTGCACTGGGAGCAGTGGGCACTGGCTGGGCTGTATTGGGAGCAGTGGGCACTGGCTGGGCTACAGTGGGAGCAGTGGGCACTGGCTGGGCTACACCAGGAGCAGTGGGCACTGGCTGGGCTGCAGTGGGAGCAGTGGGCACTGGCTGGGATGCACTGGGTGCAGTGGGCACTGGCTGGGCTGGATTGGGAGCAGTGGGCACTGGCGTGGCAGCAGTGGACACTGGCTGGGCTGCACTGGGAGCAGTGGGCACTGGCTGGGCTGTATTGGGAGCAGTGGGCACTGGCTGGGCTACAGTGGGAGCAGTGGGCACTGGCTGGGCTACACCAGGAGCAGTGGGCACTGGCTGGGCTGCAGTGGGAGCAGTGGGCACTGGCTGGGATGCACTGGGTGCAGTGGGCACTGGCTGGGCTGGATTGGGAGCAGTGGGCACTGGCTGGGCTGCAGTGGGAGCAGTGGGCACTAGCTGGGCTGCAGTAGGAGCAGTGGACACTGGCTGGGCTGCACCAGGAGCAGTGGCCACTGGCTGGGCTGAACCAGGAGCAGTGGGAAGTGGCTGGGCTGAACCAGGAGCAGTAGACACTGGCTGGCTGAACCAGGAGCAGTGGGCACTGGCTGGGCTGCAGTGGGAGCAGTGGGCACTGGCTGGGCTGCAATGGGAACAGTGGGAACTGGCTGGGCCGCATTGGGAGCAGTGGGCACTGGCTGGGCAGCAGTGGGAGCAGTGGGCACTGGCTGGGCAGCAGTGGGCACTGGCTGGGCAGCAGTAGGAGCAGTGGGCACCGGCTGGGATGCATTGGGAACAGTGGGCACTGGCTTGGCTGCACTAGGAGCAGTGGGCACTGGCTGGGCAGCGGTAGGAGCAGTGGACACTGGCTGGGCTGCACTGGGAGCAGTGGGCACTGGCTGGGATGCACTGGGAGCAGTGGGCACTGGCTGGGCTGCAGTGGGAGCAGTGGGCACTGGCTGGGATGCACTGGGAGCAGTGGGCACAGGCTGGGATGCACTGGGAGCAGTGGGCACTGGCTGCTCTACAGTGGGAGCAGTGGACACTAGCTGGGCTGCACTGGGAGCAGTGGGAACTGGCTGAGCTGCAGTGGGAGCAGTGGGCACTGACTGGGATGCGCTGGGAGCAGTGGGCACTGGTTGGGATGCACTGGGAGCAGTGGGAGCAGTGGGCACTGGCGTGGCAGCAGTGGACACTGGCTGGGCTGCACTGGGAGCAGTGGGCACTGGCTGGGCTGGATTGGGAGCAGTGGGCACTGGCTGGGCAGCAGTGGGCACTGGCTGGGCAGCAGTGGGCACTGGCTGGGCTGCAGTGGGAGCAGTGGGCACTGGCTGAGCTGCAATGGGTGCAGTGGGAACTGGCTGGGCCGCATTGGGAGCAGTGGACACTGGCTGGGCTGCAATGGGAGCAGTGGACACTGGCTGGGCTCCAGTGGGAGCAGTGGGCACTGGCCGGGATGCACTGGGAGCAGTGGGCACTGGCTGGGCTGCAGTGGGAGCAGTGGGCACTGGCTGGGCTGCAATGGGTGGAGTGGGAACTGGCTGGACCGCATTGGGAGCAGTGGACACTGGCTGGGCTGCAATGGGAGCAGTGGGCACTGGCTGGGCAGCAGTGGGCACTGGCTGGGCAGCAGTAGGAGCAGTGGGCACTGGCTGGGCTGCATTGGGAACATGGGCACTGGCTGGGATGCACTGGGTGCAGTGGGCACTGGCTGGGTTGCCCAGGGACGTGTTGCTGTCTTTGAGTTGGTATTCCGCAAGGCTCAGAGGACTGTGATTCTGATCCAGTGGCACAGACGTGGCAATTGTAGATCCACCCTTCTTGTTCTGGTATGTGAGGAGAACATGACTTGTTTGTTGTGCTGTTGTGATAATCGGGCTTACTTTGAGACACTGGGGTGGAACTTTATGCTCACCCCCGCGTGGGTTTGGAGACGGGGAGAGCATCAAATCGGGTGGGATGGTTGTGAGGGGAGGGGTGTTTGACGCCACCGTCCCCCCACCGCCCCCAATTGTGGCCCACAACTGGGTACTTAACCGCTGATTCTGGGCTTGTTCCCGCCACAGCTGCAGTGGGCAGCCCTGTCGCCACGTGGGTAGGATGGTAGGAAAAACCGTGCGGGCTGCTTCCCAGCTACAGGGGTGGGGGGTGTACCTTAATGCCTGAACGAGGGACCCAGCATCAGAAAGGGTGGGGGGGTGCCCACTGAGGGTCAGCCCTTTTCCCTTGCTGCTGAGCTTCCTCTTCCCCACCACCACCCGCTACCCTCACCCCCCCACCCTGACCTACCAGAGGCCTGGTTCCAGCGCTGCTCCTCGGCCTCCGCGGTGGTGCTGCAGCTCCCAGCCTCTGATTGGCTGGCAACTCTCTAAGGGCAGGACTTCTGGTGATGGGGTCCCAAATCCTACAGAAGGCCTGCTGCTGTCTACTTAAATGCCTGATTAGCACTACATTCGGCGAGCCTTCTGGAAAGTAGGTAATGCAGGGATCTCGGTGTCAGTTTCCCCCCGATGGTCGTCAGGATAAAACTCCTCCCCCAACCCCCCAGCCTCTGTGTATGACTTGATATGAGTCCATTTAGATTGGCTCCCCCTAGTGGCTAGGGCCACATATCTACACAGGCTGTGAATGAAGACGGATGCTGACAGAGTGAACCACGTGTTGCTATGCTGAAACCTGTGCTGTCTTTTGTGTCAACCAAACCAAACCAAACACTTCTAACAAGGCAACCGCCTGCCGCACCATCAACCTCCCCATCACTGCCACAGTGAGGATTCAAACACACTGTGTGATGAGGCACTGAAACGGACACAGCAGCAAGACTCACCCTACACTAATCCCCAGTCCCTGATCAATTAACTCATTTCAGCTTGGGCAACGGCGGGGCTCCAGAGAATGGCCTCAGCCTCTCTGGATCAAAGAGGGAACAAATTCCGCAGGAGCGAGACCGGCTGGAAAGAGTGTGTGTATGGGTGTGCACACGCGTGTATATGTGTTTGCATATGCGTGTGCGTGGATGGACCGGTTCTGCTTTGCTGTGATGAACATGACTGAACAGCCTTTGAAGACCCTCTTGACACTGTGGCGGACAGTATGGTCATATTGGTGAGGCAGTACAGTACGAGGAATCACCTCCAGCCAACTCCTCTATTCCACCCTGGGGCCTGGAGTTGGTGAAACCGCGAGCTTCTGGGAGCTCATTCCCTGTAACCGCACCAAGTACAGAGTGTGAGGGCAGGAATCATGAGAGCCAATCATTATCAGCTCGAGATTGAGGCTCAGCCCACCAATTTTTCCTTATTTGGATACATAAGGAGGATTAGTTAGAAAACAACTCAGGACTCGCAGTCATTGCTACTGAGTAAGAACCTGATCAGGACTTTCAAAGGGTTCCACAGGTCCGGATTGTGAAGAGGGGAGAGGGGAGCAAGTGCTCAAGGATTGTTAAAGGGTGAATGAAGCCACTGCCTGTGTGCTATGTGAATCAGCCCTCCACAGCAGGAGAACCTTACATCCTGGGCCTGGTTAACTGACTCAGTCAGAGGGCTACAATCGGGATCCCGATTAACCGGAGTCCCCGCTCCCAATCTTTATCCGGAGTCCCCGCTCCCAATCTTTATCCGGTGTCCCCGCTCCCGATCGTTGTCAAGGGTCCCTGCTCCCAATCATTATCCAGAGACCCTGCTCCCAATCATTGTCTGGAGTCCCCACTCCTGATCCTTATCTGGACTCACCGCTCCCAATCGTTATTGCGGGTCCCTGCTCCCGATCATTATCCAGAGCCCCTGCTCCCGATCGTTATCGGGGGGGGTCCTTGGTCCCAATCATTATCGGGAGCCTCTGCTTCCAATCATTATCCGGAGTCACTGGTCCCGGTCACTATCCAGAGTCACTGATCCTGGTCATTATCCGGAGTCGCTGCTCCCGGTCAGTACCTGGAGTCACTGCTCCTGATTATTATCCAGGACCTTCTGAGCTCACACTGCACTGACATCCCGGGCTAATAGGGATCTGGAACTCTCTGCTGCAAAAGGCTGCGTTTTCTGGGGGATTTGCAGTTATCAGCACTGAGTTCGATACAGTAATGTTGGGTGAGGGTATCATGTAATATGGACTGAGCTACAGATCAACGATGATCTCACTGAATGGCGGGACAGGCTCGAGGGGCTGTCGAGTCTCCTCCTGTTCCTAAATTCCAGAGTGTATGTAAATGGGCCATTAACCTCATGTTTCCTGTTTATTTGCTCTCTCCCACCTTCGACGCTCACCACAGATGTTAAGCACATGACCTTTGAGGAACTAGCACTGTTGTACCCGAAGTTGGCAATCGAGGAGCTGAGCAAAAACTTTCTTCGATACTATAAGAAAATGGTTCTTCTGGGTATGTATGGGGCAAACACCATTATTATCAATGCATTGGGTAGTTCCACAAATGACTGAATGAATTGATGAGATATCAATTCTGATTCCCCACCCCCTCTGTTCACTCCCCCACTGCCTGCCACAATCTGTTCACTTTTAAGCAATCAACACTTTTTGACAAATTGTGCATTAACTCCAGTCTGTCAGTCAATGCGTTAGTGGGAAAATGTACAGCAGAATTACAGTCAACAGAGTCTATTCAAACAGCACAGTACAGGGAAGAGACTCTATGTAAACTGACTATTGCGGAGTATATTTAAACAGTGACTACGGTCAACAGAGTCTATTTAAAGAGTGACGAAGGTCAACAGAATCTATTCAAACAGCACAGTACAGCAAAACAGAGTCTATTTAAAAGTGACTACAGCAAACAGTCTATATAAACAGTGAATACAGCAAATAGAGTCTATTTAAACAGTGAATAAAGCAAAACAGTCTATTTAAAAGTGACTACAGCAAACAGAGACCATATAAAACAGGCACTACAGCAAACAGTCTATTTAAACAGTGACGACAGCAAACAGAGTCTATTTAAACAGTGAATACAGCAAACAGAGTCTATTTAATCAGTGACTGCAGCAAACAGAGTCCATTTAAACAGTGAATACAGCAAACAGAGTCTATTTAAACAGTGAATACAGAAAACAGAGTCTATTTAAACAGTGAATACAGCAAACAGAGTCTATTTAAACAGTGACTGCAGCAAACAGAGACTATTTAAACAGTGAATACAGTAAACAAAGTCTATTTAAACAGTGAATACAGTAAACAGAGTCCATTTAAATAGTGACTACAGCAAAACAGAGTCTATTTAAACAGTGACTACAACAAACAGAGTCTATTTAAACAGTGACTGCAGCAAACAGAGTCTATTTAAACAGTGAATACAGTAAACAGAGTCCATTTAAACAGTGACTACAGCAAAACAGAGTCTATTTAAACAGTGACTACAGCAAACAGAGTCCATTTAAACAGTGAATACAGTAAACAGAGTCTATTTAAACAGTGAATACAGTAAACAGAGTCCATTTAAACAGTGACTACAGCAGAGTCTATTTAAACAGTGACTGCAGCAAACAGAGTCTATTTAAAGAGTGACTACAGCAAAACAGAGTCTATTTAAACAGTGACTGCAGCAAACAGAGTCTATTTAAACAGTGAATACAGTAAACAGAGTCCATTTAAACAGTGACTACAGCAAAACAGAGTCTATTTAAACAGTGACTACAGCAAACAGAGTCCATTTAAACAGTGAATACAGTGAACAGTGTCTATTTAAACAGTGACTACAGTAAACAGAGTCTATTTAAACAGTGACTGAAGCAAACAGAGTCTATTTAAACAGTTACTACAGCAAACAGAGTCTATTGAAACAATGACTGCAGCAAACAAAGTCTATTTAAAGAGTGAATGCAACAAACAGTGTCTATTTAAACAGTGACTACAGTAAACAGAGTCTATTTAAACAGTGACTGCAGCAAACAGAGTCTATTTAAACAGTGACTGCAGCAAACAAAGTCTATTTAAAGAGTGAATACAACAAACAGTGTCTATTTAAACAGTGACTCCAGCAAACAGAGTCTATTTAAACCGTAAATACAGTAAACAGTGTCTATTTAAACAGTGACTACAGCAAACAGAGTCTATTTAAACAGTGACTACAGCAAACAGTGTCTATTTAAACAGTGACTACAGCAAACAGTGTCTATTTAAACAGTGACGACAGCAAACAGAGTCTATTTAAACAGTGAATACAGTAAACAGAGTCTATTTAAACAGTGCCTGCAGCAAACAGAGTCTATTTAAACAGTGACTACAGCAAACAGTGTCTATTTAAACAGTGACTACAGCAAACAGAGTCTATTTAAACAGTGACTACAGTAAACAGAGTCTATTTAAACAGTGACTGCAGCAAACAGAGTCTATTTAAACAGTGACTACAGTAAACAGAGTCTATTTAAACAGTGACTACAGCAAACAGAGTCTATTTAAACAGTGACTACAGTAAACAGTCTATTTAAACAGTGACTACAGTAAACAGAGTCTATTTAAACAGTGAATGCAGCAAACAGAGTCTATTTAAACAGTGACTACAGTAAACAGAGTCTATTTAAACAGTGACTACAGCAAACAGAGTCTATTTAAACAGTGACTACAGCAAACAGAGTCTATTTAAACAGTGACTACAGTAAACAGAGTCTATTTAAACAGTGACTACAGCAAACAGAGTCTATTTAAACAGTGACTACAGTAAACAGAGTCTATTTAAACAGTGACTACAGTAAACAGAGTCTATTTAAACAGTGACTACAGCAAACAGAGTCTATTTAAACAGTGACTACAGCAAACAGAGTCGATTTAAACAGTGACTACAGTAAACAGAGTCTATTTAAACAGTGACTACAGCAAACAGAGTCGATTTAAACAGTGACTACAGTAAACAAAGTCTATTTAAACAGTGACTACAGTAAACAGAGTCTATTTAAACAGTGATTACAGTCAACAGAGTCTATTTAAACAGTGACTACAGCAAACAGAGTCGATTTAAACAGTGAATACAGTAAACAGAGTCTATTTAAACAGTGACTACAGCAAACAGAGTCGATTTAAACAGTGAATACAGTAAACAGAGTCTATTTAAACAGTGACTACAGCAAACAGAGTCGATTTAAACAGTGACTACAGCAAACAGAGTCTATTTAAACAGTGACTACTGCAAACAGAGTCTATTTAAACAGTGACTACAGCAAACAGAGTCTATTTAAACAGTGACTACAGCAAACAGAGTCTATTTAAACAGTGACTACTGCAAACTGAGTCTATTTAAACAGTGACTACAGTAAACAGAGTCGATTTAAACAGTGACTGCAGCAAACAGAGTCTATTTAAACAGTGACGACAGCAAACAGAGTCTATTTAAACAGTGAATACAGTAAACAGAGTCTATTTAAACAGTGACTACAGTAAACAGAGTCTATTTAAACAGTGACTGCATCAAACAGAGTCTATTTAAACAGTGACTACAGCAAACAGAGTCTATTTGAACAGTGAATACAGTAAACAGAGTCTATTTAAACAGTGACTACAGTAAACAGAGTCTATTTAAACAGTGACTGCAGTAAACAGAGTCTATTTAAACAGTGACTACAGTAAACAGAGTCTATTTAAACAGTGACTGCAGGAAACAGAGTCTATTTAAACAGTGACGACAGTAAACAGAGTCCATTTAAACAGTGACTGCAGCAAACAGAGTCTATTTAAACAGTGAATACAGTAAACAGAGTCCATTTAAACAGTGACTGCAGCAAACAGAGTCTATTTAAACAGTGACTGCAGCAAACAGAGTCTATTTAAACAGTGAATACAGTAAACAGAGTCTATTTAAACAGTGACTGCAGCAAACAGAGTCTATTTAAACAGTGACTGCAGCAAACAAAGTCTATTTAAACAGTGACTACAGTCAACAGAGTCTATTTAAACAGTGACTACAGCAAACAGAGTCTATTTAAACAGTGACTACAGTAAACAGAGTCTATTTAAACAGTGACTACAGCAAACAGAGTCTATTTAAACAGTGACTACAGCAAACAGAGTCGATTTAAACAGTGAATACAGTAAACAGAGTCCATTTAAACAGTGACTACAGCAAACAGAGTCGATTTAAACAGTGAATACAGTAAACAGAGTCTATTTAAACAGTGACTACAGCAAACAGAGTCGATTTAAACAGTGAATACAGTAAACAGAGTCTATTTAAACAGTGACTACAGCAAACAGAGTCTATTTAAACAGTGACTACTGCAAACAGAGTCTATTTAAACAGTGACTACAGCAAACAGAGTCTATTTAAACAGTGACTACAGCAAACAGAGTCTATTTAAACAGTGACTACTGCAAACTGAGTCTATTTAAACAGTGACTACAGTAAACAGAGTCGATTTAAACAGTGACTGCAGCAAACAGAGTCTATTTAAACAGTGACGACAGCAAACAGAGTCTATTTAAACAGTGAATACAGTAAACAGAGTCTATTTAAACAGTGACTACAGTAAACAGAGTCTATTTAAACAGTGACTGCATCAAACAGAGTCTATTTAAACAGTGACTACAGCAAACAGAGTCTATTTAAACAGTGAATACAGGAAACAGAGTCTATTTAAACAGTGACTACAGTAAACAGAGTCTATTTAAACAGTGACTGCAGTAAACAGAGTCTATTTAAACAGTGACTACAGTAAACAGAGTCTATTTAAACAGTGACTGCAGGAAACAGAGTCTATTTAAACAGTGACGACAGTAAACAGAGTCCATTTAAACAGTGACTGCAGCAAACAGAGTCTATTTAAACAGTGACTGCAGCAAACAGAGTCTATTTAAACAGTGAATACAGTAAACAGAGTCTATTTAAACAGTGACTGCAGCAAACAGAGTCTATTTAAACAGTGACTGCAGCAAACAAAGTCTATTTAAACAGTGACTACAGTCAACAGAGTCTATTTAAACAGTGACTACAGCAAACAGAGTCTATTTAAACAGTGACTACAGTAAACAGAGTCTATTTAAACAGTGACTACAGCAAACAGAGTCTATTTAAACAGTGAATACAGTAAACAGAGTCTATTTAAACAGTGACTACAGTAAACAGAGTCTATTTAAACAGTGACTGCAGCAAACAGAGTCTATTTAAACAGTGACTACAGTAAACAGAGTCTATTTAAACAGTGACTACAGCAAACAGAGTCTATTTAAACAGTGACTACAGTAAACAGAGTCTATTTAAACAGTGACTACAGTAAACAGAGTCTATTTAAACAGTGACTGCAGCAAACAGTGTCTATTTAAACAGTGACTACAGTAAACAGAGTCTATTTAAACAGTGACTACAGTAAACAGAGTCTATTTAAACAGTGACTACAGTAAACAGAGTCTATTTAAACAGTGACTACAGCAAACAGAGTCTATTTAAACAGTGACTACAGTAAACAGAGTCTATTTAAACAGTGACTACAGCAAACAGAGTCTATTTAAACAGTGACTACAGTAAACAGAGTCTATTTAAACAGTGACTACAGTAAACAGAGTCTATTTAAACAGTGACTACAGCAAACAGAGTCTATTTAAACAGTGAATACAGTAAACAGAGTCTATTTAAACAGTGACTACAGCAAACAGAGTCGATTTAAACAGTGACTACAGTAAACAGAGTCTATTTAAACAGTGACTACAGCAAACAGAGTCGATTTAAACAGTGAATACAGTAAACAGAGTCTATTTAAACAGTGACTACAGTAAACAGAGTCTATTTAAACAGTGATTACAGTCAACAGAGTCTATTTAAACAGTGACTACAGCAAACAGAGTCGATTTAAACAGTGAATACAGTAAACAGAGTCTATTTAAACAGTGACTACAGCAAACAGAGTCGATTTAAACAGTGAATACAGTAAACAGAGTCTATTTAAACAGTGACTACAGCAAACAGAGTCTATTTAAACTGTGAATACAGCAAACAGAGTCTATTTAAACAGTGACTACAGTAAACAGAGTCTATTTAAACAGTGACTGCAGCAAACAGAGTCTATTTAAACAGTGACTACAGTAAACAGAGTCTATTTAAACAGTGACTGCAGCAAACAGAGTCTATTTAAACAGTGACTACAGTAAACAGAGTCTATTTAAACAGTGACTGCAGCAAACAGAGTCTATTTAAACAGTGACTACAGTAAACAGAGTCTATTTAAACAGTGACTGCAGTAAACAGAGTCTATTTAAACAGTGAATACAGTAAACAGAGTCTATTTAAACAGTGACTACAGTAAACAGAGTCTATTTAAACAGTGACTGCATCAAACAGAGTCTATTTAAACAGTGACTACAGCAAACAGAGTCTATTTAAACAGTGAATACAGTAAACAGAGTCTATTTAAACAGTGACTACAGTAAACAGAGTCTATTTAAACAGTGACTGCAGTAAACAGAGTCTATTTAAACAGTGACTACAGTAAACAGAGTCTATTTAAACAGTGACTGCAGTAAACAGAGTCTATTTAAACAGTGACGACAGTAAACAGAGTCCATTTAAACAGTGACTGCAGCAAACAGAGTCTATTTAAACAGTGACTGCAGCAAACAGAGTCTATTTAAACAGTGAATACAGTAAACAGAGTCTATTTAAACAGTGACTGCAGCAAACAGAGTCTATTTAAACAGTGACTGCAGCAAACAAAGTCTATTTAAACAGTGACTACAGTCAACAGAGTCTATTTAAACAGTGACTACAGCAAACAGAGTCGATTTAAACAGTGAATACAGTAAACAGAGTCTATTTAAACAGTGACTACAGCAAACAGAGTCGATTTAAACAGTGAATACAGTAAACAGAGTCTATTTAAACAGTGAATACAGCAGAGTCTATTTAAACAGTGACTACAGTAAACAGAGTCTATTTAAACAGTGACTGCAGCAAACAGAGTCTATTTAAACAGTGACTACAGTAAACAGAGTCTATTTAAACAGTGACTGCAGCAAACAGAGTCTATTTAAACAGTGACTACAGTAAACAGAGTCTATTTAAACAGTGACTGCAGTAAACAGAGTCCATTTAAACAGAGACTACAGTAAACAGAGTCTATTTAAACAGTGACTACAGTAAACAGAGTCTATTTAAACAGTGACTACAGTAAACAGAGTCTATTTAAACAGTGACTGCAGTAAACAGAGTCTATTTAAACAGTGACTACAGTAAACAGAGTCTATTTAAACAGTGACTGCAGTAAACAGAGTCTATTTAAACAGTGACTGCAGCAAACAGAGTCTATTTAAACAGTGACTGCAGCAAACAGAGTCTATTTAAACAGTGACTGCAGCAAACAGAGTCTATTTAAACAGTGACTACAGTAAACAGAGTCTATTTAAACAGTGACTGCAGCAAACAGAGTCTATTTAAACAGTGACTACAGTAAACAGAGTCTATTTAAACAGTGACTGCAGCAAACAGAGTCTATTTAAACAGTGACTACAGTAAACAGAGTCTATTTAAACAGTGACTGCAGTAAACAGAGTCTATTTAAACAGTGAATACAGTAAACAGAGTCTATTTAAACAGTGACTACAGTAAACAGAGTCTATTTAAACAGTGACTGCATCAAACAGAGTCTATTTAAACAGTGACTACAGCAAACAGAGTCTATTTAAACAGTGAATACAGTAAACAGAGTCTATTTAAACAGTGACTACAGTAAACAGAGTCTATTTAAACAGTGACTGCCGTAAACAGAGTCTATTTAAACAGTGACTACAGTAAACAGAGTCTATTTAAACAGTGACTGCAGTAAACAGAGTCTATTTAAACAGTGACGACAGTAAACAGAGTCCATTTAAACAGTGACTGCAGCAAACAGAGTCTATTTAAACAGTGACTGCAGCAAACAGAGTCTATTTAAACAGTGAATACAGTAAACAGAGTCTATTTAAACAGTGACTGCAGCAAACAGAGTCTATTTAAACAGTGACTGCAGCAAACAAAGTCTATTTAAACAGTGACTACAGTCAACAGAGTCTATTTAAACAGTGACTACAGCAAACAGAGTCGATTTAAACAGTGAATACAGTAAACAGAGTCTATTTAAACAGTGACTACAGCAAACAGAGTCGATTTAAACAGTGAATACAGTAAACAGAGTCTATTTAAACAGTGAATACAGCAAACAGAGTCTATTTAAACAGTGACTACAGTAAACAGAGTCTATTTAAACAGTGACTGCAGCAAACAGAGTCTATTTAAACAGTGACTACAGTAAACAGAGTCTATTTAAACAGTGACTGCAGCAAACAGAGTCTATTTAAACAGTGACTACAGTAAACAGAGTCTATTTAAACAGTGACTGCAGTAAACAGAGTCTATTTAAACAGAGACTACAGTAAACAGAGTCTATTTAAACAGTGACTACAGTAAACAGAGTCTATTTAAACAGTGACTACAGTAAACAGAGTCTATTTAAACAGTGACTGCAGTAAACAGAGTCTATTTAAACAGTGACTACAGTAAACAGAGTCTATTTAAACAGTGACTACAGTAAACAGAGTCTATTTAAACAGTGACTGCAGTAAACAGAGTCTATTTAAACAGTGACTGCAGCAAACAGAGTCTATTTAAACAGTGACTGCAGCAAACAGAGTCTATTTAAACAGTGAATACAGTAAACAGAGTCTATTTAAACAGTGACTGTAGCAAACAGAGTCTATTTAAACAGTGACTGCAGCAAACAAAGTCTATTTAAACAGTGACTACAGTCAACAGAGTCTATTTAAACAGTGACTACAGCAAACAGAGTTGATTTAAACAGTGAATACAGTAAACAGAGTCTATTTAAACAGTGACTACAGCAAACAGAGTCGATTTAAACAGTGAATACAGTAAACAGAGTCTATTTAAACAGTGAATACAGCAAACAGAGTCTATTTAAACAGTGACTACAGTAAACAGAGTCTATTTAAACAGTGACTGCAGCAAACAGAGTCTATTTAAACAGTGACTACAGTAAACAGAGTCTATTTAAACAGTGACTGCAGCAAACAGAGTCTATTTAAACAGTGACTACAGTAAACAGAGTCTATTTAAACAGTGACGACAGTAAACAGAGTCTATTTAAACAGTGACTACAGTAAACAGAGTCTATTTAAACAGTGACTGCAGCAAACAGAGTCTATTTAAACAGTGACTACAGTAAACAGAGTCTATTTAAACAGTGACTGCAGTAAACAGAGTCTATTTAAACAGTGACTGCAGCAAACAGAGTCTATTTAAACAGTGACTACAGTAAACAGAGTCTATTTAAACAGTGACTACAGTAAACAGAGTCTATTTAAACAGTGACTACAGCAAACAGAGTCTATTTTAACAGTGACTACAGCAAACAGAGTCTATTTAAACAGTGACTACAGTAAACAGAGTCTATTTAAACAGTGACTACAGTAAACAGAGTCTATTTAAACAGTGACTACAGCAAGCAGAGTCTATTTAAACAGTGACTACAGCAAACAGAGTCTATTTAAACAGTGACTACTGCAAACAGAGTCTATTTAAACAGAGACTACAGTAAACAGAGTCTATTTAAACAGTGACTACAGTAAACAGAGTCTATTTAAACAGTGACTACAGTAAACAGAGTCTATTTAAACAGTGACTGCAGTAAACAGAGTCTATTTAAACAGTGACTACAGTAAACAGAGTCTATTTAAACAGTGACTACAGTAAACAGAGTCTATTTAAACAGTGACTGCAGTAAACAGAGTCTATTTAAACAGTGACTGCAGCAAACAGAGTCTATTTAAACAGTGACTGCAGCAAACAGAGTCTATTTAAACAGTGAATACAGTAAACAGAGTCTATTTAAACAGTGACTGTAGCAAACAGAGTCTATTTAAACAGTGACTGCAGCAAACAAAGTCTATTTAAACAGTGACTACAGTCAACAGAGTCTATTTAAACAGTGACTACAGCAAACAGAGTTGATTTAAACAGTGAATACAGTAAACAGAGTCTATTTAAACAGTGACTACAGCAAACAGAGTCGATTTAAACAGTGAATACAGTAAACAGAGTCTATTTAAACAGTGAATACAGCAAACAGAGTCTATTTAAACAGTGACTACAGTAAACAGAGTCTATTTAAACAGTGACTGCAGCAAACAGAGTCTATTTAAACAGTGACTACAGTAAACAGAGTCTATTTAAACAGTGACTGCAGCAAACAGAGTCTATTTAAACAGTGACTACAGTAAACAGAGTCTATTTAAACAGTGACGACAGTAAACAGAGTCTATTTAAACAGTGACTACAGTAAACAGAGTCTATTTAAACAGTGACTGCAGCAAACAGAGTCTATTTAAACAGTGACTACAGTAAACAGAGTCTATTTAAACAGTGACTGCAGTAAACAGAGTCTATTTAAACAGTGACTGCAGCAAACAGAGTCTATTTAAACAGTGACTACAGTAAACAGAGTCTATTTAAACAGTGACTACAGTAAACAGAGTCTATTTAAACAGTGACTACAGCAAACAGAGTCTATTTTAACAGTGACTACAGCAAACAGAGTCTATTTAAACAGTGACTACAGTAAACAGAGTCTATTTAAACAGTGACTACAGTAAACAGAGTCTATTTAAACAGTGACTACAGCAAGCAGAGTCTATTTAAACAGTGACTACAGCAAACAGAGTCTATTTAAACAGTGACTACTGCAAACAGAGTCTATTTAAACAGTGACGACAGCAAACAGAGTCTATTTAAACAGTGACTACAGTAAACAGAGTCTATTTAAACACTGACTACAGTAAACAGAGTCTATTTAAACAGTGACTACAGCAAACAGAGTCTATTTAAACAGTGACTACAGTAAACAGAGTCTATTTAAACAGTGACTACAGTAAACAGAGTTTATTTAAACAGTGACTACAGTAAACAGAGTCTATTTAAACAGTGACTACAGCAAACAGAGTCTATTTAAACAGTGACTACAGCAAACAGAGTCTATTTAAACAGTGACTACTGCAAACAGAGTCTATTTAAACAGTGACTACAGTAAACAGAGTCTATTTAAACAGTGACTACAGCAGAGTCTATTTAAACAGTGACTACTGCAAACAGAGTGTATTTAAACAGTGACTGCAGCAAACAGAGTCGATTTAAACAGTGAATACAGTAAACAGAGTCTATTTAAACAGTGACTACAGCAAACAGAGTCGATTTAAACAGTGAATACAGTAAAACAGAGTCTATTTAAACAGTGACTACAGCAAACAGAGTCTATTTAAACAGTGACTACTGCAAACAGAGTCTATTTAAACAGTGACTACAGCAAACAGAGTCTATTTAAACAGTGACTACAGTAAACAGAGTCTATTTAAACAGTGACTGCAGCAAACAGAGTCTATTTAAACAGTGACTACAGTAAACAGAGTCTATTTAATCAGTGACTACGGCAAACAGAGTCTATTTAAACAGTGACTACTGCAAACAGAGTCTATTTAAACAGTGACTACAGCAAACAGAGTCGATTTAAACAGTGAATACAGTAAACAGAGTCTATTTAAACAGTGACTACAGTAAACAGAGTCTATTTAAACAGTGACTGCAGCAAACAGAGTCCATTTAAACAGTGAATACAGTAAACAGAGTCTATTTAAACAGTGACTACAGCTAACAGAGTCTATTTAAACAGTGACTGCAGCAAACAGAGTCCATTTAAACAGTGAATACAGTAAACAGAGTCTATTTAAACAGTGACTACAGTAAACAGAGTCCATTTAAACAGTGACTACAGCAAAACAGAGTCTATTTAAACAGTGACTGCAGCAAACAGAGTCCATTTAAACAGTGAATACAGTAAACAGAGTCTATTTAAACAGTGACTGCAGTAAACAGAGTCTATTTAAACAGTGACTACAGCAAACAGAGTCTATTTAAACAGTGAATACAGTAAACAGAGTCCATTTAAACAGTGACTGCAGCAAACAGAGTCCATTTAAACAGTGAATACAGTAAACAGAGTCTATTTAAACAGTGACTGCAGCAAACAGAGTCTATTTAAAGAGTGAATACAACAAACAGTGTCTATTTAAACAGTGACTACAGTAAACAGAGTCTATTTAAACAGTGACTGCAGCAAACAGAGTCTATTTAAACAGTGACTACAGTAAACAGAGTCTATTTAAACAGTGACTACAGTGAACAGAGTCTATTTAAACAGTGACTGTAGCAAACAGAGTCTATTTAAACAGTGACTACAGTAAACAGAGTCTATTTAAACAGTGACTACAGCAAACAGAGTCTATTTAAACAGTGACTACAGCAAACAGAGTCTATTTAAACAGTGACTACAGTAAACAGAGTCTATTTAAACAGTGACTACAGTAAACAGAGTCTATTTAAACAGTGACTACAGTAAACAGAGTCTATTTAAACAGTGACTACAGCAAACAGAGTCTATTTAAGCAGTGACTACAGGAAACAGAGTCTATTTAAACAGTGACTACAGTAAACAGAGTCTATTTAAACAGTGACTACAGCAAACAGAGTCTATTTAAACAGTGACTACAGCAAACAGAGTCTATTTAAACAGTGACTACTGCAAACAGAGTCTATTTAAACAGTGACTACAGCAAACAGAGTCTATTTAAACAGTGACTACAGTAAACAGAGTCTATTTAAACAGTGACTACAGCAAACAGAGTCTATTTAAACAGTGACTACTGCAAACAGAGTCTATTTAAACAGTGACTGCAGCAAACAGAGTCGATTTAAACAGTGAATACAGTAAACAGAGTCTATTTAAACAGTGACTACAGCAAACAGAGTCTATTTAAACAGTGACTACTGCAAACAGAGTCTATTTAAACAGTGACTACAGCAAACAGAGTCTATTTAAACAGTGACTACAGTAAACAGAGTCTATTTAAACAGTGACTGCAGCAAACAGAGTCTATTTAAACAGTGACTACAGTAAACAGAGTCTATTTAATCAGTGACTACAGCAAACAGAGTCTATTTAAACAGTGCCTACTGCAAACAGAGTCTATTTAAACAGTGACTACAGCAAACAGAGTCGATTTAAACAGTGAATACAGTAAACAGAGTCTATTTAAACAGTGACTACAGTAAACAGAGTCCATTTAAACAGTGACTGCAGCAAACAGAGTCCATTTAAACAGTGAATACAGTAAACAGAGTCTATTTAAACAGTGACTACAGCAAACAGAGTCTATTTAAAGATTGAATACAACAAACAGTGTCTATTTAAACAGTGACTACAGCAAACGGAGTCTATTTAAACAGTGACTACAGTAAACAGAGTCTATTTAAACAGTGACTACAGCAAACAGTGTCTATTTAAACAGTGTCTACAGCAAAAAGAGTCTATTTAAACAGTGACTGAAGCAAACAGAGTCCATTTAAACAGTGAATACAGTAAACAGAGTCCATTTAAACAGTGACTAATGCAAAACAGAGTCTATTTAAACAGTGACTGCAGCAAACAGTCTATTTAAACAGTGACTGCAGTAAACAGAGTCTATTTAAACAGTGACTGAAGCAAACAGAGTCCGTTTAAACAGTGAATACAGTAAACAGAGTCCATTTAAACAGTGACTACAGCAAAACAGAGTCCATTTAAACAGTGAATACAGTAAACAGAGTCTATTTAAACAGTGACTGCAGTAAACAGAGTCTATTTAAACAGTGACTACAGCAAACAGAGTCCATTTAAACAGTGAATACAGTAAACAGATTCCATTTAAACAGTGGCTGCAGCAAACAGAGTCCATTTAAACTGTGAATACAGTAAACAGAGTCTATTTAAACAGTGACTGCAGCAAACAGAGTCTATTTAAAGAGTGAATACAACAAACAGTGTCTATTTAAACAGTGACTACAGTAAACAGAGTCTATTTAAACAGTGACTGCAGCAAACAGAGTCTATTTAAACAGTTACTACAGCAAACAGAGTCTATTTAAACAGTGACTGCAGCAAACAAAGTCTATTTAAACAGTGACTACAGTAAACAGGGTCTATTTAAACAGTGACTACAGTAAACAGAGTCTATTTAAACAGTGACTACAGTAAACAGGGTCTATTTAAACAGTGACTGCAGCAAACAGTGTCTATTTAAACAGTGACTACAGCAAACAAAGTCTATTTAAACAGTGACTACAGCAAACAGAGTCTATTTAAACAGTGACTACAGCAAACAGAGTCTATTTAAACAGTGACTACTGCAAACAGAGTCTATTTAAACAGTGACTACAGTAAACAGAGTCTATTTAAACAGTGACTACAGCAAACAGAGTCTATTTAAACAGTGAATACAGTAAACAGAGTCTATTTAAACAGTGACTACAGGAAACAGAGTCTATTTAAACAGTGACTGCAGCAAACAGAGTCTATTTAAACAGTGACTACAGTAAACAGAGCCTATTTAAACAGTGACTACAGTAAACAGAGTCTATTTAAACAGTGACTACAGTAAACAGAGTCTATTTAAACAGTGACTGCAGCAAACAGAGTCTATTTAAACAGCGACTACAGTAAACAGAGTCTATTTAAACAGTGACTACAGTAAACAGAGTCTATTTAAACAGTGACTACAGTAAACAGAGTCTATTTAAACAGTGACTACAGTAAACAGAGTCTATTTAAACAGTGACTACAGTAAACAGAGTCTATTTAAACAGTGACTACAGCAAACAGAGTCTATTTAAACAGTGACTGCAGCAAACAGAGTCTATTTAAACAGTGACTACAGTAAACAGAGTCTATTTAAACAGTGACTACAGTAAACAGAGTCTATTTAAACAGTGACTACAGTAAACAGAGTCTATTTAAACAGTGACTGCAGCAAACAGAGTCTATTTAAACAGCGACTACAGTAAACAGAGTCTATTTAAACAGTGACTACAGAAAACAGAGTCTATTTAAACAGTGACTACAGTAAACAGAGTCCATTTAAACAGTGACTGCAGCAAACAGAGTCTATTTAAACAGTGACTACAGTAAACAGAGTCTATTTAAACAGTGACTACAGCAAACAGAGTCTATTTAAACAGTGACTACAGTAAACAGAGTCTATTTAAACAGTGACTACAGCAAACAGAGTCTATTTAAACAGTGACTACAGTAAACAGAGTCTATTTAAACAGTGACTACAGTAAACAGAGTCTATTTAAACAGTGACTACAGCAAACAGAGTCTATTTAAACAGTGAATACAGTAAACAGAGTCTATTTAAACAGTGACTACAGTAAACAGAGTCTATTTAAACAGTGACTACAGTAAACAGAGTCTATTTAATCAGTGACTACAGCAAACAGAGTCTATTTAAACAGCGGCTACTGCAAACAGAGTCTATTTAAACAGTTACTACAGCAAACAGAGTCGATTTAAACAGTGAATACAGTAAACAGAGTCTATTTAAACAGTGACTACAGCAAACAGAGTCTATTTAAACAGTGACAACAGCAAACAGAGTCTATTTAAACAGTGACTACTGCAAACAGAGTCTATTTAAACAGTGACTACAGCAAACAGAGTCTATTTAAACAGTGACTACTGCAAACAGAGTCTATTTAAACAGTGACTACTGCAAACAGAGTCTATTTAAACAGTGACTACAGCAAACAGATTCGATTTAAACAGTGAATACAGTAAACAGAGTCTATTTAAACAGTGACGACAGCAAACAGAGTCGATTTAAACAGTGAATACAGTAAACAGAGTCTATTTAAACAGTGACTACAGCAAACAGAGTCGATTTAAACAGTGAATACAGTAAACAGAGTCTATTTAAACAGTGACTACAGCAAACAGAGTCTATTTAAACAGTGACTACTGCAAACAGAGTCTATTTAAACAGTGACTACAGCAAACAGAGTCTATTTAAACAGTGACGACTGCAAACAGAGTCTATTCAAACAGTGACTACAGTAAACAGAGTCTATTTAAACAGTGACTCCAGCAAACAGAGTCTATTTCAACAGTGACTACAGCAAACAGAGTCTATTTAAACAGTGACTACAGCAAACAGAGTCTATTTAAACAGTGACTGCAGCAAACAGAGTCTATTTAAACAGTGACTACAGCAAACAGAGTCTATTTAAACAGTGAATACAGTAAACAGAGTCTATTTAAACAGTGAATACAGTAAACAGAGTCTATTTAAACAGTGACTACAGTAAACAGAGTCTATTTAAACAGTGACTGCATCAAACAGTCTATTTAAACAGTGACTACAGCAAACAGATTCTATTTAAACAGTGAATACAGTAAACAGAGTCTATTTAAACAGTGACTACAGTAAACAGAGTCTATTTAAACAGTGACTGCAGTAAACAGAGTCTATTTAAACAGTGACTGCAGCTAACAGAGTCTATTTAAACAGTTACTACAGCAAACAGAGTCTATTTAAACAGTGACTGCAGCAAACAAAGTCTATTTAAAGAGTGAATACAACAAACAGTGTCTATTTAAACAGTGACTACAGCAAACGGAGTCTATTTAAACAGTGACTACAGTAAACAGAGTCTATTTACACAGTGACTACAGCAAACAGTGTCTATTTAAACAGTGTCTACAGCAAACAGAGTCTATTTAAACAGTGACTGAAGCAAACAGAGTCCATTTAAACAGTGAATACAGTAAACAGAGTCCATTTAAACAGTGACTACAGCAAAACAGAGTCTATTTAAACAGTGACTGCAGCAAACAGAGTCTATTTAAACAGTGACTACAGTAAACAGAGTCTATTTAAACAGTGACTGAAGCAAACAGAGTCCATTTAAACAGTGAATACAGTAAACAGAGTCCATTTAAACAGTGACTACAGCAAAACAGAGTCCATTTAAACAGTGAATACAGTAAACAGAGTCTATTTAAACAGTGACTGCAGTAAACAGAGTCTATTTAAACAGTGACTACAGCAAACAGAGTCCATTTAAACAGTGAATACAGTAAACAGAGTCCATTTAAACAGTGGCTGCAGCAAACAGAGTCTATTTAAGCAGTGAATACAGCAAACAGAGTCTATTTAAACAGTGACTACTGCAAACAGAGTCTATTTAAACAGTGACTACAGCAAACAGAGTCTATTTAAACAGTGACTACTGCAAACAGCGTCTATTTAAACAGTGACTACAGCAAACAGATTCGATTTAAACAGTGAATACAGTAAACAGAGTCTATTTAAACAGTGACGACAGCAAACAGAGTCGATTTAAACAGTGAATACAGTAAACAGAGTCTATTTAAACAGTGACTACAGCAAACAGAGTCGATTTAAACAGTGAATACAGTAAACAGAGTCTATTTAAACAGTGACTACAGCAAACAGAGTCTATTTAAACAGTGACTACTGCAAACAGAGTCTATTTAAACAGTGACTACAGCAAACAGAGTCTATTTAAACAGTGACGACTGCAAACAGAGTCTATTCAAACAGTGACTACAGTAAACAGAGTCTATTTAAACAGTGACTACAGCAAACAGAGTCTATTTAAACAGTGACTACAGCAAACAGAGTCTATTTAAACAGTGACTACAGCAAACAGAGTCTATTTAAACAGTGACTACTGCAAACAGAGTCTATTTAAACAGTGACTACAGTAAACAGAGTCGATTTAAACAGTGACTGCAGCAAACAGAGTCTATTTAAACAGTTACTACAGCAAACAGAGTCTATTTAAACAGTGACTGCAGCAAACAAAGTCTATTTAAAGAGTGAATACAACAAACAGTGTCTATTTAAACAGTGACTACAGCAAACGGAGTCTATTTAAACAGTGACTACAGTAAACAGAGTCTATTTAAACAGTGACTACAGCAAACAGTGTCTATTTAAACAGTGTCTACAGCAAACAGAGTCTATTTAAACAGTGACTGAAGCAAACAGAGTCCATTTAAACAGTGAATACAGTAAACAGAGTCCATTTAAACAGTGACTACAGCAAAACAGAGTCTATTTAAACAGTGACTGCAGCAAACAGAGTCTATTTAAACAGTGACTGCAGTAAACAGAGTCTATTTAAACAGTGACTGAAGCAAACAGAGTCCATTTAAACAGTGAATACAGTAAACAGAGTCCATTTAAACATTGACAACAGCAAAACAGAGTCCATTTAAACAGTGAATACAGTAAACAGAGTCCATTTAAACAGTGGCTGCAGCAAACAGAGTCTATTTAAGCAGTGAATACAGCAAACAGAGTCTATTTAAACAGTGACTACTGCAAACAGAGTCTATTTAAACAGTGACTACAGCAAACAGAGTCTATTTAAACAGTGACTACTGCAAACAGAGTCTATTTAAACAGTGACTACAGCAAACAGATTCGATTTAAACAGTGAATACAGTAAACAGAGTCTATTTAAACAGTGACTACAGCAAACAGAGTCGATTTAAACAGTGAATACAGTAAACAGAGTCTATTTAAACAGTGACTACAGCAAACAGAGTCTATTTAAACAGTGACTACAGCAAACAGAGTCTATTTAAACAGTGACGACTGCAAACAGAGTCTATTCAAACAGTGACTACAGTAAACAGAGTCTATTTAAACAGTGACTACAGCAAACAGAGTCTATTTAAACAGTGACTACAGCAAACAGAGTCTATTTAAACAGTGACTACAGCAAACAGAGTCTATTTAAACAGTGACTACTGCAAACAGAGTCTATTTAAACAGTGACTACAGTAAACAGAGTCGATTTAAACAGTGACTGCAGCAAACAGAGTCTATTTAAACAGTGACTACAGCAAACAGAGTCTATTTAAACAGTGAATACAGTAAACAGAGTCTATTTAAACAGTGAATACAGTAAACAGAGTCTATTTAAACAGTGACTACAGTAAACAGAGTCTATTTAAACAGTGACTGCATCAAACAGTCTATTTAAACAGTGACTACAGCAAACAGATTCTATTTAAACAGTGAATACAGTAAACAGAGTCTATTTAAACAGTGACTACAGTAAACAGAGTCTATTTAAACAGTGACTGCAGTAAACAGAGTCTATTTAAACAGTGACTGCAGCTAACAGAGTCTATTTAAACAGTTACTACAGCAAACAGAGTCTATTTAAACAGTGACTGCAGCAAACAAAGTCTATTTAAAGAGTGAATACAACAAACAGTGTCTATTTAAACAGTGACTACAGCAAACGGAGTCTATTTAAACAGTGACTACAGTAAACAGAGTCTATTTAAACAGTGACTACAGCAAACAGTGTCTATTTAAACAGTGTCTACAGCAAACAGAGTCTATTTAAACAGTGACTGAAGCAAACAGAGTCCATTTAAACAGTGAATACAGTAAACAGAGTCCATTTAAACAGTGACTACAGCAAAACAGAGTCTATTTAAACAGTGACTGCAGCAAACAGAGTCTATTTAAACAGTGACTGCAGTAAACAGAGTCTATTTAAACAGTGACTGAAGCAAACAGAGTCCATTTAAACAGTGAATACAGTAAACAGAGTCCATTTAAACAGTGACTACAGCAAAACAGAGTCCATTTAAACAGTGAATACAGTAAACAGAGTCTATTTAAACAGTGACTGCAGTAAACAGAGTCTATTTAAACAGTGACTACAGCAAACAGAGTCGATTTAAACAGTGAATACAGTAAACAGAGTCCATTTAAACAGTGGCTGCAGCAAACAGAGTCCATTTAAACAGTGAATACAGTAAACAGAGTCTATTTAAACAGTGACTGCAGCAAACAGAGTCTATTTAAAGAGTGAATACAACAAACAGTGTCTATTTAAACAGTGACTACAGTAAACAGAGTCTATTTAAACAGTGACTGCAGCAAACAGAGTCTATTTAAACAGTTACTACAGCAAACAGAGTCTATTTAAACAGTGACTGCAGCAAACAAAGTCGATTGAAAGAGTGAATACAACAAACAGTGTCTATTTAAACAGTGACTACAGTAAACAGAGTCTATTTAAACAGTGACTGCAGCAAACAAAGTCTATTTAAAGAGTGAATACAACAAACAGTGTCTATTTAAACAGTGACTACAGCAAACGGAGTCTATTTAAACAGTGACTACAGTAAACAGGGTCTCTTTCAACAGTGACTACAGCAAACAGTGTCTATTTAAACAGTGACTACAGCAAACAGTGTCTATTTAAACAGTGACTACAGCAAACAGAGTCTATTTAAACAGTGAATACAGTAAACAGAGTCTATTTAAACAGTGACTACAGCAAACAGAGTCTATTTAAACAGTGACTGCAGCAAACAGAGTCTATTTAAACAGTGACTACAGCAAACAGAGTCTATTTAAACAGTGACTACTGCAAACAGAGTCTATTTAAACAGTGACTACAGTAAACAGAGTCTATTTAAACAGTGACTACAGCAAACAGAGTCTATTTAAACAGTGAATACAGTAAACAGAGTCTATTTAAACAGTGAGTACAGGAAACAGAGTCTATTTAAACAGCGACTGCAGCAAACAGAGTCTATTTAAACAGTGACTACAGTAAACAGAGTCTATTTAAACAGTGACTACAGTAAACAGAGTCTATTTAAACAGTGACTGCAGCAAACAGAGTCTATTTAAACAGCGACTACAGTAAACAGAGTCTATATAAACAGTGACTACAGAAAACAGAGTCTATTTAAACAGTGACTACAGTAAACAGAGTCTATTTAAACAGTGACTACAGTAAACAGAGTCCATTTAAACAGTGACTGCAGCAAACAGAGTCTATTTAAACAGTGACTACAGTAAACAGAGTCTATTTAAACAGTGACTGCAGTAAACAGAGTCTATTTAAACAGTGACTACAGCAAACAGAGTCTATTTAAACAGTGACTACAGTAAACAGAGTCTATTTAAACAGTGACTACAGCAAACAGAGTCTATTTAAACAGTGACTACAGTAAACAGAGTCTATTTAAACAGTGACTACAGTAAACAGAGTCTATTTAAACAGTGACTACAGCAAACAGAGTCTATTTAAACAGTGAATACAGTAAACAGAGTCTATTTAAACAGTGACTACAGTAAACAGAGTCTATTTAAACAGTGACTACAGTAAACAGAGTCTATTTAATCAGTGACTACAGCAAACAGAGTCTATTTAAACAGTGGGTGCTGCAAACAGAGTCTATTTAAACAGTTACTACAGCAAACAGAGTCGATTTAAACAGTGAATACAGTAAACAGAGTCTATTTAAACAGTGACTACAGCAAACAGAGTCTATTTAAACAGTGACAACAGCAAACAGAGTCTATTTAAACAGTGACTACTGCAAACAGAGTCTATTTAAACAGTGACTACAGCAAACAGAGTCTATTTAAACAGTGACGACTGCAAACAGAGTCTATTTAAACAGTGACTACAGCAAACAGATTCGATTTAAACAGTGAATACAGTAAACAGAGTCTATTTAAACAGTGACGACAGCAAACAGAGTCGATTTAAACAGTGAATACAGTAAACAGAGTCTATTTAAACAGTGACTACAGCAAACAGAGTCGATTTAAACAGTGAATACAGTAAACAGAGTCTATTTAAACAGTGACTACAGCAAACAGAGTCTATTTAAACAGTGACTACTGCAAACAGAGTCTATTTAAACAGTGACTACAGCAAACAGAGTCTATTTAAACAGTGACGACTGCAAACAGAGTCTATTCAAACAGTGAGTACAGTAAACAGAGTCTATTTAAACAGTGACTACAGCAAACAGAGTCTATTTAAACAGTGACTGCAGCAAACAGAGTCTATTTAAACAGTGACTAAAGTAAACAGAGTCTATTTAAACAGTGACTACAGTAAACAGAGTCTATTTAAACAGTGACTGCAGCAAACAGAGTCTATTTAAACAGTGACTGCAGTAAACAGAGTCTATTTAAACAGTGACTACAGTAAACAGAGTGTATTTAAACAGTGACTGCAGCAAACAGAGTCTATTTAAACAGTGAATACAGTAAACAGAGTCTATTTAAACAGTGACTACAGTAAACAGAGTCTATTTAAACAGTGACTACAGTAAACAGAGTCTATTTAAACAGTGAATTCAGCAAACAGAGTCGATTTAAACAGTGAATACAGTAAACAGAGTCTATTTAAACAGTGACTACAGCAAACAGAGTCGATTTAAACAGTGAATACAGTAAACAGAGTCTATTTAAACAGTGACTACAGCAAACAGAGTCTATTTAAACAGTGACTACTGCAAACAGAGTCTATTTAAACAGTGACTACAGCAAACAGAGTCTATTTAAACAGTGACGACTGCAAACAGAGTCTATTCAAACAGTGACTACAGTAAACAGAGTCTATTTAAACAGTGACTACAGCAAACAGAGTCTATTTAAACAGTGACTACAGCAAACAGAGTCTATTTAAACAGTGACTACAGCAAACAGAGTCTATTTAAACAGTGACGACTGCAAACAGAGTCTATTCAAACAGTGACTACAGTAAACAGAGTCTATTTAAACAGTGACTGCAGCAAACAGAGTCTATTTAAACAGTGACTGCAGTAAACAGAGTTTATTTAAACAGTGACTACAGTAAACAGAGTCTATTTAAACAGTGACTGCAGCAAACAGAGTCTATTTAAACAGTGAATACAGTAAACAGAGTCTATTTAAACAGTGACTACAGTAAACAGAGTCTATTTAAACAGTGACTACAGTAAACAGAGTCTATTTAAACAGTGAATTCAGCAAACAGAGTCTATTTAAACATTGACTACAGTAAACAGAGTCTATTTAAACAGTGAATTCAGCAAACAGAGTCTATTTAAACAGTGACTACAGCAAACAGAGTCTATTTAAACAGTGACTACAGTAAACAGAGTCTATTTAATCAGTGAATTCAGCAAACAGAGTCTATTTAAACAGTGACTACAGTAAACAGAGTCTATTTAAACAGTGAATACAGTAAACAGAGTCTACTTAAACAGTGACTACAGTAAACAGAGTCTATTTAAACAGTGAATACAGTAAACAGAGTCTATTTAAACATTGACTACAGTAAACAGAGTCTATTTAAACAGTGAATACAGCAAACAGAGTCTATTTAAACAGTGACTGCAGTAAACAGAGTCTATTTAAACAGTGAATACAGCAAACAGAGTCTATTTAAACATTGACTACAGTAAACAGAGTCTATTTAAACATTGAATTCAGCAAACAGAGTCTATTTAAACAGTGACTACAGCAAACAGAGTCTATTTAAACAGTGACTACAGTAAACAGAGTCCATTTAATCAGTGAACTCAGCAAACAGAGTCTATTTAAACAGTGACTACAGTAAACAGAGTCTATTTAAACAGTGAATACAGTAAACAGAGTCTATTTAAACAGTGACTACAGTAAACAGAGTCTATTTAAACAGTGACTACAGTAAACAGAGTCTATTTAATCAGTGAATTCAGCAAACAGAGTCTATTTAAACAGTTACTACAGTAAACAGAGTCTATTTAATCAGTGAATTCAGCAAACAGAGTCTATTTAAACAGTGACTACAGTAAACAGATTCTATTTAAACAGTGAATACAGCAAACAGAGTCTATTTAAACAGTGAATACAGCAAACAGAGTCTATTTAAACAGTGACTACAGTAAACAGAGTCTATTTAAACAGTGACTACAGCAAACCGAGTCTATTTAAACAGTTATTGCAGTAAACAGAGTCTATTTAAACAGTGACTGCAGTAAACAGAGTCTATTTAAACAGTGACTACAGTAAACAGAGTCTATTTAAACAGTGACTGCAGTAAACAGAGTCTATTTAAACAGTGACTGCAGCAAACCGAGTCTATTTAAACAGTGACTACAGTCAACAGAGTCTATTTAAACAGTGACTACAGTAAACAGATTCTATTTAAACAGAATACAGCAAACAGAGTCTATTTAAACAGTGAATACAGTAAACAGAGTCTATTTAAACAGTGAATACAGCAAACAGAGTCTATTTAAACAGTGACTGCAGCAAACAGAGTCTATTTAAACAGTGACTGCAGTAAACAGAGTCTATTTAAACAGTGACTACAGCAAAACAGAGTCTATTTAAACAGTGACTGCAGCAAACAGAGTCTATTTAAACAGTGAATACAGTAAACAGAGTCCATTTAAACAGTGACTACAGCAAAACAGAGTCCATTGAAACAGTGAATACAGTAAACAGAGTCTATTTAAACAGTGACTGCAGTAAACAGAGTCTATTTAAACAGTGACTACAGCAAACAGAGTCGATTTAAACAGTGAATACAGTAAACAGAGTCCATTTAAACAGTGGCTGCAGCAAACAGAGTCCATTTAAACAGTGAATACAGTAAACAGAGTCTATTTAAACAGTGACTGCAGCAAACAGAGTCTATTTAAAGAGTGAATACAACAAACAGTGTCTATTTAAACAGTGACTACAGTAAACAGAGTCTATTTAAACAGTGACTGCAGCAAACAGAGTCTATTTAAACAGTTACTACAGCAAACAGAGTCTATTTAAACAGTGACTGCAGCAAACAAAGTCTATTTAAAGAGTGAATACAACAAACAGTGTCTATTTAAACAGTGACTACAGTAAACAGAGTCTATTTAAACAGTGGCTGCAGCAAACAAAGTCTATTTAAAGAGTGAATACAACAAACAGTGTCTATTTAAACAGTGACTGCAGCAAACGGAGTCTATTTAAACAGTGAGTACAGTAAACAGGGTCTATTTAAACAGTGACTACAGCAAACAGTGTCTATTTAAACAGTGACTACAGCAAACAGTGTCTATTTAAACAGTGACTACAGCAAACAGAGTCTATTTAAACAGTGAATACAGTAAACAGAGTCTATTTAAACAGTGACTACAGCAAACAGAGTCTATTTAAACAGTGACTGCAGCAAACAGAGTCTATTTAAACTGTGACTACAGCAAACAGAGTCTATTTAAACAGTGACTACTGCAAACAGAGTCTATTTAAACAGTGACTACAGTAAACAGAGTCTATTTAAACAGTGAATACAGCAAACAGAGTCTATTTAAACAGTGACTGCAGCAAACAGAGTCTATTTAAACAGTGACTGCAGTAAACAGAGTCTATTTAAACAGTGACTACAGCAAAACAGAGTCTATTTAAACAGTGACTGCAGCAAACAGAGTCTATTTAAACTGTGACTGCAGTAAACAGAGTCCATTTAAACAGTGAATACAGTAAACAGAGTCTATTTAAACAGTGAATACAGCAAACAGAGTCTATTTAAACAGTGACTGAAGCAAACAGAGTCTATTTAAACAGTGACTGCAGTAAACAGAGTCTATTTAAACAGTGACTACAGCAAAACAGAGTCTATTTAAACAGTGACTGCAGCAAACAGAGTCTATTTAAACAGTGACTGCAGTAAACAGAGTCCATTTAAACAGTGAATACAGTAAACAGAGTCCATTTAAACAGTGACTACAGCAAAACAGAGTCCATTTAAACAGTGAATACAGTAAACAGAGTCTATTTAAACAGTGACTGCAGTAAACAGAGTCTATTTAAACAGTGACTACAGCAAACAGAGTCGATTTAAACAGTGAATACAGTAAACAGAGTCCATTTAAACAGTGGCTGCAGCAAACAGAGTCCATTTAAACAGTGAATACAGTAAACAGAGTCTATTTAAACAGTGACTGCAGCAAACAGAGTCTATTTAAAGAGTGAATACAACAAACAGTGTCTATTTAAACAGTGACTACAGTAAACAGAGTCTATTTAAACAGTGACTGCAGCAAACAGAGTCTATTTAAACAGTTACTACAGCAAACAGAGTCTATTTAAACAGTGACTGCAGCAAACAAAGTCTATTTAAAGAGTGAATACAACAAACAGTGTCTATTTAAACAGTGACTACAGTAAACAGAGTCTATTTAAACAGTGACTGCAGCAAACAAAGTCTATTTAAAGAGTGAATACAACAAACAGTGTCTATTTAAACAGTGACGACAGCAAACGGAGTCTATTTAAACAGTGAGTACAGTAAACAGGGTCTATTTAAACAGTGACTACAGCAAACAGTGTCTATTTAAACAGTGACTACAGCAAACAGTGTCTATTTAAACAGTGACTACAGCAAACAGAGTCTATTTAAACAGTGAATACAGTAAACAGAGTCTATTTAAACAGTGACTACAGCAAACAGAGTCTATTTAAACAGTGACTGCAGCAAACAGAGTCTATTTAAACTGTGACTACAGCAAACAGAGTCTATTTAAACAGTGACTACTGCAAACAGAGTCTATTTAAACAGTGACTACAGTAAACAGAGTCTATTTAAACAGTGACTACAGCAAACAGAGTCTATTTAAACAGTGAATACAGTAAACAGAGTCTATTTAAACAGTGAGTACAGGAAACAGAGTCTATTTAAACAGCGACTGCAGCAAACAGAGTCTATTTAAACAGTGACTACAGTAAACAGAGTCTATTTAAACAGTGACTACAGTAAACAGAGTCTATTTAAACAGTGACTGCAGCAAACAGAGTCTATTTAAACAGCGACTACAGTAAACAGAGTCTATTTAAACAGTGACTACAGAAAACAGAGTCTATTTAAACAGTGACTACAGTAAACAGAGTCTATTTAAACAGTGACTACAGTAAACAGAGTCCATTTAAACAGTGACTGCAGCAAACAGAGTCTATTTAAACAGTGACTGCAGCAAACAGAGTCTATTTAAACAGTGACTGCAGTAAACAGAGTCCATTTAAACAGTGAATACAGTAAACAGAGTCCATTTAAACAGTGACTACAGCAAAACAGAGTCCATTTAAACAGTGAATACAGTAAACAGAGTCTATTTAAACAGTGACTGCAGTAAACAGAGTCTATTTAAACAGTGACTACAGCAAACAGAGTCGATTTAAACAGTGAATACAGTAAACAGAGTCCATTTAAACAGTGGCTGCAGCAAACAGAGTCCATTTAAACAGTGAATACAGTAAACAGAGTCTATTTAAACAGTGACTGCAGCAAACAGAGTCTATTTAAAGAGTGAATACAACAAACAGTGTCTATTTAAACAGTGACTACAGTAAACAGAGTCTATTTAAACAGTGACTGCAGCAAACAGAGTCTATTTAAACAGTTACTACAGCAAACAGAGTCTATTTAAACAGTGACTGCAGCAAACAAAGTCTATTTAAAGAGTGAATACAACAAACAGTGTCTATTTAAACAGTGACTACAGTAAACAGAGTCTATTTAAACAGTGACTGCAGCAAACAAAGTCTATTTAAAGAGTGAATACAACAAACAGTGTCTATTTAAACAGTGACGACAGCAAACGGAGTCTATTTAAACAGTGAGTACAGTAAACAGGGTCTATTTAAACAGTGACTACAGCAAACAGTGTCTATTTAAACAGTGACTACAGCAAACAGTGTCTATTTAAACAGTGACTACAGCAAACAGAGTCTATTTAAACAGTGAATACAGTAAACAGAGTCTATTTAAACAGTGACTACAGCAAACAGAGTCTATTTAAACAGTGACTGCAGCAAACAGAGTCTATTTAAACTGTGACTACAGCAAACAGAGTCTATTTAAACAGTGACTACTGCAAACAGAGTCTATTTAAACAGTGACTACAGTAAACAGAGTCTATTTAAACAGTGACTACAGCAAACAGAGTCTATTTAAACAGTGAATACAGTAAACAGAGTCTATTTAAACAGTGAGTACAGGAAACAGAGTCTATTTAAACAGCGACTGCAGCAAACAGAGTCTATTTAAACAGTGACTACAGTAAACAGAGTCTATTTAAACAGTGACTACAGTAAACAGAGTCTATTTAAACAGTGACTGCAGCAAACAGAGTCTATTTTAACAGCGACTACAGTAAACAGAGTCTATTTAAACAGTGACTACAGAAAACAGAGTCTATTTAAACAGTGACTACAGTAAACAGAGTCTATTTAAACAGTGACTACAGTAAACAGAGTCCATTTAAACAGTGACTGCAGCAAACAGAGTCTATTTAAACAGTGACTACAGTAAACAGAGTCTATTTAAACAGTGACTGCAGTAAACAGAGTCTATTTAAACAGTGACTACAGCAAACAGAGTCTATTTAAACAGTGACTACAGTAAACAGAGTCTACTTAAACAGTGACTACAGCAAACAGAGTCTATTTAAACAGTGACTACAGTAAACAGAGTCTATTTAAACAGTGACTACAGTAAACAGAGTCTATTTAAACAGTGACTACAGCAAACAGAGTCTATTTAAACAGTGAATACAGTAAACAGAGTCTATTTAAACAGTGACTACAGTAAACAGAGTCTATTTAAACAGTGACTACAGTAAACAGAGTCTATTTAATCAGTGACTACAGCAAACAGAGTCTATTTAAACAGTGGCTGCTGCAAACAGAGTCTATTTAAACAGTTACTACAGCAAACAGAGTCTATTTAAACAGTGACGACTGCAAACAGAGTCTATTTAAACAGTGACTACAGCAAACAGATTCGATTTAAACAGTGAATACAGTAAACAGAGTCTATTTAAACAGTGACGACAGCAAACAGAGTCGATTTAAACAGTGAATACAGTAAACAGAGTCTATTTAAACAGTGACTACAGCAAACAGAGTCGATTTAAACAGTGAATACAGTAAACAGAGTCTATTTAAACAGTGACTACAGCAAACAGAGTCTATTTAAACAGTGACTACTGCAAACAGAGTCTATTTAAACAGTGACTACAGCAAACAGAGTCTATTTAAACAGTGACGACTGCAAACAGAGTCTATTCAAACAGTGACTACAGTAAACAGAGTCTATTTAAACAGTGACTACAGCAAACAGAGTCTATTTAAACAGTGACTACAGCAAACAGAGTCTATTTAAACAGTGACTAAAGTAAACAGAGTCTATTTAAACAGTGACTACAGTAAACAGAGTCTATTTAAACAGTGACTGCAGCAAACAGAGTCTATTTAAACAGTGACTGCAGTAAACAGAGTCTATTTAAACAGTGACTACAGTAAACAGAGTCTATTTAAACAGTGACTGCAGCAAACAGAGTCTATTTAAACAGTGAATACAGTAAACAGAGTCTATTTAAACAGTGACTACAGTAAACAGAGTCTATTTAAACAGTGACTACAGTAAACAGAGTCTATTTAAACAGTGAATTCAGCAAACAGAGTCGATTTAAACAGTGAATACAGTAAACAGAGTCTATTTAAACAGTGACTACAGCAAACAGAGTCGATTTAAACAGTGAATACAGTAAACAGAGTCTATTTAAACAGTGACTACAGCAAACAGAGTCTATTTAAACAGTGACTACTGCAAACAGAGTCTATTTAAACAGTGACTACAGCAAACAGAGTCTATTTAAACAGTGACGACTGCAAACAGAGTCTATTCAAACAGTGACTACAGTAAACAGAGTCTATTTAAACAGTGACTACAGCAAACAGAGTCTATTTAAACAGTGACTACAGCAAACAGAGTCTATTTAAACAGTGACTACAGTAAACAGAGTCTATTTAAACAGTGACTACAGTAAACAGAGTCTATTTAAACAGTGACTGCAGCAAACAGAGTCTATTTAAACAGTGACTGCAGTAAACAGAGTTTATTTAAACAGTGACTACAGTAAACAGAGTCTATTTAAACAGTGACTGCAGCAAACAGAGTCTATTTAAACAGTGAATACAGTAAACAGAGTCTATTTAAACAGTGACTACAGTAAACAGAGTCTATTTAAACAGTGACTACAGTAAACAGAGTCTATTTAAACAGTGAATTCAGCAAACAGAGTCTATTTAAACAGTGACTACAGTCAACAGAGTCTATTTAAACAGTGACTACAGTCAACAGAGTCTATTTAAACAATGACTACAGTAAACAGAGTCTATTTAAACAGTGAATTCAGCAAACAGAGTCTATTTAAACAGTGACTACAGTAAACAGAGTCTATTTAAACAGTGACTACAGTAAACAGAGTCTATTTAAACAGTGAATTCAGCAAACAGAGTCTATTTAAACAGTGACTACAGTCAACAGAGTCTATTTAAACAGTGACTACAGTCAACAGAGTCTATTTAAACATTGACTACAGTAAACAGAGTCTATTTAAACAGTGAATTCAGCAAACAGAGTCTATTTAAACAGTGACTACAGCAAACAGAGTCTATTTAAACAGTGACTACAGCAAACAGAGTCTATTTAAACAGTGAATACAGTAAACAGAGTCTATTTAAACAGTGACTACAGTAAACAGAGTCTATTTAAACAGTGACTACAGTAAACAGAGTCTATTTAAACAGTGAATTCAGCAAACAGAGTCGATTTAAACAGTGAATACAGTAAACAGAGTCTATTTAAACAGTGACTACAGCAAACAGAGTCGATTTAAACAGTGAATACAGTAAACAGAGTCTATTTAAACAGTGACTACAGCAAACAGAGTCTATTTAAACAGTGACTACTGCAAACAGAGTCTATTTAAACAGTGACTACAGCAAACAGAGTCTATTTAAACAGTGACGACTGCAAACAGAGTCTATTCAAACAGTGACTACAGTAAACAGAGTCTATTTAAACAGTGACTACAGTAAACAGAGTCTATTTAAACAGTGACTACAGTAAACAGAGTCTATTTAAACAGTGAATTCAGCAAACAGAGTCTATTTAAACAGTGACTACAGTCAACAGAGTCTATTTAAACAGTGACTACAGTCAACAGAGTCTATTTAAACATTGACTACAGTAAACAGAGTCTATTTAAACAGTGAATTCAGCAAACAGAGTCTATTTAAACAGTGACTACAGCAAACAGAGTCTATTTAAACAGTGACTACAGCAAACAGAGTCTATTTAAACAGTGAATACAGTAAACAGAGTCTATTTAAACAGTGACTACAGTAAACAGAGTCTATTTAAACAGTGACTACAGTAAACAGAGTCTATTTAAACAGTGAATTCAGCAAACAGAGTCGATTTAAACAGTGAATACAGTAAACAGAGTCTATTTAAACAGTGACTACAGCAAACAGAGTCGATTTAAACAGTGAATACAGTAAACAGAGTCTATTTAAACAGTGACTACAGCAAACAGAGTCTATTTAAACAGTGACTACTGCAAACAGAGTCTATTTAAACAGTGACTACAGCAAACAGAGTCTATTTAAACAGTGACGACTGCAAACAGAGTCTATTCAAACAGTGACTACAGTAAACAGAGTCTATTTAAACAGTGACTACAGCAAACAGAGTCTATTTAAACAGTGACTACAGCAAACAGAGTCTATTTAAACAGTGACTACAGTAAACAGAGTCTATTTAAACAGTGACTACAGTAAACAGAGTCTATTTAAACAGTGACTGCAGCAAACAGAGTCTATTTAAACAGTGACTGCAGTAAACAGAGTTTATTTAAACAGTGACTACAGTAAACAGAGTCTATTTAAACAGTGACTGCAGCAAACAGAGTCTATTTAAACAGTGAATACAGTAAACAGAGTCTATTTAAACAGTGACTACAGTAAACAGAGTCTATTTAAACAGTGACTACAGTAAACAGAGTCTATTTAAACAGTGAATTCAGCAAACAGAGTCTATTTAAACAGTGACTACAGTCAACAGAGTCTATTTAAACAGTGACTACAGTCAACAGAGTCTATTTAAACAATGACTACAGTAAACAGAGTCTATTTAAACAGTGAATTCAGCAAACAGAGTCTATTTAAACAGTGACTACAGTAAACAGAGTCTATTTAAACAGTGACTACAGTAAACAGAGTCTATTTAAACAGTGAATTCAGCAAACAGAGTCTATTTAAACAGTGACTACAGTCAACAGAGTCTATTTAAACAGTGACTACAGTCAACAGAGTCTATTTAAACATTGACTACAGTAAACAGAGTCTATTTAAACAGTGAATTCAGCAAACAGAGTCTATTTAAACAGTGACTACAGCAAACAGAGTCTATTTAAACAGTGACTACAGCAAACAGAGTCTATTTAAACAGTGAATACAGTAAACAGAGTCTATTTAAACAGTGAGTACAGGAAACAGAGTCTATTTAAACAGCGACTGCAGCAAACAGAGTCTATTTAAACAGTGACTACAGTAAACAGAGTCTATTTAAACAGTGACTACAGTAAACAGAGTCTATTTAAACAGTGACTGCAGCAAACAGAGTCTATTTAAACAGCGACTACAGTAAACAGAGTCTATTTAAACAGTGACTACAGAAAACAGAGTCTATTTAAACAGTGACTACAGTAAACAGAGTCTATTTAAACAGTGACTACAGTAAACAGAGTCCATTTAAACAGTGACTGCAGCAAACAGAGTCTATTTAAACAGTGACTACAGTAAACAGAGTCTATTTAAACAGTGACTGCAGTAAACAGAGTCTATTTAAACAGTGACTACAGCAAACAGAGTCTATTTAAACAGTGACTACAGTAAACAGAGTCTATTTAAACAGTGACTACAGCAAACAGAGTCTATTTAAACAGTGACTACAGTAAACAGAGTCTATTTAAACAGTGACTACAGTAAACAGAGTCTATTTAAACAGTGACTACAGCAAACAGAGTCTATTTAAACAGTGAATACAGTAAACAGAGTCTATTTAAACAGTGACTACAGTAAACAGAGTCTATTTAAACAGTGACTACAGTAAACAGAGTCTATTTAATCAGTGACTACAGCAAACAGAGTCTATTTAAACAGTGGCTGCTGCAAACAGAGTCTATTTAAACAGTTACTACAGCAAACAGAGTCGATTTAAACAGTGAATACAGTAAACAGAGTCTATTTAAACAGTGACTACAGCAAACAGAGTCTATTTAAACAGTGACAACAGCAAACAGAGTCTATTTAAACAGTGACTACTGCAAACAGAGTCTATTTAAACAGTGACTACAGCAAACAGAGTCTATTTAAACAGTGACGACTGCAAACAGAGTCTATTTAAACAGTGACTACAGCAAACAGATTCGATTTAAACAGTGAATACAGTAAACAGAGTCTATTTAAACAGTGACGACAGCAAACAGAGTCGACTTAAACAGTGAATACAGTAAACAGAGTCTATTTAAACAGTGACTACAGCAAACAGAGTCGATTTAAACAGTGAATACAGAAAACAGAGTCTATTTAAACAGTGACGACAGCAAACAGAGTCTATTTAAACAGTGACTACTGCAAACAGAGTCTATTTAAACAGTGACTACAGCAAACAGAGTCTATTTAAACAGTGACGACTGCAAACAGAGTCTATTCAAACAGTGACTACAGTAAACAGAGTCTATTTAAACAGTGACTACAGTCAACAGAGTCTATTTAAACAGTGACTACAGTAAACAGAGTCTATTCAAACAGTGACTACAGTAAACAGAGTCTATTTAAACAGTGAATTCAGCAAACAGAGTCTATTTAAACAGTGACTACAGTCAACAGAGTCTATTTAAACAGTGACTACAGTCAACAGAGTCTATTTAAACATTGACTACAGTAAACAGAGTCTATTTAAACAGTGAATTCAGCAAACAGAGTCTATTTAAACAGTGACTACAGCAAACAGAGTCTATTTAAACAGTGACTACAGCAAACAGAGTCTATTTAAACAGTGAATACAGTAAACAGAGTCTATTTAAACAGTGAGTACAGGAAACAGAGTCTATTTAAACAGCGACTGCAGCAAACAGAGTCTATTTAAACAGTGACTACAGTAAACAGAGTCTATTTAAACAGTGACTACAGTAAACAGAGTCTATTTAAACAGTGACTGCAGCAAACAGAGTCTATTTAAACAGCGACTACAGTAAACAGAGTCTATTTAAACAGTGACTACAGAAAACAGAGTCTATTTAAACAGTGACTACAGTAAACAGAGTCTATTTAAACAGTGACTACAGTAAACAGAGTCCATTTAAACAGTGACTGCAGCAAACAGAGTCTATTTAAACAGTGACTACAGTAAACAGAGTCTATTTAAACAGTGACTGCAGTAAACAGAGTCTATTTAAACAGTGACTACAGCAAACAGAGTCTATTTAAACAGTGACTACAGTAAACAGAGTCTATTTAAACAGTGACTACAGCAAACAGAGTCTATTTAAACAGTGACTACAGTAAACAGAGTCTATTTAAACAGTGACTACAGTAAACAGAGTCTATTTAAACAGTGACTACAGCAAACAGAGTCTATTTAAACAGTGAATACAGTAAACAGAGTCTATTTAAACAGTGACTACAGTAAACAGAGTCTATTTAAACAGTGACTACAGTAAACAGAGTCTATTTAATCAGTGACTACAGCAAACAGAGTCTATTTAAACAGTGGCTGCTGCAAACAGAGTCTATTTAAACAGTTACTACAGCAAACAGAGTCGATTTAAACAGTGAATACAGTAAACAGAGTCTATTTAAACAGTGACTACAGCAAACAGAGTCTATTTAAACAGTGACAACAGCAAACAGAGTCTATTTAAACAGTGACTACTGCAAACAGAGTCTATTTAAACAGTGACTACAGCAAACAGAGTCTATTTAAACAGTGACGACTGCAAACAGAGTCTATTTAAAAAGTGACTACAGCAAACAGATTCGATTTAAACAGTGAATACAGTAAACAGAGTCTATTTAAACAGTGACGACAGCAAACAGAGTCGATTTAAACAGTGAATACAGTAAACAGAGTCTATTTAAACAGTGACTACAGCAAACAGAGTCGATTTAAACAGTGAATACAGAAAACAGAGTCTATTTAAACAGTGACGACAGCAAACAGAGTCTATTTAAACAGTGACTACTGCAAACAGAGTCTATTTAAACAGTGACTACAGCAAACAGAGTCTATTTAAACAGTGACGACTGCAAACAGAGTCTATTCAAACAGTGACTACAGTGAACAGAGTCTATTTAAACAGTGACTACAGCAAACAGAGTCTATTTAAACAGTGACTAAAGTAAACAGAGTCTATTTAAACAGTGACTACAGTAAGCAGAGTCTATTTAAACAGTGGCTGCAGTAAACAGAGTCTATTTAAACAGTGACTACAGTAAACAGAGTCTATTTAAACAGTGACTGCAGCAAACAGAGTCTATTTAAACAGTGAATACAGTAAACAGAGTCTATTTAAACAGTGACTACAGTAAACAGAGTCTATTTAAACAG
This sequence comes from Heterodontus francisci, assembly GCF_036365525.1. NCBI lineage: Eukaryota > Metazoa > Chordata > Chondrichthyes > Heterodontiformes > Heterodontidae > Heterodontus > Heterodontus francisci. The sequence goes on from NC_090378.1 coordinate 114,700,753, forward strand.
TGACTACAGTAAACAGAGTCTATTTAAACAGTGAATTCAGCAAACAGAGTCGATTTAAACAGTGAATACAGTAAACAGAGTCTATTTAAACAGTGACTACAGCAAACAGAGTCGATTTAAACAGTGAATACAGTAAACAGAGTCTATTTAAACAGTGACTACAGCAAACAGAGTCTATTTAAACAGTGACTACTGCAAACAGAGTCTATTTAAACAGTGACTACAGCAAACAGAGTCTATTTAAACAGTGACGACTGCAAACAGAGTCTATTCAAACAGTGACTACAGTAAACAGAGTCTATTTAAACAGTGACTACAGCAAACAGAGTCTATTTAAACAGTGACTACAGCAAACAGAGTCTATTTAAACAGTGACTACAGTAAACAGAGTCTATTTAAACAGTGACTACAGTAAACAGAGTCTATTTAAACAGTGACTGCAGCAAACAGAGTCTATTTAAACAGTGACTGCAGTAAACAGAGTTTATTTAAACAGTGACTACAGTAAACAGAGTCTATTTAAACAGTGACTGCAGCAAACAGAGTCTATTTAAACAGTGAATACAGTAAACAGAGTCTATTTAAACAGTGACTACAGTAAACAGAGTCTATTTAAACAGTGACTACAGTAAACAGAGTCTATTTAAACAGTGAATTCAGCAAACAGAGTCTATTTAAACAGTGACTACAGTCAACAGAGTCTATTTAAACAGTGACTACTGTCAACAGAGTCTATTTAAACATTGACTACAGTAAACAGAGTCTATTTAAACAGTGAATTCAGCAAACAGAGTCTATTTAAACAGTGACTACAGCAAACAGAGTCTATTTAAACAGTGACTACAGTAAGCAGAGTCTATTTAATCAGTGAATTCAGCAAACAGAGTCTATTTAAACAGTGACTACAGTAAACAGAGTCTATTTAAACAGTGAATACAGTAAACAGAGTCTACTTAAACAGTGACTACAGTAAACAGAGTCTATTTAAACAGTGAATACAGTAAACAGAGTCTATTTAAACATTGACTACAGTAAACAGAGTCTATTTAAACAGTGAATACAGCAAACAGAGTCTATTTAAACAGTGACTACAGTAAACAGAGTCTATTTAAACAGTGAATACAGCAAACAGAGTCTATTTAAACATTGACTACAGTAAACAGAGTCTATTTAAACATTGAATTCAGCAAACAGAGTCTATTTAAACAGTGACTACAGCAAACAGAGTCTATTTAAACAGTGACTACAGTAAACAGAGTCTATTTAATCAGTGAATTCAGCAAACAGAGTCTATTTAAACAGTGACTACAGTAAACAGAGTCTATTTAAACAGTGAATACAGTAAACAGAGTCTATTTAAACAGTGACTACAGTAAACAGAGTCTATTTAAACAGTGACTACAGTAAACAGAGTCTATTTAAACAGTGACTACAGCAAACAGAGTCTATTTAAACAGTGACGACTGTAAACAGAGTCTATTTAAACAGTGACTACAGTAAACAGAGTCTATTTAATCAGTGAATTCAGCAAACAGAGTCTATTTAAACAGTTACTACTGTAAACAGAGTCTATTTAATCAGTGAATTCAGCAAACAGAGTCTATTTAAACAGTGACTACAGTAAACAGATTCTATTTAAACAGTGAATACAGCAAACAGAGTCTATTTAAACAGTGAATACAGCAAACAGAGTCTATTTAAACAGTGACTACAGTAAACAGAGTCTATTTAAACAGTGACTACAGCAAACCGAGTCTATTTAAACAGTTATTGCAGTAAACAGAGTCTATTTAAACAGTGACTGCAGTAAACAGAGTCTATTTAAACAGTGACTACAGTAAACAGAGTCTATTTAAACAGTGACTGCAGTAAACAGAGTCTATTTAAACAGTGACTGCAGCAAACCGAGTCTATTTAAACAGTGACTACAGTAAACAGAGTCTATTTAAACAGTGACTACAGTAAACAGAGTCTATTTAAACAGTGAATACAGCAAACCGAGTCTATTTAAACAGTGACTACAGTCAACAGAGTCTATTTAAACAGTGACTACAGCAAACGAGTCTATTTAAACAGTGAATTCAGCAAACAGAGTCTATTTAAACAGTGACTACAGTAAACAGATTCTATTTAAACAGAATACAGCAAACAGAGTCTATTTAAACAGTGAATACAGTAAACAGAGTCTATTTAAACAGTGACTACAGCAAACAGAGTCTATTTAAACAGTGAATACAGTAAACAGAGTCTATTTAAACAGTGACTTCAGTGAACAGAGTCTATTTAAAGAGTGACTACAGTAAACAGAGTCTATTTAAGCAGTGAATACAGCAAACAGAGTCTATTTAAACAGTGAATACAGCAAACAGAGTCTATTTAAACAGTGACTACAGTAAACAGAGTCTATTTAAACAGTGACTACAGTAAACAGAGTCTATTTAAACAGTGAATACAGCAAACAGAGTCTATTTAAACAGTGACTACAGTAAACAGAGTCTATTTAAACAGTGAATACAGCAAACAGAGTCTATTTAAACAGTGACTACAGCAAACAGAGTCTATTTAAACAGTGACGACAGTAAACAGAGTCTATTTAAACAGTGACTACAGTAAACAGAGTCTATTTAAACAGTGAATACAGCAAACCGAGTCTATTTAAACAGTGACTACAGTCAACAGAGTCTATTTAAACAGTGACTACAGCAAACGAGTCTATTTAAACAGTGAATTCAGCAAACAGAGTCTATTTAAACAGTGACTACAGTAAACAGATTCTATTTAAACAGAATACAGCAAACAGAGTCTATTTAAACAGTGAATACAGTAAACAGAGTCTATTTAAACAGTGAATACAGCAAACAGAGTCTATTTAAACAGTGAATACAGTAAACAGAGTCTATTTAAACAGTGACTTCAGTGAACAGAGTCTATTTAAAGAGTGACTACAGTAAACAGAGTCTATTTAAGCAGTGAATACAGCAAACAGAGTCTATTTAAACAGTGAATACAGCAAACAGAGTCTATTTAAACAGTGACTACAGTAAACAGAGTCTATTTAAACAGTGACTACAGTAAACAGAGTCTATTTAAACAGTGAATACAGCAAACAGAGTCTATTTAAACAGGGACTACAGTAAACAGAGTCTATTTAAACAGTGAATACAGCAAACAGAGTCTATTTAAACAGTGACTACAGCAAACAGAGTCTATTTAAACAGTGACTACAGTAAACAGAGTCTATTTAAACAGTGAAGACAGTAAACAGAGTCTATTTAAATAGTGACTGCAGCAAACAGAGTCTATTTAAACATTGAATACAGCAAACAGAGTCTATTTAAACAGTGACTACAGTAAACAGAGTCTATTTAAACAGTGACTACAGCAAACAGAGTCTATTTAAACAGTGACTGCAGCAAACAGAGTCTATTTAATCAGTGACTACAGCAAACAGAGTCTATTTAAACAGTGACTACAGTAGACAGAGTCAATTTAAACAGTGACTGCAGCAAACAGAGTCTATTTAAACAGTTACTGCAGCAAACAGAGTCTATTTAAACCGTGACTACATTAAACAGAGTCTATTTAAACAGTGACTACAGTAAACTGAGTCTATTTAAACAGTGACTACAGTAAACAGTCTATTTAAACAGTGAATACAGCAAACAGAGTCTATTTAAACAGTGAATACAGTAAACAGAGTCTATTTAAACAGTGAATACAGGAAACAGAGTCTATTTAAACAGTGAATACAGTAAACAGAGTCTATTTAAACAGTGACTTCAGTGAACAGAGTCTATTTAAAGAGTGACTACAGTAAACAGAGTCTAGTTAAGCAGTGAATACAGCAAACAGAGTCTATTTAAACAGTGAATACAGCAAACAGAGTCTATTTAAACAGTGACTACAGTAAACAGAGTCTATTTAAACAGTGACTACAGTAAACAGAGTCTATTTAAACAGTGAATACAACAGAGTCTATTTAAAGAGTGACTACAGTAAACAGAGTCTATTTAAACAGTGAATACAGCAAACAGAGTCTATTTAAACAGTGACTACAGCAAACAGAGTCTATTTAAACAGTGACTACAGTAAACAGAGTCTATTTAAACAGTGACGACAGTAAACAGAGTCTATTTAAAGAGTGACTGCAGCAAACATAGTCTATTTAAACATTGAATACAGCAAACAGAGTCTATTTAAACAGTGACTACAGTAAACAGAGTCTATTTAAACAGTGACTGCAGCAAACAGAGTCTATTTAATCAGTGACTACAGCAAACAGAGTCTATTTAAACAGTGACTACAGTAAACAGAGTCTATTTAAACAGTGACTGCAGCAAACAGAGTCTATTTAAACTGTTACTGCAGCAAACAGAGTCTCTTTAATCAGTGAATTCAGCAAACAGAGTCTATTTAAACAGTGACGACAGTAAACAGAGTCTATTTAAACAGTGAATTCAGCAAACAGAGTCTATTTAAACAGTGACTACAGTAAACAGAGTCTATTTAATCAGTGAATTCAGCAAACAGAGTCTATTTAAACAGTGACGACATTAAACAGAGTCTATTTAATCAGTGAATTCAGCAAACAGATTCTATTTAATCAGTGAATTCAGCAGTCTATTTAAACAGTGACGACAGCAAACAGAGTCTATTTAAACAGTGACTGCAGCAAAACAGAGTCTATTTAATCAGTGAATTCAGCAAACAGAGTCTATTTAAACAGTGACGACAGTAAACAGAGTCTATTTAATCAGTGAATTCAGCAAACAGAGTCTATTTAAACAGTGACGACAGCAAACAGAGTCTATTTAAACAGTGACTGCAGCAAAACAGAGTCTATTTAATCAGTGAATTCAGCAAACAGAGTCTATTTAAACAGTGACTACAGTAAACAGAGTCTATTTGATCAGTGAATTCAGCAAACAGAGTCTATTTAAACAGTGACTTCAGCAAACAGAGTCTATTTAAACAGTGACTACAGCAAACAGAGTCTATTTAAACAGTGACTACAGCAAACAGAGTCTATTTAAACAGTGACTACAGTAAACAGATTCTATTTAATCAGTGAATTCAGCAAACAGAGTCTATTTAAACAGTGACTACAGTAAACAGAGTCTATTTAATCAGTGAATTCAGCAAACAGAGTCTATTTAAACAGTGACGACAGTAAACAGAGTCTATTTAATCAGTGAATTCAGCAAACAGATTCTATTTAATCAGTGAATTCAGCAGAGTCTATTTAAACAGTGACGACAGCAAACAGAGTCTATTTAAACAGTGACTGCAGCAAAACAGAGTCTATTTAATCAGTGAATTCAGCAAACAGAGTCTATTTAAACAGTGACGACAGTAAACAGAGTCTATTTAATCAGTGAATTCAGCAAACAGAGTCTATTTAAACAGTGACTACAGCAAACAGAGTCTATTTAAACAGTGACTGCAGCAAAACAGAGTCTATTTAATCAGTGAATTCAGCAAACAGAGTCTATTTAAACAGTGACTACAGTAAACAGAGTCTATTTGATCAGTGAATTCAGCAAACAGAGTCTATTTAAACAGTGACTACAGCAAACAGAGTCTATTTAAACAGTGACTACAGCAAACAGAGTCTATTTAATCAGTGACTACAGCAAACAGAGTCTATTTAAACAGTGACTACAGTAGACAGAGTCAATTTAAACAGTGACTGCAGCAAACAGAGTCTATTTAAACAGTTACTGCAGCAAACAGAGTCTATTTAAACCGTGACTACATTAAACAGAGTCTATTTAAACAGTGACTACAGTAAACTGAGTCTATTTAAACAGTGACTACAGTAAACAGTCTATTTAAACAGTGAATACAGCAAACAGAGTCTATTTAAACAGTGAATACAGTAAACAGAGTCTATTTAAACAGTGAATACAGGAAACAGAGTCTATTTAAACAGTGAATACAGTAAACAGAGTCTATTTAAACAGTGACTTCAGTGAACAGAGTCTATTTAAAGAGTGACTACAGTAAACAGAGTCTAGTTAAGCAGTGAATACAGCAAACAGAGTCTATTTAAACAGTGAATACAGCAAACAGAGTCTATTTAAACAGTGACTACAGTAAACAGAGTCTATTTAAACAGTGACTACAGTAAACAGAGTCTATTTAAACAGTGAATACAACAGAGTCTATTTAAAGAGTGACTACAGTAAACAGAGTCTATTTAAACAGTGAATACAGCAAACAGAGTCTATTTAAACAGTGACTACAGCAAACAGAGTCTATTTAAACAGTGACTACAGTAAACAGAGTCTATTTAAACAGTGACGACAGTAAACAGAGTCTATTTAAAGAGTGACTGCAGCAAACATAGTCTATTTAAACATTGAATACAGCAAACAGAGTCTATTTAAACAGTGACTACAGTAAACAGAGTCTATTTAAACAGTGACTGCAGCAAACAGAGTCTATTTAATCAGTGACTACAGCAAACAGAGTCTATTTAAACAGTGACTACAGTAAACAGAGTCTATTTAAACAGTGACTGCAGCAAACAGAGTCTATTTAAACTGTTACTGCAGCAAACAGAGTCTCTTTAATCAGTGAATTCAGCAAACAGAGTCTATTTAAACAGTGACGACAGTAAACAGAGTCTATTTAAACAGTGAATTCAGCAAACAGAGTCTATTTAAACAGTGACTACAGTAAACAGAGTCTATTTAATCAGTGAATTCAGCAAACAGAGTCTATTTAAACAGTGACGACATTAAACAGAGTCTATTTAATCAGTGAATTCAGCAAACAGATTCTATTTAATCAGTGAATTCAGCAGTCTATTTAAACAGTGACGACAGCAAACAGAGTCTATTTAAACAGTGACTGCAGCAAAACAGAGTCTATTTAATCAGTGAATTCAGCAAACAGAGTCTATTTAAACAGTGACGACAGTAAACAGAGTCTATTTAATCAGTGAATTCAGCAAACAGAGTCTATTTAAACAGTGACGACAGCAAACAGAGTCTATTTAAACAGTGACTGCAGCAAAACAGAGTCTATTTAATCAGTGAATTCAGCAAACAGAGTCTATTTAAACAGTGACTACAGTAAACAGAGTCTATTTGATCAGTGAATTCAGCAAACAGAGTCTATTTAAACAGTGACTTCAGCAAACAGAGTCTATTTAAACAGTGACTACAGCAAACAGAGTCTATTTAAACAGTGACTACAGCAAACAGAGTCTATTTAAACAGTGACTACAGTAAACAGATTCTATTTAATCAGTGAATTCAGCAAACAGAGTCTATTTAAACAGTGACTACAGTAAACAGAGTCTATTTAATCAGTGAATTCAGCAAACAGAGTCTATTTAAACAGTGACGACAGTAAACAGAGTCTATTTAATCAGTGAATTCAGCAAACAGATTCTATTTAATCAGTGAATTCAGCAGAGTCTATTTAAACAGTGAAGACAGCAAACAGAGTCTATTTAAACAGTGACTGCAGCAAAACAGAGTCTATTTAATCAGTGAATTCAGCAAACAGAGTCTATTTAAACAGTGACGACAGTAAACAGAGTCTATTTAATCAGTGAATTCAGCAAACAGAGTCTATTTAAACAGTGACTACAGCAAACAGAGTCTATTTAAACAGTGACTGCAGCAAAACAGAGTCTATTTAATCAGTGACTACAGTAAACAGAGTCTATTTAAACAGTGACTACAGTAAACAGAGTCTATTTAAACAGTGAATACAGTAAACAGAGTCTATTTAAACAGTGACTGCAGCAAACCGAGTCTATTTAAACAGTGACTACAGTAAACAGAGTCTATTTAAACAGTGACTACAGTAAACAGAGTCTATTTAAACAGTGACTACAGTAAACAGAGTCTATTTAAACAGTGACTACAGTAAACAGAGTCTATTTAAACAGTGAATACAGCAAACCGAGTCTATTTAAACAGTGACTACAGTCAACAGAGTCTATTTAAACAGTGACTACAGCAAACGAGTCTATTTAAACAGTGAATTCAGCAAACAGAGTCTATTTAAACAGTGACTACAGTAAACAGATTCTATTTAAACAGAATACAGCAAACAGAGTCTATTTAAACAGTGAATACAGTAAACAGAGTCTATTTAAACAGTGACTACAGCAAACAGAGTCTATTTAAACTGTGAATACAGTAAACAGAGTCTATTTAAACAGTGACTTCAGTGAACAGAGTCTATTTAAAGAGTGACTACAGTAAACAGAGTCTATTTAAGCAGTGAATACAGCAAACAGAGTCTATTTAAACAGTGAATACAGCAAACAGAGTCTATTTAAACAGTGACTACAGTAAACAGAGTCTATTTAAACAGTGACTACAGTAAACAGAGTCTATTTAAACAGTGAATACAGCAAACAGAGTCTATTTAAACAGTGACTACAGTAAACAGAGTCTATTTAAATAGTGAATACAGCAAACAGAGTCTATTTAAACAGTGACTACAGCAAACAGAGTCTATTTAAACAGTGACTACAGTAAACAGAGTCTATTTAAACAGTGACTACAGTAAACAGAGTCTATTTAAACAGTGAATACAGCAAACCGAGTCTATTTAAACAGTGACTACAGTCAACAGAGTCTATTTAAACAGTGACTACAGCAAACGAGTCTATTTAAACAGTGAATTCAGCAAACAGAGTCTATTTAAACAGTGACTACAGTAAACAGATTCTATTTAAACAGAATACAGCAAACAGAGTCTATTTAAACAGTGAATACAGTAAACAGAGTCTATTTAAACAGTGAATACAGCAAACAGAGTCTATTTAAACAGTGAATACAGTAAACAGAGTCTATTTAAACAGTGACTTCAGTGAACAGAGTCTATTTAAAGAGTGACTACAGTAAACAGAGTCTATTTAAGCAGTGAATACAGCAAACAGAGTCTATTTAAACAGTGAATACAGCAAACAGAGTCTATTTAAACAGTGACTACAGTAAACAGAGTCTATTTAAACAGTGACTACAGTAAACAGAGTCTATTTAAACAGTGAATACAGCAAACAGAGTCTATTTAAACAGGGACTACAGTAAACAGATTCTATTTAAACAGTGAATACAGCAAACAGAGTCTATTTAAACAGTGACTACAGCAAACAGAGTCTATTTAAACAGTGACTACAGTAAACAGAGTCTATTTAAACAGTGAAGACAGTAAACAGAGTCTATTTAAATAGTGACTGCAGCAAACAGAGTCTATTTAAACATTGAATACAGCAAACAGAGTCTATTTAAACAGTGACTACAGTAAACAGAGTCTATTTAAACAGTGACTACAGCAAACAGAGTCTATTTAAACAGTGACTGCAGCAAACAGAGTCTATTTAATCAGTGACTACAGCAAACAGAGTCTATTTAAACAGTGACTACAGTAGACAGAGTCAATTTAAACAGTGACTGCAGCAAACAGAGTCTATTTAAACAGTTACTGCAGCAAACAGAGTCTATTTAAACCGTGACTACATTAAACAGAGTCTATTTAAACAGTGACTACAGTAAACTGAGTCTATTTAAACAGTGACTACAGTAAACAGTCTATTTAAACAGTGAATACAGCAAACAGAGTCTATTTAAACAGTGAATACAGTAAACAGAGTCTATTTAAACAGTGAATACAGGAAACAGAGTCTATTTAAACAGTGAATACAGTAAACAGAGTCTATTTAAACAGTGACTTCAGTGAACAGAGTCTATTTAAAGAGTGACTACAGTAAACAGAGTCTAGTTAAGCAGTGAATACAGCAAACAGAGTCTATTTAAACAGTGAATACAGCAAACAGAGTCTATTTAAACAGTGACTACAGTAAACAGAGTCTATTTAAACAGTGACTACAGTAAACAGAGTCTATTTAAACAGTGAATACAACAGAGTCTATTTAAAGAGTGACTACAGTAAACAGAGTCTATTTAAACAGTGAATACAGCAAACAGAGTCTATTTAAACAGTGACTACAGCAAACAGAGTCTATTTAAACAGTGACTACAGTAAACAGAGTCTATTTAAACAGTGACGACAGTAAACAGAGTCTATTTAAAGAGTGACTGCAGCAAACATAGTCTATTTAAACATTGAATACAGCAAACAGAGTCTATTTAAACAGTGACTACAGTAAACAGAGTCTATTTAAACAGTGACTGCAGCAAACAGAGTCTATTTAATCAGTGACTACAGCAAACAGAGTCTATTTAAACAGTGACTACAGTAAACAGAGTCTATTTAAACAGTGACTGCAGCAAACAGAGTCTATTTAAACTGTTACTGCAGCAAACAGAGTCTCTTTAATCAGTGAATTCAGCAAACAGAGTCTATTTAAACAGTGACGACAGTAAACAGAGTCTATTTAAACAGTGAATTCAGCAAACAGAGTCTATTTAAACAGTGACTACAGTAAACAGAGTCTATTTAATCAGTGAATTCAGCAAACAGAGTCTATTTAAACAGTGACGACATTAAACAGAGTCTATTTAATCAGTGAATTCAGCAAACAGATTCTATTTAATCAGTGAATTCAGCAGTCTATTTAAACAGTGACGACAGCAAACAGAGTCTATTTAAACAGTGACTGCAGCAAAACAGAGTCTATTTAATCAGTGAATTCAGCAAACAGAGTCTATTTAAACAGTGACGACAGTAAACAGAGTCTATTTAATCAGTGAATTCAGCAAACAGAGTCTATTTAAACAGTGACGACAGCAAACAGAGTCTATTTAAACAGTGACTGCAGCAAAACAGAGTCTATTTAATCAGTGAATTCAGCAAACAGAGTCTATTTAAACAGTGACTACAGTAAACAGAGTCTATTTGATCAGTGAATTCAGCAAACAGAGTCTATTTAAACAGTGACTTCAGCAAACAGAGTCTATTTAAACAGTGACTACAGCAAACAGAGTCTATTTAAACAGTGACTACAGCAAACAGAGTCTATTTAAACAGTGACTACAGTAAACAGATTCTATTTAATCAGTGAATTCAGCAAACAGAGTCTATTTAAACAGTGACTACAGTAAACAGAGTCTATTTAATCAGTGAATTCAGCAAACAGAGTCTATTTAAACAGTGACGACAGTAAACAGAGTCTATTTAATCAGTGAATTCAGCAAACAGATTCTATTTAATCAGTGAATTCAGCAGAGTCTATTTAAACAGTGACGACAGCAAACAGAGTCTATTTAAACAGTGACTGCAGCAAAACAGAGTCTATTTAATCAGTGAATTCAGCAAACAGAGTCTATTTAAACAGTGACGACAGTAAACAGAGTCTATTTAATCAGTGAATTCAGCAAACAGAGTCTATTTAAACAGTGACTACAGCAAACAGAGTCTATTTAAACAGTGACTGCAGCAAAACAGAGTCTATTTAATCAGTGAATTCAGCAAACAGAGTCTATTTAAACAGTGACTACAGTAAACAGAGTCTATTTGATCAGTGAATTCAGCAAACAGAGTCTATTTAAACAGTGACTACAGCAAACAGAGTCTATTTAAACAGTGACTACAGCAAACAGAGTCTATTTAATCAGTGACTACAGCAAACAGAGTCTATTTAAACAGTGACTACAGTAGACAGAGTCAATTTAAACAGTGACTGCAGCAAACAGAGTCTATTTAAACAGTTACTGCAGCAAACAGAGTCTATTTAAACCGTGACTACATTAAACAGAGTCTATTTAAACAGTGACTACAGTAAACTGAGTCTATTTAAACAGTGACTACAGTAAACAGTCTATTTAAACAGTGAATACAGCAAACAGAGTCTATTTAAACAGTGAATACAGTAAACAGAGTCTATTTAAACAGTGAATACAGGAAACAGAGTCTATTTAAACAGTGAATACAGTAAACAGAGTCTATTTAAACAGTGACTTCAGTGAACAGAGTCTATTTAAAGAGTGACTACAGTAAACAGAGTCTAGTTAAGCAGTGAATACAGCAAACAGAGTCTATTTAAACAGTGAATACAGCAAACAGAGTCTATTTAAACAGTGACTACAGTAAACAGAGTCTATTTAAACAGTGACTACAGTAAACAGAGTCTATTTAAACAGTGAATACAACAGAGTCTATTTAAAGAGTGACTACAGTAAACAGAGTCTATTTAAACAGTGAATACAGCAAACAGAGTCTATTTAAACAGTGACTACAGCAAACAGAGTCTATTTAAACAGTGACTACAGTAAACAGAGTCTATTTAAACAGTGACGACAGTAAACAGAGTCTATTTAAAGAGTGACTGCAGCAAACATAGTCTATTTAAACATTGAATACAGCAAACAGAGTCTATTTAAACAGTGACTACAGTAAACAGAGTCTATTTAAACAGTGACTGCAGCAAACAGAGTCTATTTAATCAGTGACTACAGCAAACAGAGTCTATTTAAACAGTGACTACAGTAAACAGAGTCTATTTAAACAGTGACTGCAGCAAACAGAGTCTATTTAAACTGTTACTGCAGCAAACAGAGTCTCTTTAATCAGTGAATTCAGCAAACAGAGTCTATTTAAACAGTGACGACAGTAAACAGAGTCTATTTAAACAGTGAATTCAGCAAACAGAGTCTATTTAAACAGTGACTACAGTAAACAGAGTCTATTTAATCAGTGAATTCAGCAAACAGAGTCTATTTAAACAGTGACGACATTAAACAGAGTCTATTTAATCAGTGAATTCAGCAAACAGATTCTATTTAATCAGTGAATTCAGCAGTCTATTTAAACAGTGACGACAGCAAACAGAGTCTATTTAAACAGTGACTGCAGCAAAACAGAGTCTATTTAATCAGTGAATTCAGCAAACAGAGTCTATTTAAACAGTGACGACAGTAAACAGAGTCTATTTAATCAGTGAATTCAGCAAACAGAGTCTATTTAAACAGTGACGACAGCAAACAGAGTCTATTTAAACAGTGACTGCAGCAAAACAGAGTCTATTTAATCAGTGAATTCAGCAAACAGAGTCTATTTAAACAGTGACTACAGTAAACAGAGTCTATTTGATCAGTGAATTCAGCAAACAGAGTCTATTTAAACAGTGACTTCAGCAAACAGAGTCTATTTAAACAGTGACTACAGCAAACAGAGTCTATTTAAACAGTGACTACAGCAAACAGAGTCTATTTAAACAGTGACTACAGTAAACAGATTCTATTTAATCAGTGAATTCAGCAAACAGAGTCTATTTAAACAGTGACTACAGTAAACAGAGTCTATTTAATCAGTGAATTCAGCAAACAGAGTCTATTTAAACAGTGACGACAGTAAACAGAGTCTATTTAATCAGTGAATTCAGCAAACAGATTCTATTTAATCAGTGAATTCAGCAGAGTCTATTTAAACAGTGACGACAGCAAACAGAGTCTATTTAAACAGTGACTGCAGCAAAACAGAGTCTATTTAATCAGTGAATTCAGCAAACAGAGTCTATTTAAACAGTGACGACAGTAAACAGAGTCTATTTAATCAGTGAATTCAGCAAACAGAGTCTATTTAAACAGTGACTACAGCAAACAGAGTCTATTTAAACAGTGACTGCAGCAAAACAGAGTCTATTTAATCAGTGAATTCAGCAAACAGAGTCTATTTAAACAGTGACTACAGTAAACAGAGTCTATTTGATCAGTGAATTCAGCAAACAGAGTCTATTTAAACAGTGACTACAGCAAACAGAGTCTATTTAAACAGTGACTACAGCAAACAGAGTCTATTTAAACAGTGACTACAGCAAACAGAGTCTATTTAAACAGTGACTACAGTAAACAGAGTCTATTTAATCAGTGAATTCAGCAAACAGAGTCTATTTAAACAGTGACTGCAGTAAACAGAGTCTATTTAATCAGTGAATTCAGCAAACAGAGTCTATTTAATCAGTGAATTCAGCAAACAGAGTCTATTTAAACAGTTACTGCAGCAGAGTATATTTAAACAGTGAATACAGCAAACAGCATCCATTTTAAAAGGATCTCTGTGAGCTACAGCAAGCAGAAGTCATGACCGAAACTAAAGCAAAGTCACCTGATTAAAGCAGGATTATTTCTGCAGCAAAAGGCAGTGAATGGAGGATAGATGGCTTACAAAAATACAAAATGCTGCACAGATCCGGCCAAATGGTTTCGATACAAAAACTAGCAAAGTGTCAGAAAGCAACTTATAAGAGCTACTGAAAGAGATTATGAAAGGAAACTTGCAAGGGACATCAAAATCAATAACAAGACATTTTATAGTTACATAAAGGGAAAGCAGGTGGTCAAGAGCAATGTAGGCCCACTAAAAGCTGAAACTGGAGATATTGTCATTGATAATGGGGAAATGGCAGACATGCTGAACAATTACTTTGCCTCAGTATTTATAGTTGAAAAGGAGGATAACTTGCCGGAAATCCCGAAAAAATTAATAGCCGATAGGGGACAGGGACTTAATACAATTAACGTAAGTAAATCATCAGTAACAAGGAAATTAATGGAACTAAAGAGTGAGAAATTCCCAGGACCTGATGGTTTCCATCCGAGGGTGTTAAAGGAAGTAGGGGAGCACATTGTAGATGCCCTAACTATAGTCTTTCAGAGTTCCCTAGATTCAGGAGTGGTCCCTCTGTGTTGGAAAGTTGCACATGTCATTCCACTTTTTAAGAAGGGTGAAAGTGGGAACCAAGGAAATTACAGACCAGTTAGCCTGACATCTGTGGTGGGCAGGTTGCTGGAGTCTATAATCAAGGATAGGGTGACTGAACACCGAGAAACATTTCAGTTAATCAGGGACAGCCAGCATGGATTCATGACGGGAAGGTCATGCCTGACAAATCTCATTGAATATTTTGAAGAGGTGACTAAGGTAGTGGACAGGGGAGTGTCTATGGATGTTATTTATATGGACTTCCAGAAGGCATTTGATAAAGTGCCACATAAGAGACTGTTAACTAAGGCCCATGGAGTTGAGGGCAAATTATTGACATGGTTCGAAAGTTGGTTGAGTGGTAGGCGACAGAGAGTGGGGATAATGGGTAAGTACTCCGATTGACAGGATGTAACTAGTGGTGTCCCACAGGGATCTGTGTTGGGGCCTCAATTATTCACATTATTCATTAACGACTTGGATGATGGCATAGTAATGCCATCATGGGGCGGCGCAGTGGTTAGCACTGCAGCCTCACAGCTCCAGCGACCCGGGTTCGATTCCGGGTACTGCCTGTGTGGAGTTTGCAAGTTCTCCCTGTGTCTGCGTGGGTTTTCCCTGGGTGCTCCAGTTTCCTCCCACAAGCCAAAAGACTTGCAGGTTGATAGGTAAATTGGCCATTATAAATTGCCCCTAGTATAGGTAGGTGGTAGGCAAATATAGGGACAGGTGGGGATGTTTGGTAGGAATATGGGATTAGTGTAGGATTAGTATAAATGGGTGGTTGATGGTCGGCACAGACTCGGTGGGCTGAAGGGCCTGTTTCAGTGCTGTATCTCTAAAACTAAAACTAATTCATATATCCAAATTTGCTGATGATACAAATTTAGGCAGCATTGTCGACAGTCTAGATGATAGAATAAAATTGCAAAGAGATATTGACAGACTAGGTGAGTGGGCAAAACCTTGGCAAATGGATTTCAATGTGGGCAAGTGTGAGGTTGTCCATTTTGGAACAAAAAAGGATAGAGCAGGTTACTTTCTAAATGGGAAGAGGTTAAGTACAGTGGATGTCCAAAGAGACTTGGGGGGTTCAGGTGCATAGATCTTTAAAATGCCACGAGCAAGTGCAGAAAATAATCAAAAAGGCTAATGGAATGCTAGCCTTTATATCTAGAGGATTGGAGTATAAAGACACAGAGGTTATGCTGCAGCTGCACAAAACCCTGGTTAGACCCCACTTGGAGTACTGAGAGCAGTTCTGAGCACCACACTTTAGGAAGGATATATTGACCATGGAGGGAGTGCAACGTAGGTTTACAAGAATGATACCTGGACTACAGGGGATAAGTTACGAGGAGAGATTACACAAATTAGGCCTGTTTTCGCTAGAATTTGGAAGGTTAAGGGGTGATCTGGATGAAGTCTTCAAGATATTAACAGGAAAAGACAGGCTAGATAAAGATAAACTATTTCCACATCTTCAGTTGGCCAACTGTTCTCAGCCCTGGGCTGCTGTAACTGGCCTCAGTAGAAAAGGGGAAATTCAGCTCTGAGACGGGGGGATCCTGATTACTATGCAGTGACCCCCCTCCCCCCCCCATTCTGTGCTGAATGCAGCGATCTGGCAGGGAGGTGTCAATTGTGCAGCCCTCTCTAGTCTAATAGCCCATTTACACCTGAGCTCACACTTGTGGAATGACTGGATGGTTGAGGTTGACTGGAGGGGCTGCCTTGGGATGAGAGCCCGACCTAAGTCAGAAGAGGGGGTGAGAGAGCTGAAATCCACCAAAGGGGCAGAATTGTGCCTAAATCCTCCAACTCAAGGCAATCCTTGGATTGTTTCTGAGCTGTTAGGAGTCGTGTGTTCAGTTCTGGTCACCACATTTCAGGAATGATGTGAGGGTCCTTGAGAGGGTGCAGAGGAGATATAACAGAATGGTTCCAGGAATGGAGGATTTTAGTTATAAGGTTAGATTGGAGAAGCTGGGTTTGTTCTCCTTAGAGCAAAGGAGATTGAGGGGAGATTTGATAGAGGTGCACAAGATTATGACAGGCTCAGATAAGTTAGACAAGGAAAAACGGTTCCCATTAACTAATGGTACAAGGTCTAGGAGACACAGATTAAAGGTTTTAGGCAAGAGATGCAGGGGGAATATGAGGAAGAACGTTTTGATGCAGGGGGAATATGAGGAAGAACGTTTTGATGCAGGGGGCATATGAGGAAGAACGTTTTGATGCAGGGGGAATATGAGGAAGAACGTTTTTACACAGTGGGTGGAAATGACCTGGAACTCACTACCCACAAGGGTGGTGGAAACAGAGACAATTAATGACCAAGAGGAAATTGGATGGGCATTTGGGAGAAATAGACTTGCAGGGCTACAAGCCTGGAGCTACGGAGTGGGACTGGATAGCTCCGTGGAGAGCTGGCATGGACTCGATGGGATGAATGGCCTCCTTCTGTGCCATAAATGACTTTATGACTCTTGAAGAGTCCAGCCTTTCGCAAGTAGCTCTGGTCTGTCATAGGACTCATAGGAAGAGGCCATTCAGCCCCTTGAAGCTGATCTGCCATTCAATGAAACCTTTCCTGATCGGTATCCTAACTCCATCTACCCACTTTGGTTCCACAATGCTTAATATGCTTCCCTAAAACTCCTAAGCAGCTTAACAGGTAGATGCTGGGTGGATGTTTCCCCTGGCTCAGGAGTCTAGTGCTAGGGGTCACAGTCTCTGAATAAGAGGTCAGCCATTTATCACTGAGATGAGGAGAAATACCTTCATTCAAAGGGTTGTGAATCTTTGGAATTTTCTACCCCAGAGAGCGGTGAATGCTCAGTCATTGAGTATATTCACAACAGAGGTCGATAGATTTTTGTGTACTAAGGGAAGGAAGAGATATGGGGGTAATGCGGGAAGGTGAGGTTGAGGTAATCAGCCATAATCTCGTTGAATGGTAGAGCAGACTCGAGGGGACAACTGGACGACCCCTGCTCCTATTTCTTATGTTCAGAAGTTCTGTCAAAACTCTATCAATCTCTCTCACTTTACTCACAGGTCTGTTAGACAGAGAGGCCATACGAGATAGACTGTGGACAAAGATAAACCTAAAATACATAAAAGATGGGAACACCATCATAAAAAGACCCAAAGCCATCCCCAGGTAAGGCTGCCTCACTATGGGCCTGGAGCAGGGCTCTGCTCTCAGAATTCAACTCTCACCGGGTCAGGGGGTGGTGGTAGAGGTCAGGGGGTTGTGGTAGGGGTCAGGGGTGGTGGTAGGAGTCAGGGGTGGTGGTAGAGGTCAGGAGGTGGTAGTAGAGGTCAGGGGGTGGTGGTAGGGGTCAGGGGGTGGTGGTAGGGGTCAGGGGTGATGGTAGAGGTCAGGGGGTGGTAGTAGAGGTCAGGGGGTGGTGGTAGGGGTCAGGGGGTGGTGGTAGGGGTCAGGGGTGATGGTAGAGGTCAGGGGGTGGTGGTGGGAGTTAGGGGTGGTGGTAGGGGTCAGAGGGTGGTGGTAGGGGTCAGGGGGTGGTGGTGGGAGTTAGGGGTGGTGGTAGGGGTCAGAGGGTGGTGGTAGGGGTCAGGGGGTGATGATAGGGGTCAGGGGGTGTTGATAGGGGTCGGGGATGGTGGGGGTTGGGGTGGTGGTAGGGTTGCGGGTGGTGGTAGAGGTCAGGGGGTGGTGGTGAGGGTTAGGGGTGTTGGTAGGGGTCAGGGGGTGGTGGTAGGGGTCAGGGGTGGTAGTAGGGGTCGGGTGGTGGTGGTAGGGGTCAGGGGGTGCTGGTAGGGGTCAGGGGGTGCTGGTAGGGGTCGGGGGTGGTGGACGGTCTGGGTCACGACTCCCCTCTGTTGGGTGATATACGCTGACTGTTTGCTCAGAATGCACTCTGTCTGCGGAGAGCAGGGGATGCAGTCAGTAAGAAGCTGTTCTCTCAGCTTGTATTCTGGGTTCAGATACAGCCTGCTCACTGTGTTTGGGCTAATGTCTCCCGGCAATCTGTGT
The DNA here is from genome assembly GCF_036365525.1 of Heterodontus francisci. Classification (NCBI taxonomy): domain Eukaryota; kingdom Metazoa; phylum Chordata; class Chondrichthyes; order Heterodontiformes; family Heterodontidae; genus Heterodontus; species Heterodontus francisci. Next base: position 114,719,390 of record NC_090378.1, read on the forward strand.
GAACAGCCCGTTTCTAGTCAGCAGTGGTTCTAAATTAATGACCTCACCATGAGGCAGCAGACAGGCTGGCACGAGAAATAGGAATATGATGTTAGCAAATGATGGGACACTCTTCAATTGCATTGTTGTGGCAAGGTACAGGGATCTCGACTCTATCTAACCTGTATTATTTTGGGGGGGAAATTTACTCTGTATCTAATCCCGTTTTATTTTATATTTCTTTTTGTCGAGGGGGCCTTTATCTTCCAGGCCCCCTTTATAAAAATTTTAAAATAACTTTATTAAACAACAGATAAATAAAACATAAACTCAAATTAAAATGCCATTCTCGGCGTCGACAATGCACTCCAGTCCCTGCGGTGCCCACCGGTCGCGGAAGGCCTCAAGCGCACCGGCGGATGCCGCATGCTCCTTCTCCAGGGACACCCGGGCGCGAACGTAACCGCGGAAGAGGGGCAGGCAATCAGGGCGGATGGACCCCCTGACGGCCCGCAGCCTGGACCTGTGAATTGCCACCTTGGCCAGGCCCAGGAGCAGACCGACGAGGAGATCCTCCTCCCGGCCCACGCCCCTCCGCACCGGGTGCCCAAAGATCAGGAGCGTGGGACTGAAGTGCAGCCAAAACTTGAGGAGCAGCCCCTTCAGATACTCAAATAGGGGCTGCAACCTCGCACACTCCGTATAAACGTGGGACACGGACTCGTCCAGGCCGCAGAAATTACAGGCGGCCTGGGAGTCCGTGAACCTACTTAAAAGTCTATTGCACGGGACTGCCCTGTACAACACCCTCCACCCCAGGTGCCCGATGTAAAGGGGGAGGACTCACGCGTAGAGAGACCTCCATCGGGGATTTCCCTCGCCGCCAGATGGCAACACGGACCGCCAGGGCGTGTCCGGCCGGCTGACGAGGGCGAGGAAGTGGAGAGTGTGCAGGAGCAGCCCGTACAGGAAACCCCTCGGCTTCGATTGGAATGGCACAGAGGGCATTTCCGAGAGGCAGCTCAGGTTGTGTGGGTCCAGCTCCCGAGGAGGGTTTTGGGGCCTGGGTCCGATGAGCAGTTCCGGCTGAGTGGGGGGGATGCGGGGGGGGGTCGCAGCCTGGGTGCGGACGCACACCAGCGACTGGCCGCTCTCCTCGATCGGGAGACTCAGGACCGTGGCAGAGACCCATTGTTTCCTCTTGCCCCGAAAGAAATAGACGAGTTGCTTCTGGATCTTGGTGGCGAAGGCAGGGGGCGGGGCCAAAGTGACCAACCAGTACCACAGCATGGAGGCCACCAGTTGGTTGATGACCAATGCCTAGCCCCTGTAGGAAAGCACTCAGAGCAGTCCTGTCCAGTGCCCCAGCCAAACGGTGACTTTCGCCTCCAACTCCTGCCAGTTTGCCGGCCAGGCTTCCTCAGCGGGGCTAAGGTGGACTCTCAGATAGAGGAGGTGCATGGTGCTCCACACAAAAGGTGTCATCTCCTCCGGCAGGGAGTCCACCCGCCACTGACCAACGAGGAGACTGGAACATTTCTCCCAATTGATCTTTGTGGAGGACGAGGCAGAAAAGGTCTGCTGGCAGTCGCGCATCCTCTGCAAATCAACGGGATTTATGATCGCGAAGAGCACATCATCAGCGTAAGCCGAGAGGACGACCCGCATGGCCGGCTCACGCAGAGCCAATCCCATCAACCTCCTGAGAAGCAGGCACAGGAATGGCTCCACACAGATGGTGTGCAATTGGCCAGACATGGGGCATCCCTGACACACTCCTCTCCCAAAGTGAAGGGGCGCCATCAAAGACCCATTAACTTTTTTTTTTAGAGATACAGCACTGAAACAGGCCCTTCGGCCCACTAAGTCTGTGCCGACCAACAACCACCCATTTATACTAATCCTACATTAATCCCATATTCCCTACCACATCCCCTCAATTCTCCTACCACCTACCTACACTAGGGGCAATTTACAATGGCCAATTTACCTATCAACCTGCAAGTCTTTGGCTGTGGGAGGAAACCGGAGCACCCGGCAGAAACCCATGCAGTCACAGGGAGAACTTGCAAACTCCACAGGGACAGTACCCAGAACTGAACCCAGGTCACTGGAGCTGTGAGGCTGCGGTGCTAACCACTGCACCACTGTGCCGCCCTAACTTTGACCAGACACTCTGAGGCGGCATGTAAAAGTCAGACCCAAGCCACAAAATGCAGCCCGAGTCCGAATGCACGCAGAGTCCTGAAAAGGTATTCGTGATCCACCCAGTCGAGCACATTCTCCTGATCGAGGGAGAGAAAGGCGACCAACAGACCAGTCCTCTGGGAAAGATGGATCCGGTCCCGGACCAGTTGGATGTTGTCTTGGATGGACCAGCCTCAGATGGTGTAGGACTGGTCGGGGTGGATCATGTGGGCTAGCACGGAGCCCAGGTGAGTGGACATAGCCCGGGCAAAGATCTTGTAATCCATGCTGAGGAGGGAGACCGGATGCCAGTTTTTAAGTAGGCGGAGATCGTCCCTCTTCGGCAGCAGGACGATGACCGCCCTGCACCACAACAGGGGCATCTCCCCGGTTGCCAGGATTTCCCCCAGGACCCGTGTGTAATCGACCCCAGGACGTCCCAGAACGCCCTGAGGAACTCAACAGTCAGCTCGTCTAGCCCTGGGAATTTTCCCCTTGAGAGCTGGTGGAGGGCACCGGTCAGCTCCTCCAACGTGAGCGGAGCCTCAAATCTTTCGGCGCCCTCTGGGCTGACCTTTGACAGGTCCTCGCACAAAACTCTGCATGTGACCTCGCTGGACGGATCCGGAGAGAAGAACGCACTGTAATAGGTACGGACCAGGAGGCCCATTCCCTCCAGATCTGTGATGGAGGATCTGTTGTCAGCCAGCAGCTCAATGAGCTGCTTACGGACCCCTACCAGCGAGTAGAAGAAGGGTGAAGCGCAGTCCAAATCTTACAGGATCTGGATCCGCGACCTCACGTATGCGCCTCGGGACCCTATGAGCTGCAGGTCCCTCATCGCGCCCTTCTCTTTGTACGCCTGCCACAGGGCCGGGTCCGTGACGGCATGACCGAGGCAGGACTCCAAGTCAAGCACCACCCTTTCTAGGTGCCTGATCTCGGTTTCCCGCCTCTTGGTCGACCCCTTCGCGTACTCCTGACAGAAGGCACAGATGTGAATCTTGCCCACATCCCACCATAGCTTCAAGGAGGGGAAGCCCCCCTGCTTCCTTTTCCAGTTGGCTTAGAATCGACGGAACAAGTCCTGGAATCGCTTGTCCTCCAGCAGCCGGTTATTAAAGTGCCAGTACGCGGACCCTGCCCCAGGTGGTGGTCCAAGCACGGCACCAGCCGCATGGAGGCCGAGACGCGGGAGGCGTACGCCTGCGAAAAGTAGAGGCGGTCGATTCGGGACCCTCCTCCTCCAGACCTCCACGTGAAGGCGCTGGAGTCGGGATGGAGATTCCGCCGACGTCCACCAAGTTGAGGAGCTGATCAGCTCCCTCAACTTCTCCACTGACGCTTGGCCGTGCGGGAGATCGGAGTGATCCCCCACCGCTAGGGTACAGTTAAAATCCCCCCCGAGGATGATGCACTCGCCGCTATCGATGGAGCTCAAGAGAGCGGACACTTCTTCAAAGAAACGCGTTTGCAACGTGCCGGGTCTGGGTCCGTACGCGTTCACAAAGTAGAGCGGCACGCTACCCAGGCGAACGGCGAGGTGGAGCAAGCAGCCCGGCACTAGCTCCTTGACCCCCAAGATCTCCGGCTGAAAAGTCGGGACCAACAAGATAGCCACTGCACTAGAAATAGGGGTGAGGTGACTCATGTAGACCCCACCCTGCCACTCCAGGAGCCAGGTGGCTTCGTCTCCCGGAATGGTGTGGGCTTCCTGCAGAAAGCTCACCGCATATCTCCCTTCCCTGAGGACTGAGAGACTGTGAAATCTGCGGTGAGACCCCTTGCTGCCGTTGATGTTGAGGCTGGCGATGGTTATCTTCATGTTAAAGGTACTTAAAAACCGTCACCAACAGCTCACTGTGAGGCGGGAGCGGAAGTGCACCTGGCCTTCCACTCCTCCAGCAGCCCATTGAGGAACGCATTAAATCGGCGCCTCTCAACCAGTTTCACGCCTGCACCCTTGCCCGCTTTCTTGAGGGCGTCACGGACAGACTGGATGACCAGCGCCAGATTCAGCCAACGGCCGAGGGCCAGCTGAACTTTATTGCGGCAACCTCTTCATGCGAGGAAATCCCGGAGTTCCGCCGTGGGGATGAGAGGAGATTCGGTGGGAGGCACGAGGAACTCCACCACCTCACTGGCGATGGAATCAAGGTCGTCCTCCGTGCCCCACACCGAGTCCCCGTCCTCCTCTGGGTCGTCACCGCCAGCGGCTGACACACCCACCACACACTGTGGGGCGGACGTCCCGGCTGCGGCAGCTGGTCCCGCCTCCGTCACATTCCCACCCTTAGGATCGATGGCGGAGGAGTCCTCTCTGGGTTCTAGGATGAAACTGGAGCTTATGGGCGCCAGCGGTTCAGGACCCTCCTCCACCTTCGTCCCCAGGCCAGTGAGCGGTCCGGGGAGACGGAAATTCCCGACTCCGAAAATTCAACCGGAGCAGCGACCAGAGGCAGAGAGAGGAGGCCATCTCCTGCTCCGCCAGCACCCACAGGCCCAGCAGATTGGGCAGCATTTTCAATTATAACTGGGTCGGGTGTCTCCTGGTTGGTGGTGGCCTTTGGCTGGGAGGGCCGTCTCTTTGGGGCCTCGCCCTCCTCTCCACTCAGGGCACCTGACCCAGTGGCAGAATGGGAGGTGTCCCCAGGCTCCCCCAACACAACCAGGGCTCCACTTGCTCCCACAGGAGGGGCTGCATGGAGAGGGGCCTCCCCCTTCCCTTGTCCTGAAGGCTAGAGAGCTCCTGCCAAGATTTTGCAGCCTTGATGTTGGTGGTGGCAGGGAGAACCTGGGGACCTGAACCAGGAGACAGCTCCCCTCCAACAGATGGACCCTGCATCTCTGGGTCCTGAGTTACCTCCGTGGGGGGGTGCCTTCTCCTCTTTTTCCCGCTAGGGCGCAGAGGCTCAGAGACCTCCATGTCAACAGGGGCCTCTGCCTCCGCACCCTCCTTTTTTTTAGTTACCTTGGGCCTGAGCCTGCCCAGCCCTGGGGCAGGTACAATCCCTGGGAGCGGGCCTTGGGCTGAGTTCAGGCTCAGGTTGTGCCCCGGTATTCAGGGTACGCACCTCTTGATGTTTATTTTGCCTCTGCTCCTTCCTTCCACAGAGACGGGCACACCCCTCCCCTCCGGAGGCTCTGAAAACCACAGCCTCCAGCACCGACTGAACGGTGTCTGGTGGAGGTGTAGGGGGAGTGGGGGGAGGTGCAGTGGCGCCACCCTGGGCCGCCGAGGTGGAGTTGGCGGCCGGGAGGTTGGGGCAGTTCTTACGAACATGCCCCACCCCCTTGCAGACATGGCACCGCGCCCCATCCAAAGTCCAGAAGATGCAGTAGGCGTTCCCCTGGAACTCCACATTGAAATGGCCATCTGTAACCTCCCCCTGTGCCAGCTGCATAAATAACTGGTGGCGGAAGGAATACACATGCCGGAGGCTGTTCTCCCGAAGACCGAGCGGGACTGGGGTGAGCCCTGTCTTTACCCCCCCCAGATGGTGCAGGTCAGGAAGGAGGAGCTCACCAGGAATGAAGGGCGGGACATTAGACAAAATGACCCTTTGCGCAGTGGCCTCCAGGGGGTCCACTGGCAGAAAGGTCCCGTACACGGTGAGCCCCTTGCTCGGGGGCAGGGACACCACCCGCTCGGTCTTCAGGAAAAACACAGCCTTCCCGCACATTTTTGAGGCAGCAACAATGGCCGAAGGGCCGAGAACCTCGGCCATTGCCTTCACGCATACCTCTATTGACATGTTTGGGTGGATGAAGCTCTTGACTCCATGCTTTGATGTTATCAACTCAAATGATGATGGGGCAACAGGTGGAGCTGCAGCAGGTGCAGCGGCATTTGTGTGAGAAGGCCCAGCCACCGGCGAAGAGGGGCTTGCCTTGGGGTCGTAGAGCCACACCTAACCCCAAGAAACAAAGCACACAACAGTTTACTTTTAAACACAAGCAATATGACGGGGAGGTGGGTGGGAGTAGAGGAGGATAGGGTTGAAAAGGACAAGGAGAGGAGAGGATCGGTGGCTGAGTGATGGAAGGGAGAAAAGGGCTCCGAGGATGTTACTGTTCAATTTGTGGTTGAAGCACCTTGCTACAGAGTCTATAGTTCAGTCTTCCAGTTAGGGGAGGGCTCTTCGCCCCGGTCGGTGAGAGCCGCCTGGTTCTCTCCTTTTCCTTCTGTTCGATAAAGATTGTCTTCAGCCGGGCAGCTCCATCCGTCCCGAGCCACACAGTTTGGGGGTGGGGAGGGAGCCCCTTTTGTGCAGGATGGAAGATAAACACAAGAACAAATACAGGGGCTCCCTAGATAATTTGGCAGCCCCACCCCTGGATCTTCCGGTGCCTTCTCCCTCCCCCAACAGTCCAAACAACAAACAGTTCTTTGGTGCTCCAACACCCACCTCTCCAAATGACTTGTAGGTCTTCTTAGTCCTTGAAGAAGTGCAACAGTTCCATGGTAAATGCAGCTTTCTCCACTGTGCAGTTAACTCTCTCCAGTTACTCCACGCTCTCCACTCCAGTTGCAGTCGCAGCAAGACAGGTGCAGCTGCTCCCCCTGATTGCAGGCAGGAAGTGCTTCACAAATTGCCCAGCAAATTCCATGCTGTACCTGTCCTGGGAGTGTTTGATGGGGACAGTGTAGAGGGAGCTTTACTCTGTATCTAACCCATACTGTACCTGTCCTGGGAGTGTTTGATGGGGACAGTGTAGAGGGAGCTTTACTCTGTATCTAACCCGTACTGTACCTGTCCTGGGAGTGTTTGATGGGACAGTGTAGAGGGAGCTTTACTCTGTATCTAACCCGTACTGTACCTGTCCTGGGAGTGTTTGATGGGACAGTGTAGAGGGAGCTTTACTCTGTATCTAACCCATACTGTACCTGTCCTGGGAGTGTTTAATTGGACTGTGTAGAGGGAGCTTTACTCTGTATCTAACCCATACTGTACCTGTCCTGGGAGTGTTTGATTGGACTGTGTAGAGGGGGCTTTACTTTGTATCTGACCCGTACTGTACCTGTCCTGGGAGTGTTTGATTGGACTGTGTAGAGGGGGCTTTACTATGTATCTAACCCGTACTGTACCTGTCCTGGGAGTGTTTGATTGGACTGTGTAGAGGGAGATTTACTCTGTATCTAACCCATACTGTACCTGTCCTGGGAGAGTTTGATTGGAATGTGTAGAGGGGGCTTTACTCTGTATCTAATCCTTTCCAGTCTGGCACACCTCCTGAATGAGCACAAATATTTATCAAACTCCTTTGTACCCGTTAGCTCAGCCTGGCACAGGTTGCATCCAACAATTGGTGGAGTTGGTTTGGGGATGGTCCCAGATGTGGGACTAGGGTTGGAGCAGCCTTTGGTCTTTGACTTGCTGTGTGTCTCGGCAGGAACCTGATGGATGTTCTGACAAACCCCATGACCATGCCCTTCTTCCGGAGGTTCCTAGAGGCCTATGATGCAGATGCTCCACTGCGGTTCTGGCAGGCAGTGGAGGATCTCCATGACCTGCAAACCGCGAAGCAGAAACAGCTCGGTATCAAAAGTCTCCTTAACAACTTCTTCAGCAAGAACGTCAACCCAGGTGGGTATAATACTGTCCGCTGCATCCGGAGTGAACCTGGCTAAACTTCCCCAGCACAAAGCAGCTCATAAAGAACATTGTGGACACCGATACCCAGGAGTGAGTTACAGACTGGAATCTGATCGAGGGGTTCGGGTGGTTTATATATAGAATAACAGATAACCAGGAGTGAGTTACAGGCTGGAATCTAATTGAGGGGATGGGGTGGTTTATATATAGAATAACAGATACCCAGGAGTGAGTTACAGACTGGAATCTAATTGAGGGGTTCGGGTGGTTTATATATAGAATAACAGATACTCGGGAGTGAGTTACAGACTGGAATCTAATTGAGGGGATGGGGTGGTTTATATATAGAATAACAGATAACCAGGAGTGAGTTACGGACTGGAATCTAATTGAGGGGATGGGGTGGTTTATATATAGAATAACAGATAACCAGGAGTGAGTTACAGACTGGAATCTAATTGAGGGGATGGGGTGGTTTATATATAGAATAACAGGTAACCAGGAGTGAGTTACAGGCTGGAATCTAATTGAGGGGATGGGGTGGTTTATATATAGAATAACAGATAACCAGGAGTGAGTTACAGACTGGAATCTAATTGAGGGGATGGGGTGGTTTATATATAGAATAACAGATAACCAGGAGTGAGTTACAGACTGGAATCTAATCGAGGGGTTCGGGTGGTTTATATATAGAATAACAGATAACCAGGAGTGAGTTACAGGCTGGAATTTAATCGAGGGGATGGGGTGGTTTATATATAGAATAACAGATAACCAGGAGTGAGTTACAGGCTGGAATTTAATCGAGGGGATGGGGTGGTTTATATATAGAATAACAGATAACCAGGAGTGAGTTACAGACTGGAATCTAATTGAGGGGATGGGGTGGTTTATATATAGAATAACAGATAACCAGGAGTGAGTTACAGACTGGAATCTAATAGAGGGGTTCGGGTGGTTTATATATAGAATAACAGATAACCAGGAGTGAGTTACAGACTGGAATCTAATTGAGGGGATTGGGTGGTTTATATATAGAATAACAGATAACCAGGAGTGAGTTACAGGCTGGAATTTAATCGAGGGGATGGGGTGGTTTATATATAGAATAACAGATAACCAGGAGTGAGTTACAGACTGGAATCTAATTGAGGGGATGGGGTGGTTTATATATAGAATAACAGATACCCGGGAGTGAGTTAAAGACTGGAATCTAATTGAGGGGTTCGGCTGGTTTATATATAGAATAACAGATACCCAAGAGTGAGTTACAGACTGGAATCTAATCAAGAGGATCGGGTGGTTTATATATAGAATAACAGATACCCGGGAGTGAGTTGCAGACTGGAATCTAATCGAGGGGATCGGGGGGTTTATATATAGAATAACAGATACCCAGGAGTGAGTTACAGACTGGAATCTAATCGAGAGGATCGGGTGGTTTATATATAGAATAACAGATACCCGGGAGTGAGTTACGGACTGGAATCTAATCGAGGGGATCGGGGGGTTTATATATAGAATAACAGATACCCGGGAGTGAGTTGCAGACTGGAATCTAATCGAGGGGATCGGGGGGTTTATATATAGAAGAACAGATACCCAGGAGTGAGTTACAGACTGGAATCTAATTGAGGGGATGGGGTGGTTTATATATAGAATAACAGATACCCAGGAGTGAGTTACAGACTGGAATCTAATTGAGGGGTTCGGGTGGTTTATATATAGAATAACAGATACTCAGGAGTGAGTTACGGACTGGAATCTAATCGAGGGTTTTGGGTGGTTTATATATAGAATAACAGATACCCAAGAGTGAGTTACAGACTGGAATCTAATCGAGGGGATCGAGTGGTTTATATATAGAATAACAGATACCCAAGAGTGAGTTACAGACTGGAATCTAATCGAGGGGATCGAGTGGTTTATATATAGAATAACAGATACCCAGGAGTGAGTTACAGGCTGGAATCTAATTGAGGGGTTCGGTGGTTTATATATAGAACAACAGATACCCGGTAGTGAGTTACAGGCTGGAATCTAATTGAGGGGTTCGGGTGGTTTATATATAGAATAACAGATACCCGGGAGTGAGTTACAGACTGGAATCTAATCGAGGGGATGGGGTGGTTTATATATAGAATAACAGATAACCAGGAGTGAGTTACAGACTGGAATCTAATTGAGGGGATGGGGTGGTTTATATATAGAATAACAGATACCCAGGAGTGAGTTACAGGCTGGAATCTAATTGAGGGGTTCGGTGGTTTATATATAGAACAACAGATACCCGGTAGTGAGTTACAGACTGGAATCTAATTGAGGGGTTCGGGTGGTTTATATATAGAATAACAGATACCCGGGAGTGAGTTACAGGCTGGAATCTAATCGAGGGGATGGGGTGGTTTATATATAGAATAACAGATACCCGGGAGTGTGTTACAGGCTGGAATCTAATCGAGGGGATTGGGTGGTTTATATATAGAATAACAGATACCCGGGAGTGAGTTACAGACTGGAATCTAATCGAGGGGATCGGGTGGTTTATATATAGAATAACAGATACCCAAGTGTGAGTTACAGACTGGAATCTAATCGAGGGGATGGGGTGGTTTATATATAGAATAACAGATACCCGGGAGTGAGTTACAGACTGGAATCTAATCGAGGGGATCGAGTGGTTTATATATAGAATAACAGATACCCGGGAGTGAGATACAGACTGGAATCTAATCGAGGGGATGGGGTGGTTTATATATAGAATAACAGATTACCAGGAGTGAGTTACAGACTGGAATCTAATCGGGGGGTTCGGGTGGTTTATATATAGAATAACAGATACCCAGGAGTGAGTTACAGACTGGAATCTAATTGAGTGGTTTGGGTGGTTTATATATAGAACAACAGATACCCGGGAGTGAGTTACGGACTGGAATCTAATTGAGGGGTTCGGGTGGTTTATATATAGAATAACAGATACCCGGGAGTGAGTTACAGACTGGAATCTTAATCGAGGACTTTGGGCATTGGATATGTAGAATAACAGGCCCATACTGGACAGTGCCTTTTGCGAATGGACCTTGGAGTGAAGCTGGCTTTTGTTTATCTTACTGTGCCTTGACTGTTGGTTTTTATGTGTCATGTTTGTGTGGCTGCACCAGGGAAGCAATAAAGATTTGGTGAATAACATTGCAGGCGGATGTTGCTGAGTGTGGCCTCACTAGACTCTCTGTGACTGAGCTACTGTACATATCCTCCTGGTGAGGAGCCTCCCCTGCTGACACCCAGCGGCCACTGGATAACTGCCCATTTTCTGTTCCGCTTTGTCTTGATTGACTGATGGGCGAGAAATTGGCCCTCGCACTAAAGCAATACACTCGGTGTTTGGAGCCAACTGGGTGTCCACAGAAGAGGATGAGATTGGAGGAATAGTTGATGGCTGCAAAGGGTAATTAATTTCTGTCTTCTTCCTGTGTCTTCCCCCCACCCCCCCCATTCGCAGAGGAATTACTCCACTGCAATGTACCGATTATCAAACAGATAATGGATGCGATTGAGGATGGCACTCCAGTGAACATGATTATGCTGTTACATGCTCAGAAAGAAGTTCAGAACAGCTTGCAGCAGCAATGGTGAGTGTTGCAGGTCTTGGCTTCACCTGCAAATAGTCTGAAGTATTTTGTGATGAGGGGGCGCGGGGAACTGGATAACTTACAGAAGTTACAGTGCAGAAAATGGCCATTCAATTCAACTGGTTATCCACTTCTCCAATTCTGGCCTCTTGCACAACCCCGATTTTAATAACCCCACCCTTGGCAGCCATACCTTCAGCTGCTGAGGCCCTGAGGGTCTGAAATTCCCTCTAAATCTATCTGCCTCTCTCTTTCCATGCTTTACAATGCTCCTTACAATCTACCTAGGGGTGATGGTGGCGTAGTGGTAATATCAATGAGCTAGTAATAAAGAACAAAGAATAAAGAACAGTACAGCACAGGAACAGGCCATTCGGCCCTCCAAGCCTGCGCCGATCTTGATGCCTGCCTAAACTAAAACCTTCTGCATTTCCGGGGCCCATATCCCTCTATTCCCTTCCTGTTCATGTATTTGTCAAGATGTCTCTTAAACGTCGCTATCGTATCTGCTTCCACCACCTCCCCTGGCAGTAAGTTCCAGGCACTCACCACCCTCTGTGTTAAAAACTTGCCTCGCACATCCCCTCTAAACTTTGCCCCTCGCACCTTAAACCTATGTCCCCTAGTAACTGACTCTTCCACCCTGGGAAAAAGCTTCTCTTTATGTGGCTCAGTGCCAGCTTTTGTTTGATAACGTCCCTGTGAAGTGCCTTGGGATGTTTTACGACATTAAACATGCTATATAATTGCAAGTTGTTGTAAGCATTATATTTATCCCCCCCCCCTCCCCCCGCCATTCCCATACCCCTCCAAACCATTTCCCTTCATCCACCTCTCCAATCTAATCTTGAATGTTGACATTGTTTCTGCCTCAACCACAAATGCTGGAAGTGAATTCCACAGCCTTGTAGCTGTGTGTGAAGACATTTCTCCTGCCCTCTATTCTAAGCCTAATTTCATTTTATATCTGTGGCTCCTCATTCTTGACTCAACTACTGAAAACAGTCTGAATTGATCCATCCTGTCCCATCCTTTCATAATTTTAAACACGTCAATCATATGATCCCACAATCTGCGTTTTTACGTCTTTCTTTGTCTTTCTTCACACTAGGCAGCATCCTAGTGAATCTGCATTAGATCCTCTCTAAAGCCTCATTATAGTTCCGCATGTGTGGAGTCTAATACTGCACACACTACTCGAACTAAGGTTTTACATCAGCTGATCATTACCTCTTGGTTTTTATATTCTATACCTCATGATAAAACCTAGGTGCTTGACTTTCATGCCCTGTGAACCTGTCCCTACAAATCCCTCATCTGCAAGTCTATTTCTGATCGGAGTATAACTACGCTGGAGGACTGGAGGATTGCACATGTTCAAATCCTCTTCAAAATAGGGAAGAGGGATAAATCCAGCAACTACCGGCCTGCCTGCCAAACATCGATGCTGGGGAAACTTTTGGAGTCTATAATCCAGGACAAAATTAATTGGAACTTGAAGAAGTACAGGTTAATGAAATGAAAGCCAGCACGGATTTGTTAAAGGCTCATTGTGTTTCACTAACTTGGTAGAGCTCTTTGATAAGGTAACGGAGAGGGAAGATGAGGGTAATGCAGTTGACGTTGTGCACATGAACTGTCAAAAGACGTTTGATAAAGTACTACATAATAGACTTGTTAGCAAAATGAAGCCCATGGAATTAAAGAAGCAGTGCTAGTTTGGAAATGAAATTGGCTAAGGGACAGAAAGCAGAGACAATGGTCAACAGTCTTTTTCAGACTGAAGGGAGGTACACACTGCTGTTTGCCTGGGCTTGGTTGTTAGGGCCACTGCTCTTTTTCATGTGGATTAATGATCTGCATTTGGGTGGACTGGGCATAATTTCAGATTTGTCGATGGTATAAAACTTGGAAATGTAGTACACAATGAGGATAACAGAGGACTTCAGGAGGATATAGGCTGGTGAAATGAGCAGATGAAATTTAATGCAGAGAAGTGTGAAGCAATTCCTTTTGGTCGGCAGAATGAGAAGAAGTAATATAAATGAAATGGTACAATTGGGAAGGGGGGACAGGAGAAGTTGAGAAGGTTGTTAAAATGCATATGGAATCCTTAGCTTTATTAGTGGAGAAATTGTGTACAAAGTCCAGGAAATTACGCTAAACTTATTAATCAAAACTCAAAGCTGTGTGATCCTCTCCCGGAACCTCTTTGCATCATAACCTCTCTCCTTTTAAGACTCTCCTTAATACTCACCTCTTTGACCAAGTTTTTGGCCGCCTGTCCAAGATGCCTCCTTCTTTGGCTTGATATCTGATAAAACTCCTGAAAAGTATCTTCACTATGTTAAAGCACTAAATAAATGCAAGTTATTGTTTTTACATCTGCTCCAATTAACAGTGAGCATTTAAAGAATAGAAAACTGGAGACTGCCCGAGAGAGACAGACTGACAGCAAGTGTCTTTCGATTAGCAGTCCGACATTTCCTTGGGAGATTAGATGATTTATTTGCATTAATTCGGCAATCAAAATGCTGAGCTGTGGATTCCATATCCTGTTGGTGGTGTCCATGCTTTCCTAGCCTGACTAGGTCTTTACCCTGAAAATGGAGGAAATAATTCTATAGATTTGCTACACCTAAGACAAATTCATGTATGATAGTTCTGTAAAGGTTTCTGCAGAATGAAACAATGGGCTTGTTTTCTGGGAGTTTGCAGCACGCAGGAAGGCCATTGGGCCTATTGTGTCTGTGCTAGCCCTCTGCGAGAGCAATCCAAAGCTAATCCAGGTGCTTCTTAACTTCAAATATTCATCCGGCATTCTCTCTGTCACACGCACAGCGATTGATGTGATAAGTAAAATTCCAGGTTGAGGAATAGGGTCAAGAAACCCCTGGGAGTCATTCCATCAACAATTGGATGCTGCAATGGGGAGATGTTGGGATCTCTCTGGACGGATGCACTGAATGGGCAGCCTCATCCATAAATACCTCATGATAAGATGCTACAGTCCCCACTTGGACCACTGCCTGTGGCAAAGAAATCCGTGCTCCACAATGCTCTGTGTAAAGACTCTCACTGACAATTTAATTTTGACTGTATCGATGCCTGACTGTTTCAAACAGAAGAAAGCTCAGACATCCTGAGCACTGGATGGGGTTCACGAGCGCCAATGTTCTCTAGACCGAAGAAACTTTTGTAAAGGCTTTTCCCAGGGATATAGCTGGCTAAGGCCGTTTTAGCACTGATTTACCTTAATTGTTTCAGACCACAAAAGACCAAAGTCTTCTCCCATCGGGCTTTGTGGAAACGGCAACAGTTGGCAGAAAGTTGCAAGATCATTTTGAGATTGATCAGCTTGCTGTGAATTGTTTCAATCTGCTAAGCCTAGTTAGGAGGGGAATTTGGTGAGACTGGGAATTCTGTGTAGAGGGGGATGGAGGTACTCAGTAATTTAAACCAAGTGGCAGCAGTAAATAAGTAAATATATAAGTAATCAGAATAATTAGTTAGTTCTAAGAGGATAAAATTAAAATTAACCAACATTAAAGGGATCCGAATTGTATTAAATAAAACGTGGTATACATAAATACTAAATAAAAATAAATAGAAGTAAGATAATACTAAAGTAAAAGCATATATATATATAATATAAAGCAAGTAGCTAGACTTTTAAGCAAAATGATGGGACAGCTCAGGCCCGTGAAAACCCACTATTGATGGAAAACCAGTTAGTAAGCATTGATTTTTGAAAAATTTGTTCTTGGAACCTGGGCATCACGCTCATTTATTGCCCATCTCTAGTTCCCCTGAAGACGTGATGGTGAGTCTATGGTGTATGTTGTGATGGGTTTACATCACATTTCCAGCACAAAGAGAGGGCAATTAGCCCAACAAGTCTACGTCAGTGTTTATGCTCCACATGAACCTCCTCCTATCCAACTTCATCTGACCCTTGCAACACATCCTTCTATTCCTTTCTCCCTTAAATGTATCTATAATATTCACCTCAACAAGAACTTGTATTTATATAGTGCCTTGATCGTAGTAAAATGTCCCAAGTTGATTCACGGGTGGGGGGAGGGGGGTTATAAAAAAAACTGACACTCATAAGGAGAAACTAGGACATGTGACAAAAGCTTGGTCAAAGAGGCAGATTTAGAGGAGCATCTTCTAGGAGAGAGAGGTAGAGAGGTGAAGAGGTTGAGGGAGGGAATTCCAGAGCTTTCGACCCAGGCAGCTGAAGGCACAGCCACCAATAGTCAGGAATGCATCATGAACTCTTTTGTCATTTACTCTCTCCTGCCCTCCAATCCATCACAGACCATCCCTTTTGTTCATCTTGCCCCCTCCACCACCCCCCCCCACACCCATCACTTTCTTAAAACCTGTAACATTTCTAACTTTTCCCGGTTCTGATGAAAGGTCATCGACCTGAAGCGTAAATCTCTGTTTCTCTCTCCCCAGATGCTGCCAGACCTGCTGAGTATTTCCAGCCGTTTTTGTTTGTATATTGGAGGGATGAAGTCGGTAACTCGGGAACGGAGTTTGTGATGAGGAACAAAGACAATAATGGCTTCAGTCTTCCCAAGAATTCAGTTGGAGGAAGATTCAGCTTGACCAATATAGGATGTTGGACAAGCGGTGTAGGTGGAGGGATCGGCAGAGATGCTGGTGAGGTAGAGCTGGGTGTCAGTGTACATGCGGAACCTGATGTATTTTCAGATGGTATCATTGAGAGGCAGCATGTAGAATCATAGAATGAATAATATAGCCCAGAAAGAGTCCATTGGCCCATCATGCCTGTGCTGGCTCTTTGTTAAAGCCATCCAATTGATCCCAGTCCCCTGTTCTTTCCCTGTATCCCTGTAATGTTTCCCTTTCGAGTATTTATACAATTTTCTTTTGAAAGTTACTATTTAATCTGCTTCCACCACCCTTTCAGGCAGTGACTTCCAGATCTCAACGCCTCACTGTGTGTAAAAATAAATTTCTTCATCGCAGTTCTGAGTCTTTATCAATGACCTTAAATCCGCTTACCCACTGTTTTTTTTTCATGTTTGCACTTGCTGCTGTTCAATATTCAATCCGTTAACACCCTATCTGTACTAATGCTTTGTCTTTCAACACACCATTAACATATTGTTTGCCTTTGCTCCATGACCTTTTGGTCAGCTATGTGGTCTTGCCCAATCTACACCTTCTCCTTTGTTATCTCTTGCCCCACCCCAACCTCACTTGCTTATAACCTGTGACATTTTTAATATTTGTCAGTTCCGAAGAAGGGTCACTGACCCGAAACGTTAACTCTGCTTCTCTTTTCACAGATGCTGCCAGACCTGCTGAGTGGTTCTAGCATTTCTTGTTTTTATTACCTTAAATCTGTGTTCTCTGGTTATCAACCCTTCAGCCACTGGAAATGGTTCCTCCTTATTTACTCAATGAAAACCATTCATGACCATTCATGATTTTGAACACCTCTGTTTAATCTCCCCTTAACCTTCTCTGCTCTAAGGAAAACAATTCCAGCCTCTCAGTCTCTCTACATAACTGAAGTCCCTCATCCCTGGTATCATTCTAGTAAATCGCTCCTGCACCCTCTCTGAGGCCTTGACATCCTTCCGAAAGTGTGGTGCCCAGAACTGGACACAGTACTCTGGTTGAGACCTAACAAATGTTTTATAAAGGCTTATCATAACTTCTTTGCTGTGGTACCCAACCTGTCCTGTCAACACTCCCAGGTCTCTCTGTTCCTACACCTGCTTTAGAATTGTACCCTTTATTTTATACAAGCTCTCTTCATTCTTTCTACCAAAATGGATCACTTCACACTTCTCTGCATTAAATTTCATCTGCCATGTGTCTACCCATTCCATCAGTCTATGTTCTCCTGTTGTCTGTTACTATCCTCCTCACTGTTTACTGCATTTCCAAGTTTTGTCTCATCTGCAAACTTTGAAATTATGCCCATTATACCCAAATGCAGGTTATTAATATATTCCAAAAAGAACAGTGGTCCCAACACTGACCACTGGGGGACACCAGTGTATACCTCCCTTCAGTTTGAAAAACAACCATTCACCACTACTCTCTGCTTCCTATCCCTTTATTCCCATGGGCTTTAATTTTGCTAACACGTTGATTATGTAGATGACAAATAGGAGGTGGTCAGGGATAGATCCTGGGGGACCTCCAGAGGTAACTAGGCGGGACCAGGAAGAGAAGCCAATGGAACCAGGTGAGAGCAGTCCCACCCAGCTGGACAACAGAGGAGAGGCAATGAATGAGGATGGTGTGGTCAACTGTGTCAAATGCTGTAGACAGGTCGAGAAGGACAAGGAGGGAAAGTTCACCCTTGTCACAGTCACATAAGAAGTCATTTGTGACTTTGATAAGAGCTGTTTCGGTGCTGTCACGGGGGTGGAAACCTGATTGGAGGGATTCAAATTTGGAGCTATGGGAAAGATGGGCACAGATTTGGGAAGGCGACAACACATGCTCGGACTTTTGGAGAGGAAAGGGAGGTTGGCGATGGAGTGGTAGTTTTCAAGGGCAGTGAGGTCAAGGGTTGGTTTTTTGAGGAGGGGGCGATGGCAGCAGATTTAAAGGAGAGAGGGACAACACCTGAAAGAGAAAACCGTTAATAATATCGGATAACATGGGGACCAGGAGGGGAAGTTGGGTGGTTAGCAGTTTAGTGGGAATAGGATTGAGGGAGGTGTCATGGACAGGATGAGCTCAGAGAGGGCATGAGGGGAGACAGGAAAGAAACGAGGGAAAGATGCAAGTTCAGGGCTCGGGCAGGGGGAGCATTAGAGGAAGTTTGGTCAGGTGGGCTAGTGACCAGTGCTGTACCACAGGGATCGGTGCTGGGACCCTTGCTGTTTGTAGTGTACATTAATGATTTAGACGTGAATATAGGAGGCATGATCAGTAAGTTCGCAGATGACAAAATTGGCGGTGTCGTAAATAGTGAGGAGGAAAGCCTTAGATTACAGGACGATATAGATGGGCTGGTAAGATGGGTGGAGCAGTGGCAGATGGAATTTAATCCTGAGAAGTGTGAGGTGATGCATTTTGGGAGGACTAACAAGGCAAGGGAATATACAATGGACCCTAGGGAGTACAGAGGGTCAGAGGGACCTTGGTGTACTTGTCCATAGATGACAGAAAGCAGCAGCACAGGTAGATAAGGTGGTTAGGAAGGCATATGGAATACTTGCCTTTATTAGCTGAGGCATAGAATATAAGAGCAGGGAGGTTATGATAGAGCTGTATAAAACGCTAGTTAGGCCACAGCTGAGTACTGTGTACAGATCTGGTCACCACACTATAAGGATGTGATTGCACTGGAGAGGATGCAGAGGAGATTCACCAGGATGTTGCCCGGGCTGGAGCATTTCAGTTATGAAGAGAGACTGGATAGGCTAGGGTTGTTTTCCTTAGAGCAGAGATGGCTGAGGGGGGACCTGATTGATGTATACAAAATTGAGGGGCATTGATAGGATAGATAGGAAGAAACTTTTCCCCTTAGAGGAGGGATCAATAATCAGGGGGCATAGATTTACGGTAAGGTGCAGGAGGTTTAGAGGGGATTCGAGGAAAAACATTTTCATCCAGAAGGTGGTTGGAATCTGGAACACATTGCCTGAAAGGGTGGAAGAGGCAGGAACCCTGACAGCATTTAAGAAGTATTCAGATGAGCACTTGAAACATCATAACATGCAAGACTACGGGCCAAGTCCTGGAAAATTAGATTAGAATAGATAGGTGCTTGATGGCCGGCATAGACACGATGGGCTGAAGGGCCTGTTTCTGTGCTGTATGACTCTATGACTCTATCTCAGTCTTAGTGACAGTGAAGCTCATGGGCTCCTTGAACTTGTTGTGGGTTCCACATTCTAATCTAAAGTTTCCACTGAATTCTCCATTGGATTTATTAGTGACTATCTTCTATTGGTTACTCCTAAGGAAGGAGATAGGGAGTACCAGGATTCCAACACCATGACATTGAACAAAGAGTGTCCACATTAGGATGGTGTGTGACCTGGAGGGGATCTTGTAGGTGGGGATGGTCCCACGACAGGGTTGCCCTTGACCTGCTGGGTGGGAGAGGCTACAGGAGAGGGAGGTCCTGTCCAAAGAGGCTTGAGGAGTTGCTGCAGGACATTCTGTGTGTCGTACACACTGTGGGCACCGGGCTCTGAGGCAGGAAGGGGCGGATATCGGGACCAGAGGCAGGGGAAATGTGTCCAGCACTGAGTGGTGTAACAGTCCGTCGGACTTGATGAACTGGATCCAAACAGACAAGACACATCAGCAACATTTGGGAAAGCTGTTCACTGTATGACATGGTACGGTGCTATTCTCTGCTGGTTGTTGGAGGGGGGAAACGTTGACTAAACCGCCTGTGCCTCACCTCGAGGGTGAAGGCTGGGTGGGGAGTGGGATTATTTTTGGGCGAGCTGGAAGGATATCTTATTGTCTTATCTTCTCCTCCTTGGTGCAGGTTTGGACTCTACCTGAAAACTTACCCAGCGGAAACTGATGAGCGTAAGACTTCTGTGTCAGTCCTGAGGTCGATCCAAATCATAAGTCGGGGGGTGTGTAACTCTTGTAATCCACATTTTGTAACTTGCATTTATATAGCACCTTTCACAACCTCTGGATGTCCTGAACTGCTTGACACCAATGAAGTGTTTATTGAAGTGTTGTTGCGGTTGCAACATAGGAAACGTGACAGCCAATTTGTGCACAGCAAGCTCCCACAAACAACACTCTTACAATGACCAGAAGTTTTTGATTTCATTCATGGGATGTGGGCGTCGCTGGCTAGGCCAGCATTTATTGCCCATCCCTAATTACCCTTGAGAAGGTGGTGGTGAGCTGCCTTCTTGAACCGCTGCAGTCCATTTGGGGTAGGTATACCCACAGTGCTGTTCGGAAGGGAGTTATAGGATTTTGACCCAGCGACAGTGAAGGAAAGGCGATATAATTCCAAGTCAGGATGGTGTGTGACTTGGAGGGGAACTTGCAGGTGGTGGTGTTGACATGCATTTGTTGCCATTGTCCTTCCAGGTGGTAGAGGTCGTGGGTTTGGAAGGTGCTGTCTAAGGAGCCTTGGTGCATTGCTGCAGTGCATCTTGTAGATGGCACACACTGCTGCCACTGTGCGTCGGTGGTGGAGGGAGTGAATGTTTGTGGACGGGATGTCAATCAAGCGGGCTGCTATCTCCTGGATAGTGTTGAGCTTCTTGAGTGTTGTTGGAGCTGCACCCATCCAGGCAAGTGGAGAGTATTCCATCACACTCCTGACTTGTGCCTTGTAGATGGTGGACATGCTTTGGGCAGTCAGGAGGTGAGTTACTTGCCGCAGAATTCCCAGCCCCCGACCTGCTCTTGTAGCCACGGTATTTATATGGTTGGTCCAGTTCAGTTTCTGGTCAATGGTAAGCACCCCCCCCGGATGTTGATAGTGGGGGATTCAGTGAAGGTAATACCCCTGCTCGTCTTCGAAATAGTGCCTATCTTTTACGGTAGATGGGGCCCTGGTTAGCTTCTCATCTGAAAGACGACAACTCCAACAGTGCAGCACTCCCTCAGCACTTCACTGGGAGTGTCATCCCAGGTTTTGTGCTTAAGTCTCTCGAGTGACAATTGAAGGCATGAACTTCTGACTCGGCTGGGAGTGCTACCAACTGAGCTACGGCTAACACAAATTAGCAGAACTAGTAGACCATGGACTGAGAGAATGAACTGCCCATCAAGTGCTTTAGTGTCCATCCAGACCTGGAAAGTCAGTGCTGTGCCCCATGATGCATGTGGAGTGCCAGAAAAGTCACCGTCAGCGGAGGAGAGTCCCCCGGCTGTTGGTTCCTGGCTTTTAGAGTGGCCTCATTGTTTCTCCTTTGCTACCAGGACCTAGAGCATTGTGCTGTTTAGCTGCTTTGGGACAGAGGAACAATATAACGTTAGCTTCTTAAAGGGGCAGTCCATCTTTGCCTCTGCCTGGAGGTGGTGGTTCAGATAGGAAACTATTTCCCCTATTTCTGTTGAACCTACACAGCATGCTATCTGTGGCTTTAAAATTCTTTCCATAATAGGCATCCAAATATTGCATGCAATTCTCCAACCATGGCCTACCCAATGGTTTGTAGAGATTAATCAGTATTTCTTTGCTTCTGTACTCTACATCCCCATTTATAAAACCCAAAATGCTGCTTTTTTTGGTTAATGGTTTTACCTAGCTGCATTCACACTCTGACTAAATTATTTAAACCCCTAGATCATTCTGATCATCCACAGTCCTCAGGATCTTCCCATTCAGTGCACAGTATTCCTGCTTTCTCCTCCCACTAAATTGCGTCCACGGCACTCTCGGAGGCTCATTGTGGCACACAGCCTGTCGCAGTCACTACTAGCTGGCTACCAGGACTCTAACATCTCCTGTCGAGGGAGTGCTGCACTGTCGGAGGTGCCGCCTTTCGGATGAGATATTGTATCGAGGCCCCCGTCTGCCCTCTCAGCTGGACATTTATGATCCCATGGCATTATTCAAAGAGGAACAGAGGAGTTTTCCCTGGTGTCCTGGCCAATAGTTATCGCTCAAGTGATATTACTAAAACAGATTACCTGGCCATTATCTCATTGCTGTTTGTGGGATCTTGCTGTTCGTAAATTCACTGCTGCATTTCCTACATTACAACACTTCAAAACACTTCATTAGCTGTAAAGCACTTTGTTGTGCCCTGAGATTGTGAAAGGCACTACATAAATGCAAGGTTTTCTTCCTTTCTCGAACCCTAGGTGATTCCTGGGATGAAGGGGTTGTCCTGTGAGGAGAGATGAAGTTTAGAAACAAAAGAGGTGACTGAATTGAAACATATACAACTCTTAAGGGGCTTGACAGGGTAGATTCTGAGAGGCTGTTTCCCCTGGCTGGGGAATCTACAACTGGGGTCACAGTCTCAGGATAAGGGGTCAGCCATTTAGGACTGATGTACAGAGACATTTCTCCACTCAGAGTCTTGTGAGTCTTTGGAATTCTGGACCCCAGAGAGCTGAAGATGCTGAGTTGTTGAGTATATTCAAGTCTAGGAGTGATAGATTTTTGGGCCCTAAGGAAATCAAGGGATAGGGGGACTGGGCAGGAAAGTGGAGTTGATCGTATTGAATGGTGGAGAAAACTCGATGGGCTGAATGGCCTAATCCTGCTCCTATCACTTATGTTCTTAACCCAACTTGCTTCCCTGCTGCGGCAGAGGAGGGGGAGTAAAGGTTAGAGAAGGATGATCAGGTAAAGTGGGGAAGGTGAGGTTCGATTCACCATGGTAACAGGATTGTTTTCCTGTGCCGAGGGGCAGCTGGTCTGGTGTGTGATTTAAGCAGGAATTGGGCACTGGAGGGGAGGAGATGGGAGCTTGCTCTCCGGGGTGAGGAGGGGAATATATCTGTGGTTGCGCAGCGAGGTGTGTGATTGGTTGCTCCATGCTGACCTTCCTCTGGTGCTTTCAGAACAACGCATGGAAGGAGCTGGAGGCACTGATCAGGTCAGTGGTGACCTTCCGGCGGATGATGTGGACTCCGTTACTCCGTCTTCTCTTCATAAACTTCCTGAGAGACGAGGTCTACAATACCGAGCAGAGTAAGTTTGCAGAAAGCCGGGGCCTCGAGGGCGGGGGGGGGAAATATTGGGCTGGGAGGCTGCCCTTCACCACATGTGAAATGAGAACACAGAACAAAGCCCTTCAGCCCATCGACTTGGTACTTGTCTGTCTCTTCACCTCCTCTTAATGTTCCTCCTTTTTAAATGCTTCACTAATTCCCTTTTAAATGTTGCTTTCGTCTCTGCATCAGTAGCAACTCATGGTGAAGCAGTGCCTGTTTTAATAACCCTCTGTATGAAAACATTTCCTCTAACTCCCTCCTACATTCTCCTGGTGATAGCCCAGAGTCTGTGCCCCCTTGTTAGTGATTCACCATCGAGTGGAAGCAATATTTCGCTCTCCACTGGCTCAAACCTTTCTGAATTCTGACAGCTTGCCCTGATTGGCCAGCAGATTACTGTGTTGCTCATCATTGGACATGATGCATCGCTTGTTACAAAACAGTACATCCCCAGCTTACACAACTGAACAGTCAGGGAGCAATGATCGAATCTTACACACACACGAGGAGGCCATTCGGCCTCTTGTACCTGTGCCAGCTCTTCGAAGGAGCTGTCCAATTAGACCCACACCCTTTGCTCTTTCCCCATAGTCCTGCAATTTGTTCCCACCTCAAGTAGAAATCCTGTTCCCTTTTGAAAGTTACTATTGAATCTGCTTCCACTGACCTCTGACCTTTCAGGCAGGACATTCCAGATTCGAATATCTCGCTGTGTAAAAAAAAATTCTCCTCATCTCTCCTCTGGTTCTTAAATCATGCCCTCTGGTTACTGACCCTCCTGCCGATTGAAACAGTTTCTGTTTATTTACTATATATAAAGCTCCCGTGATTTTGAACACCTCTATTAAAGCTGCCTTTAACCTTCTCTGCTCTAAGGGGAACGACCCCAGCTTCTCCAGTCTCTCCAGCTCTGGTACCCCTGTGGTAAAATCTGGGCCCTCTACAAAGCCTTGACATCAAGTATAAGTATATTGAGTTAAAGTCCTGGCTCTCAGTAAGTAGGATAGGTCCTTGAGCTGACTCAATATTGGGTCCTTGCAGGGGCAATGTGAATGTGTCTCTCTGTGGTGAGCTGATCTGATTCCCTGCCACTCAGTAAAGCCTTTCTCTGTTATTTGCAGACATGTCCACATCTCGCATAATGACCAGGGTACCCTCTCAGGGCAGCTCGCTCTTGATGCGAGGGGTCGATCACATCGATGATTCCGAGGTTCCCCAGTTGAGAAAGCGATTAATGTTCAACCGTGCTATCATTGTTAACTATCTGGTCAACGACCTGCAC
Source organism: Heterodontus francisci (assembly GCF_036365525.1). Taxonomy (NCBI): domain Eukaryota; kingdom Metazoa; phylum Chordata; class Chondrichthyes; order Heterodontiformes; family Heterodontidae; genus Heterodontus; species Heterodontus francisci. The sequence continues at coordinate 114,743,734 of NC_090378.1, forward strand.
TTCTGCCTGGAAATCGAACAGTAAGTGGGCACAAGGCTGGGCACCCAGTCCCTGCCCAGTCAGTTGATCTTGGAGAAAGAGAGAGAGAGAGAGAGAGAGAGGGCGGGAGGGAGGGAGAGAGAGAGAGAGAGAGAGAGTGTGTGTGTGTATGTGTGTATGTGCATGGGTCACTTTGAGTTTGCGTGTGTTGAGGGACTGTCAGAGTGTTTCTGTGTATGTCGAGTGACTATCAGTATTTGTACATATGTGAGAGTATGTTGAGTGACTGCGAGAGTGTGTGAGGGTGTTGAGTGACTGAGAGTTAGTGAGAGGGTTAGCTACAGAGTAAAGCTCCCTCTACACTTTTTTTTGTTTTATATTTTATGTCGAGGGGGCCTTGATTCTTCAGGCCCCCTTATATATATTTTATGAAATAACCTTATTAAAACAGATAATTAAAACAAAACTGAAATTAAAATGCCATTCTCGGTGTCAACGATGCACTCCAGTCCCTGCAGTGCCCACCGGTCACGGAAGGCCTCAAGCGTACTGGCGGACACTGCATGCTCCTTCTCCAAGGGCACCTGGGAGCTCCATCGATAGCGGCAAGTGTGTCATCCTCGGGGGGGGGGGGGGGTGGCGGGGGGGATCGCTCCGGTCCCCAGCGCGGCCAAGCGGTGGAGAAGTTGAGGGGACTGATCAGCTCCCTCAACTTGGTGGACGTCTGGCAGAATCTCCATCCTGACCCCAGTGCCTTCACGTGGAGGTCTGGAGGAGGAGGGTCCCGAATCGACCGCCTCTACTTTTCACAGGCGTACGTCTCCCGCGCCTCGGCCGCCTGCATGGGGCTGGTGCTGTGCTCGGACCACCACCTGGTGTGGGCGGAGTTCACTCTGCTCCGCATGCGGGCGGGGTCCGCGTACTGGCACTTTAACAACCAGCTGCTGGAGGACGAGCGATTCCGGGACTCGTCCATCGATTTTGGGCCGACTGGAGAAGGAAGCAGGGGGGCTTCCCCTCCTTGAGGCTATTGCGGGATGTGGGCAACACTCACATCCATGTCTTCTGTCAGGAGTACGCGAAGGGGTCGACCAAGAGGCGGGAAGCCGAGATCGGGTGCTTAGAGAGGGAGGTGCTCAACTTGGAGTCCCACCTCGGTCATGCCGTCGCGGACCCGGCCCTGTTGGCAGGCATACAAAGGGAAGAAGGGCGTGCTGAGGGACCTGCAGCTCGTAGGGTCCCGAGGCGCATAGGTGAGGTCGCAGATCCAGATCCTAGATCCTTCTTCTACTCGCTGGAAAAATGGGGGGGTCCGTAAGCAGCTCACCGAGCTGCTGGCCGACGACGGATCCTCCCTCATGGATCCGGAGGGAATGGGCCTCCTGGTCCATACTTATTACAGTGCGTTGTTCTCTCCGGATCCGTCCAGCGAGGATGCGCACAGAGTTTTATGAGAGAACATGCTGCAGGTCAGCCCGGAGGGCGCCGAAGGATTGGAAGCTCCGCTCAGGTTGGCGGAGCTGACTGGCGCCCTCCACCAGCTCTTGGGCAAATCCCCAGGGCTGAATGGGCTGATCGTGGAGTTCCTCAGGGCGTTCTGGGACACGCGGGTCCTGGGGGAAAGCTTGGCGACCGGGGAGATGCCCCTCTCGTGGCGCAGGGCGATCATCGTCCTGCTGCCAAAGAGGGGCGATCTCCGCCTGCTTAAAAACTGGCGTCTGGTCTCCCTCCTCAGCACGGATTACAAGATCTTTGCCCGGGCTAGGTCTACCCGCCTGGGCTCCGTGCTGGCCCACATGATCCACCCCGACCAGTCCTACACGGTCCCGGGCTGGTCCATCCAGGACAACATCCACCTGGTCCGGGACCTGATCCATCTTTCCCAGAGGACTGGTCAGTCGGTTGCCTTTCTCTCCCTCGATCAGGAGAAGGCGTTCGACAGGGTGGATCATGAATATCTTTTTTTCTGCGCCGCCGCAGAGTGTCGAGTCAAAGTTAAAGGGTCCTTGACGGCACCCCTTCGCTTTGGGAGAGGAGTGCGTCAGGGATGCCCCATGTCCAGACAATTGTATGCCATCTGCGTGGAGCCCTTCCTGTGCCTGCTTCGCAGAAGATTGATGGGATTGGCTCTGCACAAGCCGGTCATGCGGGTCGTCCTCTCAGCTTACGCCGATGACGTGCTCCTCGTGGTCACAGATCCTGTTGTCTTGCGGAGGATGCGCGACTGCCAGCAGACCTTGTCTGCCGCGTCCTCCGCAAGGATCGATTGGGAGAAATGTTCCGGACTCCTGGTGGGTCAGTGGTGGGTGGACTCCCTGCCGGAGGAGTTTGACACCTTTTGCGGAGTACCACACACCTCCTCGATCTGGGAGTCCACCTTATCCCTGCTGAGGAAGTCGGGCTGGCAAACTGGTAGGAGTTGGATGCTAAAGTCACCACTCAGCTGGGGCGCTGGACAGGACTGCTCCAAGTTCTTTCCTACAGGGGCCGAGCACTGGTCATAAACCAACTGGTGGCCTCGGTGCTGTGGTACCGGTTGGTCACTTTGGCCCCGCCCCCTGCATTCGCCACCAAGATCCAGAAGAAGCTCGTCGATTTCTTCTGGGGCAAGAGGAAACACTGGGTCTCTGCCGCGGTCCTGAGTCTCCCGATCGAGGAGGGTGGCCAGTTGCTGGTGTGCGTCCACACCCAGGCTGTGACTCTCCTCCTTCGGACCCTGCAGAGATACCTGTATGTCGAGCGTCCTCCCAGATAGTGTGCGCTGGAAACATATTTTTTCCGCCAGTGTCACTGCCTTCAAGACGACACGCAGCTCCCGGTGGAGTCTGTTAGCCGCGCCTCTCTGAGGGAGTTGCATGTCTTTTACCGGGATCTATTCTGAGTCTGGAACATGGTCGCCTCCAGTCAGGGCGGTCCCTCGCCGGCTGAGCAGAGTGCCTCGGCTGTCCGGGCGGCCGACTCTGGGGACGGTCGGCGGGCGGAGGAGTAGCCGAAGCCCCCGGGACACCCCTCATTGCGGGTGACGAGGGGGCTCGGGAGAGCGGAGCGCTCCCGGTCGATCTGACCCCTGCTCGGACGGAACTGCTGATCGGACCCAGGCCCTGAAACCCTCCTCGGGAGCTGGTCCTGCACAATCCGAGCCGCCTCTCGGAAATGCCCTCCGTGCCATTCCAATCGGTGCGGAGGGGTTTCCTGGACGGGCTGCTCCTGCACACTCTCCACTTCCTCGCCCTCGTCAGCCGGCTGGACACGCCCTGGCGGTCCGCGTTGCCATCTGGCGGCGAGGGGAAATCCTGATGGAGGTCTCTCTACGCGTGAGTCTTTCCCCTTTACATCGGGGACCTGGGGTGTAGGGTGCTGCACAGATCAGTCCCGTGCAATAGGCTTTTAAGTAGGTTCACGGACTCCTTGGCCGCCTGTACTTTCTACGGCCTGGACGAGTCCATGTTCCACGTATATATGGATTGTGCGAGGTTGCAGCCCCTATTTGAGTATTTGAAGGGGCTGCTGCTCAAGTTCTGGCTGCACTTCAGACCCACGCTCCTGATCTTTGGGCACCCGGAGCCGAGGGACTTGGGCCGGGAGGAGGATCTCCTCGTCAGTCTGCTCCTGGGCCTGGCCAAGGTGGCAATTCACAGGTCCAGGCTGCGGGCCATCGGGGGGTCCATCCTCCCTGATTGCCTGCCCCTCTTCTGAGGTTACGTTCGCGCCCGGGTGTCTCTGGAGAAGGAACATAAGGCGTCTGCTGGTGTGCTTGAGGCCTTCCGTGACCGGTGGGCACCGCAGGGACTGGAATGGCATTTTAATTTGAGTTTTTGTTTTATTTATCTGTTATTAATAAACTTATTTATTTAAAATGTATATAAAGGGGGCTTGGGGAATAAAGGCCCCCTCAGCAAAATAAAAGGGGCCTGGGGTATAAAGGCCACCTTATAAAAGGCTGCATTTGCTGACAACGCTACTGCTAGGTGGCACTGCTGTGGCACATGCGCAAATGCAGCCTGTGCTACTAAAATGTCACAGTCTGCGACTTCAGGCAGCTGCCAGGACTATAGATGGCACTGCTCAAATAATCACATGGAGGCAACCGAACAAACACATGTCAGCACACAATGGCGGGAGGGAGAGAGTCAACGAGCAGGCTGGGACCAGACAGCGGGCCGAGGCCGGGGAGCGAGGGGGGCGCGGAGTGGGCCTGGGGGGAGCGGAGTGGCCGGCGAGTGGGTGAGCGAACGGGCCAGTGACGGAGGGGAGCGGAGGGGCCGGAGACAGCAGCGTGAGGTGGGGGTTGGGGGGGGGGGGGTGGGGGGGGTGGGGGAAGAGAGGGGGGAGTGCGTTTTTCTCCGCATGCGCCATAAATTTGCAATGGCAAAAGACTTACCGGCCGGTCCCCGCACCCGGCAACACCAAGGTCTTCGGCCGCTCGCTCCCCGTGGCTCTCTACAGCCTCTCGCTTCCGGCCCTCTCCATCCAGCCGTTCTCTCCAGCTGCAGATTCCCCATCCAGCCGCTTTCTCCCCTACTTCTTAACTGTACTTCAGGCATTGCAGCTCTCTGGTCCCTGCCTTTTGCATCCCTCTCTTCAGGAGCTTCTGAATTTAACTCCCTCCCACTACCCCCCCACTCCCCCTCTCTACCTCCCCTCACCCCCCTCTCTACCTCTCCCACCTCCCCCTCTCCTCCCCTCTTCCCCCACCACCCCATCTCCTCCCCTCACAACCCCACCTCCCCCAAGGACCACACTGCAGTTGAATATCTGGTGCAGTTGCAAAGTCGGGAAAATAACATCAAAAACCTCAACAATTCCAGGTTTAATTATTGAGAAATTTTATTAAGTGCATTAAACATTCAAGGCACTGCTGTGCATGGATACATGAGTGTTGTGTTTCCAGCATTCCCGTTAGCCAGACAGGCCGAGTCTCTGCTATGCAGAACTAAAGAGATTGTTCCTGGAGAGCCTTGTGGTGAATGAACGCTTGGCTCTCTATTCCACTACTGTATTGTCCATGTGAAGAAGGCAAAGTCACAAGAGTCTGAGCTCAGTCTATTCTTGGTGAATCCCAATGTGCACTCCCAATTCATCCATAAATGCAATGTTCCTTTCCACATCGTGATGAGCTCCGCAGCATGATCCAGTTGCCTTCGTTGCTTGAATGCTGACCTGAAGTCTCGAGGATTGTTTTCTCAAGGGCATGTTTTACGTGAAAAGAAATAAGGAAAGAACATCAGTGTCAGAGCTTCCCTCCCTCCAATGAAATTACTGTTGAGCATGCTTTATGTTCTGCAGTAAAGGCATGTACTGATAACACCGCCAATGAATCACTTAGTACCCACCTCAGCTGTAGGAGTCAGGATGATGTAACTGCCCCGATCTCGTGATGGTTCAATGCTGCTCTCAGGGAAAACATGAATGATGTGAGGGTGCTGGAAAAAGAAGCACATTTCTTTTGGACTATGAACATAAAGCAGGCCATTTAGCCCAGCTGTTCCCTGCTAGTGGTTATACTACTCCTGTGGCTTCCCATCCATTCCCATTTAATCCTGCCTCCCACTATCAGCATCATCTTCCATTTCTTTCACTCTTATCTACCTTTGCCTTAAAGCAACACTGAGGATGGAGAACGGTGTGGCTGCACTCCCACCTCACCAGTTGTGTACTCAGCAAGAGCATTCACATTTGTGCTATCACTGGACACGGCATGCTTGTTTCTTTTAGTGCTCAGTCTCTTCTTGCTGAATGTTCCCCAAGTGCTTGACCGCTTTGGACTCCTCTCTACTTGACAGGCAGCAGCTGGCAATTGCGGAGTCTCACAAGGCTCTGCATGGATGTTTCAAAGGCGGATGGGGAAAGAGGTGGCCGTGTGTCCATGTGCACTGCTCTGATGGGTGCAGGAACAGGTGGCTGTGTGTCCATGTGCACTGCTCTGATGGGTGCAGGAACAGGTGACTGTGTGTCCATGTGCACTGCTCTGATGGGTGCAGGAACAGGTGACTGTGTGTCCATGTGCACTGCTCTGTTGGGTGCAGGAACAGGTGGCTGTGTGTCCATGTGCACTGCTCTGTTGGGTGCAGGAACAGGTGACTGTGTGTCCATGTGCCCTGCTCTGATGGGTGCAGGAACAGGTGACTGTGTGTCCATGTGCACTGCTCTGTTGGGTGCAGGAACAGGTGGCTGTGTGTCCATGTGCACTGCTCTGATGGGTGCAGGAACAGGTGACTGTGTGTCCATGTGCACTGCTCTGATGGGTGCAGGAACAGGTGGCTGTGTGTCCATGTGCACTGCTCTGATGAGTGCAGGAAAAGGTGACTGTGTGTCCATGTGCACTGCTCTGATGGGTGCAGGAACAGGTGACTGTGTGTCCATGTGCACTGCTCTGATGGGTGTAGGAACAGGTGACTGTGTGTCCATGTGCACTGCTCTGATGGGTGCAGGAACAGGTGACTGTGTGTCCATGTGCACTGCTCGGATGGGTGTAGGAACAGGTGACTGTGTGTCCATGTGCACTGCTCTGATGGGTGCAGGAACAGGTGACTGTGTGTCCATGTGCACTGCTCTGATGGGTGCAGGAACAGGTGACTGTGTGTCCATGTGCACTGCTCTGATGGGTGCAGGAACAGGTGACTGTGTGTCCATGTGCACTGCTCAGATGGGTGCAGGAACAGGTGACTGTGTCTCGATGTGCACTGCTCTGATGGGTGCAGGAACAGGTGGCTGTGTGACCATGTGCACTGCTCTGATGGGTGCAGGAACAGGAGGCTGTGTGTCCATGTGCACTGCTCGGATGGGTGCAGGAACAGGTGACTGTGTGTCCATGTGCACTGCTCTGATGGGTGCAGGAACAGGTGACTGGGTGTCCATGTGCACTGCTCTGATGGGTGCAGGAACAGGAGGCTGTGTGTCCATGTGCACTGCTCTGATGGGTGCAGGAACAGGTGACTGTGTGTCCATGTGTACTGCTCTGATGGGTGCAGGAACAGGAGGCTGTGTGTCCATGTGCACTGCTCTGATGGGTGCAGGAACAGGTGACTGTGTGTCCATGTGCACTGCTCTGATGGGAGCAGGAACAGGTGACTGTGTGTCCATGTGCACTGCTCTGATGGGAGCAGGAACAGGTGGCTGTGTGTCCATGTGCACTGCTCTGATGGGTGCAGGAACAGGTGACTGTGTCTCGATGTGCACTGCTCTGATGGGTGCAGGAACAGGTGGCTGTGTGTCCATGTGCACTGCTCTGATGGGTGTTGGAAAAGGTGACTGTGTATCCATGTGCACTGCTCTGATGGGTGCAGGAACAGGTGGCTGTGTGTCCATGTGCACTGCTCGGATGGGTGCAGGAACAGGTGACTGTGTCTCGATGTGCACTGCTCTGATGGGTGCAGGAACAGGTGACTGTGTGTCCATGTGTACTGCTCTGATGGGTGCAGGAACAGGTGGCTGTGTGTCCATGTGCACTGCTCTGATGGGTGCAAGAACAGATGGCTGTGACTCCATGTGCACTGCTCTGATGGGTGCCGGAACAGGTGGCTGTGTGTCCATGTGCACTGCTCTGATGGGTGCAGGAGCAGATGGCTGTGACTCCATGTGCACTGCTCTGATGGGTGCCGGAACAGGTGGCTGTGTGTCCATGTGCACTGCTCTGATGGGTGCAGGAGCAGATGGCTGTGACTCCATGTGCACTGCTCTGATGGGTGCAGGAACAGGTGGCTGTGTGTCCATGTGCACTGCTCTAATGGGTGCAGGAACAGGTGGCTGTGTCTCCATGTGCACTGCTCTGATGGGTGCAGGAACAGGTGGCTGTGTGTCCACGTGCACTGCTCGGATGGGTGCAGGAGCAGATGGCTGTGACTCCATGTGCACTGCTCTGATGGGTGCCAGAACAGGTGGCTGTGTGTCCATGTGCACTGCTCTGATGGGTGCAGGAGCAGATGGCTGTGACTCCATGTGCACTGCTCTGATGGGTGCAGGAACAGGTGGCTGTGTGTCCATGTGCACTGCTCTGATGGGTGCAGGAACAGGTGGCTGTGTGTCCATGTGCACTGCTCTAATGGGTGCAGGAACAGGTGGCTGTGTCTCCATGTGCACTGCTCTGATGGGTGCAGGAGCAGGTGGCTGTGTCTCCATGTGCACTGCTCTGATGGGTGCAGGAACAGGTGGCTGTGTGTCCATGTGCACTGCTCTGATGGGTGCAGGAGCAGGTGGCTGTGTCTCCATGTGCACTGCTCTTATGGGTGCAGGAACAGGTGGCTGTGTGTCCATGTGCACTGCTCTGATGGGTGCAGGAACAGGTGGCTGTGTGTCCATGTGCACTGCTCTGATGGGTGCAGGAACTGGTGGCTGTGTGTCCATGTGCACTGCACTGATGGGTCCAGGAACAGGGGGCTGTGTGTCCATGTGCACTGCTCTGATGGGTGCAGGAACAGGTGGCTGTGTGTCCATGTGCACTGCTCTGATGGGTGCAGGAACAGGTGGCTGTGTGTCCATGTGCACTGCTCTGATGGGTGCAGGAACAGGTGACTGTGTGTCCATGTGCACTGCTCTGATGGGTGCAGGAACAGGTGGCTGTGTGTCCATCTGCACTGCTCTGATGGGTGCAGGAACAGGTGACTGTGTCCATGTGCACTGCTCTGATGGGTGCAGGAACAGGTGGCTGTGTCTCCATGTGCACTGCTCTTTTGGGTGCAGGAACAGGTGACTGTGTGTCCATGTGCACTGCTCTGATGGGTGCAGGAACAGGTGACTGTGTCTCCATGTGCACTGCTCTGATGGGTGCAGGGGCAGGTGGCTGTGACTCCGTGTGCACTGCTCTGATGGGTGCAGGAACAGGTGTCTGTGTGTCCATGTGCACTGCTCTGATGGGTGCAGGAACTGGTGGCTGTATCACCATGTGCACTGCCCAGATGGGTGCAGGAACAGGTGACTGTGTGTCCATGTGCACTGCTCTGATGGGTGCAGGAACAGGTGACTGTGTCCATGTGCACTGCTCTGATGGGTGCAGGAACAGGTGGCTGTGTGTCCATGTGCACTGCTCTGATGGGTGCAGGAACAGGTGACTGTGTCTCCATGTGCACTGCTCTGATGGGTGCAGGAACAGGTGACTGTGTGTCCATGTGCACTGCTCTGATGGGTGCAGGAACAGGTGACTGTGTCCATGTGCACTGCTCTGATGGGTGCAGGAACAGGTGACTGTGTCCATGTGCACTGCTCTGATGGGTGCAGGAACAGGTGGCTGTGTGTCCATGTGCACTGCTCTGATGGGTGCAGGAACAGGTGACTGTGTCTCCATGTGCACTGCTCTGATGGGTGCAGGAACAGGTGACTGTGTCTCCATGTGCACTGCTCTGATGGGTGCAGGAACAGGTGGCTGTGACTCCATGTGCACTGCTCTGATGGGTGCAGGAACAGGTGGCTGTGACTCCATGTGCACTGCTCTGATGGGTGCAGGAGCAGGTGGCTGTGACTCCATGTGCACTGCTCTTATGGGTGCAGGAACAGGTGGCTGTGTCTCCATGTGCACTGCTCTGATGGGTGCAGGAACAGGTGGCTGTGTGTCCATGTGCACTGCTCGGATGGGTGCAGGAACAGGTGACTGTGTCTCGATGTGCACTGCTCTGATGGGTGCAGGAACAGGTGGCAGTGACTCCATGTGCACTGCTCTGATGGGTGCAGGAACAGGTGACTGTGTGTCCATGTGCACTGCTCTGATGGGTGCAGGAACAGGTGGCTGTGTGTCCATGTGCACTGCTCTGATGGGTGCAGGAACAGGTGACTGTGACTCCATGTGCACTGCTCTGATGGGTGCAGGAACAGGTGGCTGTGTGTCCATGTGCACTGCTCTGATGGGTGCAGGAGCAGGTGGCTGTGACTCCATGTGCACTGCTCTGATGGGTGCAGGAACAGGTGGCTGTGTGTCCATGTGCACTGCTCTGATGGGTGCAGGAACAGGTGACTGTGTCTCCATGTGCACTGCTCTGATGGGTGCAGGAGCAGGTGGCTGAGTCTCCATGTGCACTGCTCTGATGGGTGCAGGAACAGGTGGCTGTGTGTCCATGTGCACTGCTCTGATGGGTGCAGGAGCAGGTGGCTGTGTCTCCATGTGCACTGCTCTGATGGGTGCAGGAACAGGTGGCTGTGTGTCCATGTGCACTGCTCTGATGGGTGCAGGAACAGGTGGCTGTGTCTCCATCAGCACTGCTCTGATGGGTGCAGGAACTGGTGGCTGTGTGTCCATGTGCACTGCTCTGATGGGTGCAGGAACAGGTGGCTGTGTGTCCATGTGCACTGCTCTGATGGGTGCAGGAACAGGTGACTGTGTGTCCATGTGCACTGCTCTGTTGGGTGCAGGAACAGGTGGCTGTGTGTCCATGTGCACTGCTCTGATGGGTGCAGGAACAGGTGACTGTGTGTCCATGTGCACTGCTCTGATGGGTGCAGGAACAGGTGGCTGTGTGTCCATGTGCACTGCTCTGATGGGTGCAGGAACAGGTGACTGTGACTCCATGTGCACTGCTCTGATGGGTGCAGGAACAGGTGGCTGTGTGTCCATGTGCACTGCTCTGATGGGTGCAGGAGCAGGTGGCTGTGACTCCATGTGCACTGCTCTGATGGGTGCAGGAACAGGTGGCTGTGTGTCCATGTGCACTGCTCTGATGGGTGCAGGAACAGGTGACTGTGTCTCCATGTGCACTGCTCTGATGGGTGCAGGAGCAGGTGGCTGTGTCTCCATGTGCACTGCTCTGATGGGTGCAGGAACAGGTGGCTGTGTGTCCATGTGCACTGCTCTGATGGGTGCAGGAGCAGGTGGCTGTGTCTCCATGTGCACTGCTCTGATGGGTGCAGGAACAGGTGGCTGTGTGTCCATGTGCACTGCTCTGATGGGTGCAGGAACAGGTGGCTGTGTCTCCATGTGCACTGCTCTGATGGGTGCAGGAACTGGTGGCTGTGTGTCCATGTGCACTGCTCTGATGGGTGCAGGAACAGGTGGCTGTGTGTCCATGTGCACTGCTCTTTTGGGTGCAGGAACAGGTGACTGTGTGTCCATGTGCACTGCTCTGTTGGGTGCAGGAACAGGTGGCTGTGTGTCCATGTGCACTGCTCTGATGGGTGCAGGAACAGGTGACTGTGTGTCCATGTGCACTGCTCTGATGGGTGCAGGAACAGGTGACTGTGTCTCCATGTGCACTGCTCTGATGGGTGCAGGAACAGGTGGCTATGTGTCCATGTGCACTGCTCTGATGGGTGCAGGGGCAGGTGACTGTGACTCCATGTGCACTGCTCTGATGGGTGCCAGAACAGGTGACTGTGTGTCCATGTGCACTGCTCTGATGGGTGCAGGAACAGGTGGCTGTGTGTCCATGTGCACTCCTCTGTTGGGTGCAGGAACTGGTGGCTGTATGTCCATGTGCACTGCTCTGATGGGTGCAGGAACAGGTGACTGTGTGTCCATGTGCACTGCTCTGATGGGTGCAGGAACAGGTGGCTGTGTGTCCATGTGCACTGCTCTGATGGGTGCAGGAACAGGTGACTGTGTCTCCATGTGCACTGCTCTGATGGGTGCAGGAACAGGTGGCTGTGTGTCCATGTGCACTGCTCTGATGGGTGCAGGAACAGGTGGCTGTGTCTCCATGTGCACTGCTCTGATGGGTGCAGGAACAGGTGACTGTGTGTCCATGTGCACTGCTCTGATGGGTGCAGGAACAGGTGGCTGTGTGTCCATGTGCACTCCTCTGTTGGGTGCAGGAACTGGTGGCTGTGTGTCCATGTGCACTGCTCTGATGGGTGCAGGAACAGGTGACTGTGTGTCCATGTGCACTGCTCTGATGGGTGCAGGAACAGGTGACTGTGTCTCCATGTGCAATGCTCTGATGGGTGCAGGAACAGGTGGCTGTGTCTCCATGTGCACTGCTCTGATGGGTGCAGGAACAGGTGACTGTGTGTCCATGTGCACTGCTCTGATGGGTGCAGGAACAGGTGACTGTGTCTCCATGTGCACTGCTCTGTTGGGTGCAGGAACTGGTGGCTGTGTGTCCATGTGCACTGCTCTGATGGGTGCAGGAACAGGTGACTGTGTGTCCATGTGCACTGCTCTGATGGGAGCAGGAACAGGTGACTGTGTGTCCATGTGCACTGCTCTGATGGGTGCAGGAACAGGTGGCTGTGTGTCCATGTGCACTGCTCTGATGGGTGCAGGGGCAGGTGGCTGTGACTCCATGTGCACTGCTCTGATGGGTGCAGGAACAGGTGACTGTGTGTCCATGTGCACTGCTCTGATGGGTGCAGGAACAGGTGACTGTGTGTCCATGTGCACTGCTCTGATGGGTGCAGGAACTGGTGACTGTGTGTCCATGTGCACTGCTCTGATGGATGCAGGAACAGGTGACTGTGTGTCCATGTGCAATGCTCTGATGGGTGCAGGAACAGGTGGCTGTGTGTCCATGTGCACTACTCTGTTGGGTGCAGGAACAGTTGGCTGTGTGTCCATGTGCACTGCTCTGATGTGTGCAGGAACAGGTGACTGTGTGTCCATGTGCACTGCTCTGATGGGTGCAGGAACAGGTGACCGTGTGTCCATGTGCACTGCTCTGATGGGTGCAGGAACAGGTGACTGTGTGTCCATGTGCACTGCTCTGATGGGTGCAGGAACAGGTGACTGTGTCTCCATGTGCACTGCTCTGATGGGTGCAGGAACAGGTGACTGTATGTCCATGTGCACTGCTCTGATGGGTGCAGGAACAGGTGACTGTGTCTCCATGTGCACTGCCCGGATGGGTGCAGGAACAGGTGGCTGTGTGTCCATGTGCACTGCTCTGATGGGTGCAGGAACAGGTGGCTGTGTGTCCATGTGCACTGCTCTGATGGGTGCAGGAACAGGTGACTGTGTCTCCATGTGCACTCCTCTGTTGGGTGCAGGAACTGGTGGCTGTGTGTCCATGTGCACTGCTCTGATGGGTGCAGGAACAGGTGACTGTGTCTCCATGTGCACTGCTCTGATGGTTTCAGGAACAGGTGACTGTGTCTCCATGTGCATTGCTCTGATGGGTGCAGGAACAGGTGACTGTGTGTCCATGTGCACTGCTCTGATGGGTGCAGGAACAGGTGAATGTGTGTCCATGTGCACTGCTCTGATGGGTGCAGGAACAGGTGGCTGTGTGTCCATGTGCACTGCTCTGATGGGTGCAGGAGCAGGTGGCTGTGACTCCATGTGCACTGCTCTGATGGGTGCAGGAACAGGTGGCTGTGTGTCCATGTGCACTGCTCTGATGGGTGCAGGAGCAGGTGGCTGTGACTCCATGTGCACTGCTCTGATGGGTGCAGGAACAGGTGGCTGTGTGTCCATGTGCACTGCTCTGATGGGTGCAGGAACAGGTGGCTGTGTCTCCATGTGCACTGCTCTGATGGGTGCAGGAACTGGTGGCTGTGTGTCCATGTGCACTGCTCTGATGGGTGCAGGAACAGGTGGCTGTGTGTCCATGTGCACTGCTCTTTTGGATGCAGGAACAGGTGACTGTGTGTCCATGTGCACTGCTCTGTTGGGTGCAGGAACAGGTGGCTGTGTGTCCATGTGCACTGCTCTGATGGGTGCAGGAACAGGTGACTGTGTGTCCATGTGCACTGCTCTGATGGGTGCAGGAACAGGTGGCTGTGTGTCCATGTGCCCTGCTCTGATGGGTGCAGGAACAGGTGGCTGTGTGTCCATGTGCACTGCTCTGATGGGTGCAGGAACAGGTGACTGTGTCTCCATGTGCACTGCTCTGATGGGTGCAGGAACAGGTGGCTGTGTGTCCATGTGCACTGCTCTGATGGGTGCAGGGGCAGGTGACTGTGTCTCCATGTGCACTGCTCTGATGGGTGCAGGAACAGGTGACTGTGTGTCCATGTGCACTGCTCGGATGGGTGCAGGAACAGGTGGCTGTGTCTCCATGTGCACTGCTCTGATGGGTGCAGGAACAGGTGACTGTGTGTCCATGTGCACTGCTCTGATGGGTGCAGGAACAGGTGGCTGTGTGTCCATGTGCACTCCTCTGTTGGGTGCAGGAACTGGTGGCTGTGTGTCCATGTGCACTGCTCTGATGGGTGCAGGAACAGGTGGCTGTGTGTCCATGTGCACTGCTCTGATGGGTGCAGGAACAGGTGACTGTGTCTCCATGTCCACTGCTCTGATGGGTGCAGGAACAGGTGGCTGTGTGTCCATGTGCACTGCTCTGATGGGTGCAGGAGCAGGTGGCTGTGTCTCCATGTGCACTGCTCTGATGGGTGCAGGAACAGGTGACTGTGTGTCCATGTGCACTGCTCTGATGGGTGCAGGAACAGGTGGCTGTGTGTCCATGTGCACTCCTCTGTTGGGTGCAGGAACTGGTGGCTGTGTGTCCATGTGCACTGCTCTGATGGGTGCAGGAACAGGTGACTGTGTGTCCATGTGCACTGCTCTGATGGGTGCAGGAACAGGTGACTGTGTCTCCATGTGCAATGCTCTGATGGGTGCAGGAACAGGTGGCTGTGTCTCCATGTGCACTGCTCTGATGGGTGCAGGAACAGGTGACTGCGTGTCCATGTGCACTGCTCTGATGGGTGCAGGAACAGGTGACTGTGTCTCCATGTGCACTGCTCTGTTGGGTGCAGGAACTGGTGGCTGTGTGTCCATGTGCACTGCTCTGATGGGTGCAGGAACAGGTGACTGTGTGTCCATGTGCACTGCTCTGATGGGAGCAGGAACAGGTGACTGTGTGTCCATGTGCACTGCTCTGATGGGTGCAGGAACATGTGGCGGTGTGTCCATGTGCACTGCTCTGATGGGTGCAGGAACAGGTGGCTGTGTGTCCATGTGCACTGCTCTGATGGGTGCAGGGGCAGGTGGCTGTGACTCCATGTGCACAGCTCTGATGGGTGCAGGAACAGGTGACTGTGTGGCCATGTGCACTGCTCTGATGGGTGCAGGAAGAGGTGACTGTGTGTCCATGTGCACTGCTCTGATGGGTGCAGGAACAGGTGACTGTGTGTCCATGTGCACTGCTCTGATGGATGCAGGAACAGGTGACTGTGTGTCCATGTGCACTGCTCTGATGGGTGCAGGAACAGGTGGCTGTGTGTCCATGTGCACTACTCTGTTGGGTGCAGGAACAGGTGACTGTGTCTCCATGTGCACTGCTCTGATGGGTGCAGGAACAGGTGACTGTATGTCCATGTGCATTGCTCTGATGGGTGCAGGAACAGGTGACTGTGTCTCCATGTGCACTGCCCGGATGGGTGCAGGAACAGGTGACTGTGTGTCCATGTGCACTGCTCTGATGGGTGCAGGAACAGGTGGCTGTGTGTCCATGTGCACTGCTCTGATGGGTGCAGGAACAGGTGACTGTGTGTCCATGTGCACTGCTCTGATGGGTGCAGGAACAGGTGACTGTGTGTCTCCATGTGCACTGCTCTGATGGGTGCAGGAACAGGTGGCTGTGTGTCCATGTGCACTGCTCTGATGGGTGCAGGAACAGGTGACTGTGTCTCCATGTGCACTCCTCTGTTGGGTGCAGGAACTGGTGGCTGTGTGTCCATGTGCACTGCTCTGATGGGTGCAGGAACAGGTGACTGTGTCTCCATGTGCACTGCTCTGATGGTTTCAGGAACAGGTGACTGTGTCTCCATGTGCATTGCTCTGATGGGTGCAGGAACAGGTGACTGTGTGTCCATGTGCACTGCTCTGATGGGTGCAGGAACAGGTGGCTGTGTGTCCATGTGCACTGCTCTGATGGGTGCAGGAACAGGTGACTGTGTGTCCATGTGCACTGCTCTGATGGGTGCAGGAACAGGTGACTGTGTCTCCATGTGCACTGCTCGGATGGGTGCAGGAACAGGTGACTGTGTGTCCAAGTGCACTGCTCTGATGGGTGCAGGAACAGGTGGCTGTGTGTCCATGTGCACTGCTCTGATGGGTGCAGGAACAGGTGACTGTGTCTCCATTTGCACTGTTCTGATGGGTGCAGGAACAGGTGACTGTATGTCCATGTGCACTGCTCTGATGGGTGCAGGAACAGGTGACTGTGTGTCCATGTGCAATGCTCTGATGGGTGCAGGAACAGGTGGCTGTGTGTCCATGTGCACTGCTCGGATGGGTGCAGGAACAGGTGACTGTGTCTCGATGTGCACTGCTCTGATGGGTGCAGGAACAGGTGGCTGTGACTCCATGTGCACTGCTCTGATGGGTGCAGGAGCAGGCGGCTGTGACTCCATGTGCACTGCTCTGATGGGTGCAGGAACAGGTGACTGTGTGTCCATGTGCACTGCTCTGATGGGTGCAGGAACAGGTGGCTGTGTCTCCATGTGCACTGCTCTGATGGGTGCAGGAACAGGTGGCTGTGACTCCATGTGCACTGCTCTGATGGGTGCAGGAGCAGGTGGCTGTGTCTCCATGTGCACTGCTCTGATGGGTGCAGGAACAGGTGGCTGTGTGTCCATGTGCACTGCTCTGATGGGTGCAGGAGCAGGTGGCTGTGTCTCCATGTGCACTGCTCTGATGGGTGCAGGAACAGGTGGCTGTGTGTCCATGTGCACTGCTCTGATGGGTGCAGGAACAGGTGGCTGTGTCTCCATGTGCACTGCTCTGATGGGTGCAGGAACTGGTGGCTGTGTGTCCATGTGCACTGCTCTGATGGGTGCAGGAACAGGTGGCTGTGTCCATGTGCACTGCTCTGATGGGTGCAGGAACAGGTGACTGTGTGTCCATGTGCACTGCTCTGATGGGTGCAGGAACAGGTGGCTGTGTGTCCATCTGCACTGCTCTGATGGGTGCAGGAACAGGTGACTGTGTGTCCATGTGCACTGCTCTGATGGGTGCAGGAACAGGTGGCTGTGTGTCTCCATGTGCACTGCTCTGATGGGTGCAGGAACAGGTGGCTGTGTGTCCATGTGCACTGCTCTGATGGGTGCAGGAAAAGGTGACTGTGTCTCCATGTGCACTGCTCTGATGGGTGCAGGAACAGGTGACTGTGTCTCCATGTGCACTGCTCTGATGGGTGCAGGAACAGGTGACTGTGTGTCCATGTGCACTCCTCTGTTGGGTGCAGGAACTTGTGGCTGTGTGTCCTTGTGCACTCCTCTGTTGGGTGCAGGAACAGGTGGCTGTGACTCCATGTGCACTGCTCTGATGGGTGCAGGAACAGGTGGCTGTGTGTCCATGTGCACTGCTCTGATGGGTGCAGGAACAGGTGACTGTGTGTCCATGTGCACTCCTCTGTTGGGTGCAGGAACTGGTGGCTGTGTGTCCATGTGCACTGCTCTGATGGGTGCAGGAACAGGTGGCTGTGACTCCATGTGCACTGCTCTGATGGGTGCAGGAACAGGTGGCTGTGTGTCCATGTGCACTGCTCTGATGGGTGCAGGAAAAGGTGACTGTGACTCCATGTGCACTGCTCTGATGGGTGCAGGAACAGGTGGCTGTGTGTCCATGTGCACTGCTCTGATGGGTGCAGGAACAGGTGACTGTGTGTCCATGTGCACTGCTCTGATGGGTGCAGGAACAGGTGACTGTGTCTCCATGTGCACTGCTCGGATGGGTGCAGGAACAGGTGGCTGTGTGTCCATGTGCACTCCTCTGTTGGGTGCAGGAACAGTTGGCTGTGTGTCCATGTGCACTGCTCTGATGTGTGCAGGAACAGGTGACTGTGTGTCCATGTGCACTGCTCTGATGTGTGCAGGAACAGGTGACCGTGTGTCCATGTGCACTGCTCTGATGGGTGCAGGAACAGGTGACTGTGTGTCCATGTGCACTGCTCTGATGGGTGCAGGAACAGGTGACTGTGTCTCCATGTGCACTGCTCTGATGGGTGCAGGAACAGGTGACTGTATGTCCATGTGCACTGCTCTGATGGGTGCAGGAACAGGTGACTGTGTGTCCATGTGCACTGCTCTGATGGGAGCAGGAACAGGTGGCTGTGTGTCCATGTGCACTGCTCGGATGGGTGCAGGAACAGGTGACTGTGTCTCGAAGTGCACTGCTCTGATGGGTGCAGGAACAGGTGGCTGTGACTCCATGTGCACTGCTCTGATGGGTGCAGGAGCAGGCGGCTGTGACTCCATGTGCACTGCTCTGATGGGTGCGGGAACAGGTGACTGTGTGTCCATGTGCACTGCTCTGATGGGTGCAGGAACAGGTGGCTGTGTGTCCATGTGCACTGCTCTGAAGGGTGCAGGAACAGGTGACTGTGTGTCCATGTGCACTGCTCTGATGGGTGCAGGAACAGGTGGCTGTGTGTCCATGTGCACTGCTCTGATGGGTGCAGGAGCAGGTGGCTGTGACTCCATGTGCACTGCTCTGATGGGTGCAGGAACAGGTGGCTGTGTGTCCATGTGCACTGCTCTGATGGGTGCAGGAGCAGATGGCTGTGACTCCATGTGCACTGCTCTGATGGGTGCAGGAACAGGTGGCTGTGTGTCCATGTGCACTGCTCTGATGGGTGCAGGAACAGGTGGCTGTGTGTCCATGTGCACTGCTCTGATGGGTGCAGGAACAGGTGGCTGTGTCTCCATGTGCACTGCTCTGATGGGTGCAGGAACAGGTGACTGTGTCTCCATGTGCACTGCTCTGATGGGTGCAGGAACAGGTGGCTGTGACTCCATGTGCACTGCTCTGATGGGTGCAGGAACATGTGGCTGTGTGTCCATGTGCACTGCTCTGATGGGTGCAGGAACAGGTGGCTGTGTCTCCATGTGCACTGCTCTGATGGGTGCAGGAACTGGTGGCTGTGTGTCCATGTGCACTGCTCTGATGGGTGCAGGAACAGGTGACTGTGTGTCCATGTGCACTGCTCTGATGGGTGCAGGAACAGGTGGCTGTGTGTCCATCTGCACTGCTCTGATTGGTGCAGGAACAGGTGACTGTGTGTCCATGTGCACTGCTCTGATGGGTGCAGGAACAGGTGACTGTGTCTCCATGTGCAGTGCTCTGATGGGTGCAGGGGCAGATGGCTGTGACTCCGTGTGCACTGCTCTGATGGGTGCAGGAACAGGTGACTGTGTGTCCATGTGCACTGCTCTGATGGGTGCAGGAACAGGTGACCGTGCGTCCATGTGCACTGCTCTGATGGGTGCAGGAACAGGTGGCTGTGTGTCCATGTGCACTGCTCTGATGGGTGCAGGAACAGGTGACTGTGTGTCCATGTGCACTCCTCTGTTGGGTGCAGGAACTGGTGGCTCTGTGTCCATGTGCACTGCTCTGATGGGTGCAGGAACAGGTGGCTGTGACTCCATGTGCACTGCTCTGATGGGTGCAGGAACAGGTGGCTGTGTTTCCATGTGCACTGCTCTGATGGGTGCAGGAAAAGGTGACTGTGACTCCATGTGCACTGCTCTGATGGGTGCAGGAACAGGTGGCTTTGTGTCCATGTGCACTGCTCTGATGGGTGCAGGAACAGGTGACTGTGTGTCCATGTGCACTGCTCTGATGGGTGCAGGAACAGGTGACTGTGTCTCCATGTGCACTGCTCGGATGGGTGCAGGAACAGGTGGCTGTGTGTCCATGTGCACTCCTCTGTTGGGTGCAGGAACAGTTGGCTGTGTGTCCATGTGCACTGCTCTGATGTGTGCAGGAACAGGTGACTGTGTGTCCATGTGCACTGCTCTGATGGGTGCAGGAACAGGTGACCGTGTGTCCATGTGCACTGCTCTGATGGGTGCAGGAACAGGTGACTGTGTGTCCATGTGCACTGCTCTGATGGGTGCAGGAACAGGTGGCTGTGTGTCCATGTGCACTGCTCTGATGGGTGCAGGAGCAGGTGGCTGTGACTCCATGTGCACTGCTCTGATGGGTGCAGGAACAGGTGGCTGTGTGTCCATGTGCACTGCTCTGATGGGTGCAGGAACAGGTGGCTGTGTGTCCATGTGCACTGCTCTGATGGGTGCAGGAACAGGTGGCTGTGTCTCCATGTGCACTGCTCTGATGGGTGCAGGAGCTGGTGGCTGTGTCTCCATGTGCACTGCTCTGATGGGTGCAGGAACAGGTGGCTGTGTGTCCATGTGCACTGCTCTGATGGGTGCAGGAGCAGGTGGCTGTGTCTCCATTTGCACTGCTCTGATGGGTGCAGGAACAGGTGGCTGTGTGTCCATGTGCACTGCTCTGATGGGTGCAGGAACAGGTGGCTGTGTCTCCATGTGCACTGCTCTGATGGGTGCAGGAACTGGTGGCTGTGTGTCCATGTGCACTGCTCTGATGGGTGCAGGAACAGGTGGCTGTGTGTCCATGTGCACTGCTCTGATGGGTGCAGGAACAGGTGACTGTGTGTCCATGTGCACTGCTCTGATGGGTGCAGGAACAGGTGGCTGTGTGTCCATCTGCACTGCTCTGATGGGTGCAGGAACAGGTGACTGTGTGTCCATGTGCACTGCTCTGATGGGTGCAGGAACAGGTGGCTGTGTGTCCATGTGCACTGCTCTGATGGGTGCAGGAACAGGTGACTGTGTCTCCATGTGCACTGTCTGATGGGTGCAGGGGCAGATGGCTGTGACTCCGTGTGCACTGCTCTGATGGGTGCAGGAACAGGTGGCTGTGTCTCCATGTGCACTGCTCTGATGGGTGCAGGAGCAGGTGGTTGTGTCTCCATGTGCACTGCTCTGATGGGTGCAGGAACAGGTGGCTGTGTGTCCATGTGCACTGCTCTGATGGGTGCAGGAGCAGGTGGCTGTGTCTCCATGTGCACTGCTCTGATGGGTGCAGGAACAGGTGGCTGTGTGTCCATGTGCACTGCTCTGATGGGTGCAGGAACAGGTGGCTGTGTCTCCATGTGCACTGCTCTGATGGGTGCAGGAACTGGTGGCTCTGTGTCCATGTGCACTGCTCTGATGGGTGCAGGAACAGGTGGCTGTGTGTCCATGTGCACTGCTCTGATGGGTGCAGGAACAGGTGACTGTGTGTCCATGTGCACTGCTCTGATGGGTGCAGGAACAGGTGGCTGCGTGTCCATGTGCACTGCTCTGATGTGTGCAGGAACAGGTGACTGTGTGTCCATGTGCACTGCTCTGATGGGTGCAGGAACAGGTGGCTGTGTGTCCATGTGCACTGCTCTGATGGGTGCAGGAACAGGTGACTGTGTGTCCATGTGCACTGCTCTGATTTGTGCAGGAACAGGTGGCTGTGTGTCCATGTGCACTGCTCTGATGGGTGCAGGAACAGGTGACTGTGTGTCCATGTGCACTGCTCTTTTGGGTGCAGGAACAGGTAACTGTGTGTCCATGTGCACTGCTCTGATGGGTGCAGGAACAGGTGGCTGTGTGTCCATGTGCACTGCTCTGATGGGTGCAGGAACAGGTGACTGTGTCTCCATGTGCACTGCTCTGATGGGTGCAGGGGCAGGTGGCTGTGACTCCGTGTGCACTGCTCTGATGGGTGCAGGAACAGGTGACTGTGTGTCCATGTGCACTGCTCTGATGGGTGCAGGAACTGGTGGCTGTATCACCATGTGCACTGCCCAGATGGGTGCAGGAACAGGTGACTGTGTGTCCATGTGCACTGCTCTGATGGGTGCAGGAACAGGTGACTGTGTCCATGTGCACTGCTCTGATGGGTGCAGGAACAGGTGGCTGTGTGTCCATGTGCACTGCTCTGATGGGTGCAGGAACAGGTGATTGTGTCTCCATGTGCACTGCTCTGATGGGTGCAGGAACAGGTGACTGTGTGTCTATGTGCACTGCTCTGATGGGTGCAGGAACAGGTGGCTGTGTGTCCATGTGCACTGCTCTGATGGGTGCAGGAACAGGTGGCTGTGACTCCATGTGCACTGCTCTGATGGGTGCAGGAACAGGTGACTGTGTCTCCATGTGCACTGCTCTGATGGGTGCAGGAACAGGTGGCTGTGTGTCCATGTGCACTCCTCTGATGGGTGCAGGAACAGGTGGCTGTGACTCCATGTGCACTGCTCTGATGGGTGCAGGAGCAGGTGGCTGTGACTCCATGTGCATTGCTCTGATGGGTGCAGGAACAGGTGACTGTGTGTCCATGTGCACTGCTCTGATGGGTGCAGGAACAGGTGGCTGTGTGGCCATGTGCACTGCTCCGATGGGTGCAGGAACAGGTGACTGTGTGTCCATGTGCACTGCTCTGATGGGTGCAGGAACAGGTGACCGTGTGTCCATGTGCACTGCTCTGATGGGTGCAGGAACAGGTGACTGTGACTCCATGTGCACTGCTCTGATGTGTGCAGGAACAGGTGACTGTGACTCCATGTGCACTGCTCTGATGGGTGCAGGAACAGGTGACTGTGACTCCATGTGCACTGCTCTGATGTGTGCAGGAACAGGTGGCTGTGTGTCCATGTGCACTGCTCTGATGGGTGCAGGAACAGGTGACTGTGACTCCATGTGCACTGCTCTGATGGGTGCAGGAACAGGTGGCTGTGTCTCCATGTGCACTGCTCTGATGGGTGCAGGAACTGGTGGCTGTGTGTCCATGTGCACTGCTCTGATGGGTGCAGGAACTGGTGGCTGTGTGTCCATGTGCACTGCTCTGATGGGTGCACGAACAGGTGGCTGTGTGTCCATGTGCACTGCTCTTTTGGGTGCAGGAACAGGTGACTGTGTGTCCATGTGCACTGCTCTGATGGGTGCAGGAACAGGTGGCTGTGTGTCCATGTGCACTGCTCTGATGGGTGCAGGAACAGGTGGCTGTGTGTCCATGTGCACTGCTCTGATGGGTGCAGGAACAGGTGACTGTGTCTCCATGTGCACTGCTCTGATGGGTGCAGGAACAGGTGGCTGTGTCTCCATGTGCACTGCTCTGATGGGTGCAGGAACAGGTGACTGTGTGTCCATGTGCACTGCTCTGATGGGTGCAGGAACAGGTGGCTGTGTGTCCATGTGCACTGCTCTGATGGGTGCAGGAACAGGTGACTGTGTCTCCATGTGCACTGCTCTGATGGGTGTAGGAACAGGTGACTGTGTGTCCATGTGCACTGCTCTGATGGGTGCAGGGGCAGGTGACTGTGACTCCATGTGCACTGCTCTGATGGGTGCAGGAACAGGTGACTGTGTGTCCATGTGCACTGCTCGGATGGGTGCAGGAACAGGTGGCTGTGTCTCCATGTGCACTGCTGTGATGGGTGCAGGAACAGGTGACTGTGTGTCCATGTGCACTGCTCTGATGGGTGCAGGAACAGGTGGCTGTGTGTCCATGTGCACTCCTCTGTTGGGTGCAGGAACTGGTGGCTGTGTGTCCATGTGCACTGCTCTGATGGGTGCAGGAACAGGTGACTGTGTGTCCATGTGCACTGCTCTGATGGGTGCAGGAACAGGTGACTGTGTCTCCATGTGCACTGCTCTGATGGGTGCAGGAACAGGTGGCTGTGTCTCCATGTGCACTGCTCTGATGGGTGCAGGAACAGGTGACTGTGTGTCCATGTGCACTGCTCTGATGGGTGCAGGAACAGGTGACTGTGTGTCCATGTGCACTGCTCTGATGGGTGCAGGAACAGGTGGCTGTGTGTCCATGTGCACTGCTCTGATGGGTGCAGGAACAGGTGACTGTGTGTCCATGTGCACTGCTCTGATGGGTGCAGGAACAGGTGGCTGTGTGTCCATGTGCACTGCTCTGATGGGTGCAGGAACAGGTGGCTGTGTGTCCATGTGCACTGCTCTGATGGGTGCAGGGGCAGGTGGCTGTGACTCCATGTGCACTGCTCTGATGGGTGCAGGAACAGGTGACTGTGTGTCCATGTGCACTGCTCTGATGGGTGCAGGAACAGGTGACTGTGTGTCCATGTGCACTGCTCTGATGGGTGCAGGAACAGGTGACTGTGTGTCCATGTGCACTGCTCTGATGGGTGCAGGAACAGGTGACTGTGTGTCCATGTGCACTGCTCTGATGGGTGCAGGAACAGGTGGCTGTGTGTCCATGTGCACTCCTCTGTTGGGTGCAGGAACAGTTGGCTGTGTGTCCATGTGCACTGCTCTGATGTGTGCAGGAACAGGTGACTGTGTGTCTATGTGCACTGCTCTGATGGGTGCAGGAACAGGTGACCTTGTGTCCATGTGCACTGCTCTGATGGGTGCAGGAACAGGTGACTGTGTGTCCATGTGCACTGCTCTGATGGGTGCAGGAACAGGTGACTGTGTCTCCATGTGCACTGCTCTCATGGGTGCTGGAACAGGTGACTGTATGTCCATGTGCACTGCTCTGATGGGTGCAGGAACAGGTGACTGTGTCTCCATGTGCACTGCTCGGATGGGTGCAGGAACAGGTGACTGTGTGTCCATGTGCACTGCTCTGATGGGTGCAGGAACAGGTGGCTGTGTGGCCATGTGCACTGCTCTGATGGGTGCAGGAACAGGTGACTGTGTGTCCATGTGCACTGCTCTGATGGGTGCAGGAACAGGTGACTGTGTGTCTCCATGTGCACTGCTCTGATGGGTGCAGGAACAGGTGACTGTGTCTCCATGTGCACTGCTCGGATGGGTGCAGGAACAGGTGACTGTGTGTCCATGTGCACTGCTCTGATGGGTGCAGGAACAGGTGACTGTGTCTCCATGTGCACTGCTCGGATGGGTGCAGGAACAGGTGACTGTGTGTCCATGTGCACTGCTCTGATGGGTGCAGGAACAGGTGGCTGTGTGGCCATGTGCACTGCTCTGATGGGTGCAGGAACAGGTGACTGTGTGTCCATGTGCACTGCTCTGATGGGTGCAGGAACAGGTGACCGTGTGTCCATGTGCACTGCTCTGATGGGTGCAGGAACAGGTGACTGTGTGTCCATGTGCACTGCTCTGATGGGTGCAGGAACAGGTGACTGTGTCTCCATGTGCACTGCTCTCATGGGTGCAGGAACAGGTGACTGTATGTCCATGTGCACTGCTCTGATGGGTGCAGGAACAGGTGACTGTGTCTCCATGTGCACTGCTCGGATGGGTGCAGGAACAGGTGACTGTGTGTCCATGTGCACTGCTCTGATGGGTGCAGGAACAGGTGGCTGTGTGGCCATGTGCACTGCTCGGATGGGTGCAGGAACAGGTGACTGTGTGTCCATGTGCACTGCTCTGATGGGTGCAGGAACAGGTGGCTGTGTGGCCATGTGCACTGCTCTGATGGGTGCAGGAACAGGTGACTGTGTGTCCATGTGCACTGCTCTGATGGGTGCAGGAACAGGTGACTGTGTGTCTCCATGTGCACTGCTCTGATGGGTGCAGGAACAGGTGGCTGTGTGTCCATGTGCACTGCTCTGATGGGTGCAGGAACAGGTGACTGTGTCTCCATGTGCACTCCTCTGTTGGGTGCAGGAACTGGTGGCTGTGTGTCCATGTGCACTGCTCTGATGGGTGCAGGAACAGGTGACTGTGTGTCTCCATGTGCACTCCTCTGTTGGGTGCAGGAACTGGTGGCTGTGTGTCCGTGTGCACTGCTCTGATGGGTGCAGGAACAGGTGACTGTGTGTCCATGTGCACTGCTCTGATGGGTGCAGGAACAGGTGACTGTGTGTCTCCATGTGCACTGCTCTGATGGGTGCAGGAACAGTTGGCTGTGTGTCCATGTGCACTGCTCTGATGTGTGCAGGAACAGGTGACTGTGTGTCCATGTGCACTGCTCTGATGGGTGCAGGAACAGGTGACCGTGTGTCCATGTGCACTGCTCTGATGGGTGCAGGAACAGGTGACTGTGTGTCCATGTGCACTCCTCTGTTGGGTGCAGGAACAGGTGGCTGTGTGTCCATGTGCACTGCTCTGATGGGTGCAGGAACAGGTGGCTGTGACTCCATGTGCACTGCTCTGATGGGTGCAGGAACAGGTGGCTGTGTGTCCATGTTCACTGCTCTGATGGGTGCAGGATCAGGTGACTGTGTGTCCATGTGCACTCCTCTGTTGGGTGCAGGAACTGGTGGCTGTGTGTCCATGTGCACTGCTCTGATGGGTGCAGGAACAGAGCAATTTACAACAGGGACTGGTGCACATGCAGTGCCCCAGACAATGGAAATGTTTTCAGAGCAGTTTACAACAGGGACTGGAGAACATGCAGTGCCCCAGACAATGGAAATGTTTTCAGATCAACTTACAGCAGGGACTGGAGCGCATGCAGTGCCCCAGACAATGGAAATGTTTTCAGAGCAGTTTACAACAGGGACTGGAGAACATGCAGTGCCCCAGACAATGGAAATGTTTTCAGAGCCACTTGCAACAGGGACTGGAGCGCATGCAGTGCCCCAGACAATGGAAATGTTTTCAGATCAACTTACAGCAGGGACTGGAGTACATGCAGTGCGCCAGACAATGGGAATGTTTTCAGAGCAGTTTACAACAGGGACTGGAGAACATGCAGTGCCCCAGACAATGGAAATGTTTTCAGATCAACTTACAGCAGGGACTGGAGCACATGCAGTGCCCCAGACAATGGAAATGTTTTCAGAGCAGTTTACAACAGGGACTGGAGCGCATGCAGTGCCCCAGACAATGGAAATGTTTTCAGAACAACTTACCTTGGAGCAATCTCCTCTTTCTGATAAAAAATGAAGCAGACTGGAATCTAAATAATTGCGAGAAAATGCCCGATGAAACCTCTTCTCCTTCCCCTTTCGGAAACTCACGCTGAAGTTTGACGCATGCGTGATTATCCGTAGGTTGACGCATGCGTGAATACCCGTTGGCGTTGCACAAAACGCATGCGCAGAGGCCGACCAGGCGCGTTGCCTGAAGATGAACACGTCACGCTGTGACGTCATCGGCGCTTTCGCTAACCAGTCCTGGCAAGCCGGAACGCAGCGCATGCGCAGAGCGCAGGAGACCGCCTGCGCATGTGCACACCGCGGCGCAGCCTGATGATGTCAGTGGGGGGGCATCATTGTCAGGAATCACTTTGTAATATAAAACAGGTTAGATACAGAGTAAAGTTCCCACTACACTGTCCTACCAAACACTCCCAGTACAGGTACAGCACTGGGGTTGGCTGCTGCCTAATTGGGACTGCTGACTGCTGGGTGCACAACGAGTCACAGCTGACTGCTGATTGTGGACTGGGAGTTGGAGGCTGGACACGAGAGAGAGGGACAGAGACTGAGAGGAACATTTTTCCACCAATTCTATCAACAAGGAAAAGGAACAGGAAGACAAAGGAACTGAACGCTCTTCTGTAAGTTTGGTTTAACATTGCAGTCTTTTTGTATTTGATTGTTGGAGGGGGGAAAGAAGAGGCAAGAAGAAAACCTAGGGTGGGGCTGCCTCTTTCAGTTGGGGGCTCCTGTGTTGCTAACATCGAATCGGGAGCTCCCTCCTCTCCCCAAACACTTGGCCTGGTCCATCGGGAGCTGCCCAGGTGAGTAGACTTTATCATTGTTTGATAACATCTGGAAAAGTGTGTGTGTGGGCAGCTTCAGCTGTCCCAGGTGAAGACATCACTCCACCCCTCCAAACAGGAGACCAATGATAAGACTGCTCTGTAATTTTGCAATTGCAGTTAACTATTTCCTCCTGGCATTACTCTCCCTCAGACTCTTCCCCTCTGCCTCTGACTCCTTACAGTATAAATTCATTGTTATATCTGATAATTGTATTTTCCCCTCTCTCTCTCCACACACTCCTCTGCCCCATGACATCTCAGTCCTCTCCAGTGGCGTGGTCTTCCTATGCATTAGCAGGTGCTGCAGCCACTCCTGTTGCCCTGTTACCTTTCGAACTTTTGACAACAAAGCATTGGGTAAAGAGCTATGCTCACCCCAACCTGTCCATAGAGGCCTGTGTAAAGGCAATGGCTGAGGTTGTCGGGTCCTCGGCCATTGTGGCGGCCTCAAAGCTGTACGGGAAGGCAGTGTTCTTCCTGAAGACCGAGCGGGTGGTGTCCCTGGCCCTGAGTCAGGGGCTCACTGTGGGAGGGACTTTCCTGCCAGTGGACCCTCTGGGGGCCACTGCACAAAGGATCATGTTACCTAGCAACTCCCCCTTCATTCCCTGTGAGCTTCTCCCCCCCCCCCCACCTTACCATCTGGGGGAGGTGAGGTCAGGGATGACCCCAGTCCCGCTCAGTCTTCGGGAGAACAGTCTCCAGCATGTCTACTCCTTCTGCCGCTAGCTATTTATGCAGCTGGCATGGGAGGAGGTGTCGGAAGGCCAATTTGGGGGTGGGGCATGTTTGTAAGAACTGCCCCGATCTCCCAAATGCCAACTGCACCTCAGCAGCCCAGGGTGGTGCGGCTGCACCTCCTCCCACTCCCCTTACACCTCCAACAGACACCACTCAGGTAGTTCCAGAGGGCATAGATTTCACAGCCTCCGGCAGGGAGAGGGCTGCCCATCTGAGTGGAAGGAAGGCGCGGAGAAAGAATAAACCGAGAGGCATGTCCCTGGATACTGTGAGACAACCCAAGCCTGAGCTCAGCCCAAGGCCTGATCCTGGGGAATCCACCTGCCCCAGGGCTGGGCTCAGGCCCAGGGTAACTAAGCACGAGGAGGGTGCGGAGGCAGAAGCCTCTGATGACATGGAGGTCTCTGAGCCTCCTCGTCCTAGTGGGAAGAAGAGGAGAAGGCACCCCTCCACTGAGGTAACACAGGGCCCTGAGGTGCAGGGCCCATCTGTTGGAGGGGAGCTGTCTCCTGGTTTGGGTCCCCAGGTTTCCCCTGCCACCACCACCATCAAGGCTGTAAAGCCTGGGCAGGAGCTCCCTACCCCTCAGGATGGAGGGGAGGGAGAGACACCTGTACATAAGGCCCCTCCTGAAGGAGAAGTGGAGCCCAGCTTGTGTTGGGGAAGGCTGGGGATACGCCTGAAGGAGCCTCCCATTCTGCCACTGGGTCGAGTGCCTGAGTGGAGAGGAGGGAGAGGCCCCAAAGCGCCAGCCCCACCCAACCAAAATCCACTCCCAACCAGGATGTACCCAACCCAGTTGTTGAAAATGTGGCCTGTGGATGCTGGCGGGACGGGAGATGGCCTCCACTCTCCGCCTCCGGTTTCAGCTCCGGCTGGATTTCCGGAGTTAGGAACTTCCATCTCCCCAGGGCTGCTCACTGGTCTAGGAATGGAGGTGGAGGGAGGGCTCCAGTTCCACAGAAGAACCCAGAGAGGACTCCTCCACCATCGATCCTGGGGGTGGGATCGTGACGGAGGCAGGACCAGCTGGCGTGGCTGGGACGTCCACCCCACAGTGTGAGATGGGTATATCGGCCGCTGGCGGTGACCTGGAGGAGGATGGGAACTCGGTGTGGGGCACGGAGGACGACCTTGAATCCATCGCCAGTGAGAGGGTGGACTCCCTCGTGCCTCAAATCGAGTCTACTCTCATCCCCACGGCGGAACTCCGGGACTTCCTGACGGCGTACAGGGGTTGCCGCAACAAAGGTCAGCTGGCCCTTGGCCGGTGGTCGAGTCTGGCAATGATTATTCAGTTTGTCTGTGCCACCCTCAAGAAGGTGAGGAAGGGTGCAGGCGTGAAACTGGTTGAGAGGTG
This sequence comes from Heterodontus francisci, assembly GCF_036365525.1. NCBI lineage: Eukaryota > Metazoa > Chordata > Chondrichthyes > Heterodontiformes > Heterodontidae > Heterodontus > Heterodontus francisci. Next base: position 114,773,097 of record NC_090378.1, read on the forward strand.
CCAGTTTAAAGCGTTCCTCTCTGGGTTGCTGGGGGAGTGGAGGGCCAGGTGCGCTTCCGTTCCCTCCTCACAGTGAGGTGTTGGTGACGTGTTTTAAGTACCTTTGACATGAAGATAACCATAGCCAGCCTCAACATCAACGGCGGCAGGGGGTCTCACCGCAGATTTCACAATCTCTCAGTCCTCAGGGAAGGGAGATACGCGGTGAGCTTTCTGCAGGAAACACACACTGTTCTGGGAGACGAAGCCACCTGGCTCCTGGCGTGGCAGGGTGGGGTCTACATGAGAGACCTCACCCCTATTTCTAGTGGGATGGCTCTCTTGTTGGCCCCGACTTTTCAGCCAGAGATCTTTGGGGTCAAGGTACAGGGCCGCTTGCTCCACCTCGCCGTTTGCCTTGTTAGCGTGCTGCTGCACTTTGTGAATGTGTACAGGCCCAGGCCCAGCATGTTGCAAGTGCACTTCTTTAAGGAAGTGTCCGTTCTCTTGAGTTCTATCGATAGCGGTGAGTGCATCATCCTCGGGGGAGGGGCGGACTGGGGCGGGGGGGGGGTGGATTTTAACTGTACCCTCGAGGTGGGTGATTGCTCTGATCCCCAGCGAGGCCAAGCGTCAGTGGAGAAGTTGAGGGAACTGATCAGCTCCCTTAACTTAGTGGACTTCTTGCGGAATCTCCATCCCGTCTCCAGTGCCTTCACGTGGAGGTCTGGAGGAGGAGGGTCCCAAATCGACTGTCTCTACATTTCGCAGGCGTACATCTCCCATGTCTCAGCGGCCTCCATGTGGCTGGTGCCGTGCTCGGACCACCACCTGGTGTGGGTGGATTTCACTCCGCTCCGCACGCGGGTGTGGTCCGCGTACTGGCACTTTGACAACCGGCTGCTGGAGGATGAGCAATCCTGGGACTCGTTCTGTTGATTGTGGGCCGACTGGAGATGGAAGCAGCAGGGCTTCCCCTCCTTGAGGGTATGGTGGGATGTGGGCAAGACTCACATCTGCGTCTTCTGTTGGGAGCATGTGAAGGGGTCGAGCAAGAGGCGGGCGCCTAGAGAGGGAGGTGCTTGACTTGGAGTCTCGCCTTTGTCATACCGTCGAGGACCTGGCCCTGTGGCCGGCGTACTAAGAGAAAAAGGGTACACTGAGAGACCTGCAGCTCATAGGGTCCCGAGCCACATACATGAGGTCACGGATCCAGATCCTGGAAAATTTGGACTGTGCCTCACCCTCCTTCTACACGCTGGAAAAATGGCAGGGCTGCTGACCAACGACAGATCCTCCATCATGGATCCGGAGGGAATGGCCCTTTTGGTCGGTACCTATTACAGTGCGTTGTGCTCTCCGGATCCATCCAGCAAGGACGTGTGCAGAGTTTTGTGGGAGGACCTGCCGAAGGTCAGCCCGGAGGGCGCCGAAGGTTTGGAGGAACCGCTCATGGTGCAGCTGGCTGGTGCCCTCCACCAGCTCTCGAGGGGCAAATCCCCGGGGTTGGACGCCCTGACCGTGGAATTCCGCAGGACGCTCTGGGACGTTCTGGGGAATGATTACGCGCAGGTCCTGGGGGAAAGCCTGACGACCGGGGAGATGTCCCTCTCCTGGTGTAGGGCGGTCAACGTCCTGCTGCCGAAGAAGGGCGATCTCCGCCTGCTTAAGAAATGGCATCTGGTCTCACTCCTTAGCACGGATTATAAGATCGTTGCCCAGGCAATGTCTACCTGCCTGGGCTCCGTGCTGGCCCACATGATCCACCCCGACCAGTCCTACATGGTCCCGGGCTGGTCCATTCAGGACAACATCCACCTGGTCCGGGACCTGATCCATCTTTCGCAGAGGACTGGTCTGTCGGTCACATTTATCTCCCTCAATCAGGAGAAGGCGTTCGACAGGGTGGATCACGAATACCTTTTCAGGACTCTGCACGCATGCGTAGTCGGGCCGCATTTTGTGGTCACCACTCAGCTGGGGCGCTGGTCGGGACTGCTCCGAGTGCTTCCCTACAGGGGCTGAGCGCTGGTCATAAACCAACTGGTGGCCTCGATGCTGTGGTACAGTTGGTCACTTTGGCCCTGCCCCCTGCATTTGCCACCAAGATCCAGAAGAAGGTCAGTGATTTCTTCTGGGGCAAGAGGAAACACTGGGTCTCTGCCGCGGTCCTGAGTCTCCCGATCGAGGAGGGCGGCCAGTCGCTGGTGTGCGTCTGCACCCAGGCTGTGACTCTCCGCCTTTGGACCCTGCTGAGATACCTGTATGTCGAGCATCCTCCCAAATGGTGTGTGCTGGCAACGTATTTTTTCCACCAGGGGCACTGCCTTCAAGACGACACGCAGCTCCCAGTGGAGAACATTAGCCGCACCTCTCTGAGGGAGTTGCTTGTCTTTTACTGGGATCTATTCTGAGTCTGGAACGTGGTTGCCTCCAGTCAGGGCATTCCCCGCCCGTGGAAGAGAGTGCCTCGGCTGTCCGGGCGGCCGGCTCTGGGGACGGACTGACAGGTGGAGGAGTAGCCGAAGCCCCCGGGACGCCCTTCACTGCGGGTGATGAGGGGGCTCAGGATTGCGAAGCGCTACCGGCCGAGCTGACCCCCGCTCGGCCGGAACTGCTTATCGGACCCAGGCCCCGAAACCCTCCTCGGGAGCCTGTCCCGCACAACCCGAGCTGACTTTCAGAAATGCCCTCCGTGCCATTCCACACGGCGCGGAGGGGTTTTCTGTACGGTCTGCTCCTGCACACTCTGTGTTGCAATCTGGTGACAAGGAGAATCCCTGGTGGAGGTCTCTGTACCCGGGACTCCTCCCCCTTTAAATCAGGGACCTGGAGTAGAGAGTCCTGCACAAGGCCGTCCCATGCAATAGACTTTTAAGTAGGTTCACGGACTCCCAGGCTGCTTGTAATTTCTGCGGCCTGGACGAGAATGTGTTGCACGTATACATGGAATGTGCGAGGCTGCAGCCCCTCTTTGAGTATTTAAAGGGGCTACTCCTCACGTTCTGGCTGCACTTTGGCCCCACGCTCCTGACCTTTGGGCACCCGGTGAGGAGGGGCGTGGGCCGGGAGGAGGATCTCCCCGTCGGTCTGCTCCTGGCCGAACCAAGGTGGCAATTCACAGGTCCAGAATGCGTGCTGTTGGGGGTCCGACCACCCTGATTGCCTGCCCCTCTTCCACGGTTACGTTCGTGCCCGGGTGTCCCTGGAGAAGGAGCATGCGGTGTCTTCTGGTTTGCTTGAGGCCTTCTGCGACCGGTGGGCGCCACAGAGACTGGAGTGCAGAATTGATGCTGAGAATGGTATTTTAATTTGAGTTTTATTTATTTGATTTTAATAAAGTTATTTGATAAAATGTATATAAAGGGGGCCTGAGGAATAAAGGTCCCCTCAGCAAAAATATATAAATGGGGCCTGGTGTATGAAGGCCACCTTAAAAAAATCCCCCAGGTTTGATACAGAGTAAAGCTATGTTCAATGCTCCTGCCGTTTCAGGTATGTAAGACGCGCTGAAGCTGCCATGCTGATGGCTCAAGTGGGATTGCACGATGAGATTTACGAAGGACTGCTTCGGGCCAAAGTGGAAATGATCATCAAACTCTTCCTGCAGGCAGATACCGTGCCGCGACTCAGGGTCAGCAGTTTCAGGCCCTCCACCTTATTTGTGACCGGGTCACTGAACTCAGTGCACTTGGGTTGGGGTTAGGGGCAGACAGGAAAGTGAAGTTGAGGCCACAATTAGACCAGTCATGATCTTATTGAATGGAGGAGCAGGCTCGAGGGGCCGAATGGCCTACTCCTGCTCCTAACCCCTGTGTTCTTGTGAGTGAACCCCCCCCCCCCCCAGCTCACAGGGCTATGAGATTTACGGCTGTCCTTTCTCAGCATGTCCACAAGTTGGAGACCTGTCCTATATTTAAACTCTGGGCAGTAAAGGAGGTGACAATTACTACACCAACATAGAAACATAGAAAATAGGAGCAGGAGTAGGCCATTTGGCCCTTCGAGCCTGCTCCGCCATTCATTATGATCATGGCTGATCATCCAACTCAGTAACCTGTTTCTGCTTTCGCCCCATAACCTTTGATCCCTTTCGCCCCAAGAGCTATATCTAACTCCTTCTTGAAAACATACAATGTTTTGGCCTCAACTGCTTTCTGTGGTAGTGAATTCCACAGGCTCACCACTCTCTGGGTGAAGAAATTTCTCCTCATCTCAGTCCTGAAAGGTTTACCCCGTATCCTTAGACTATGACCCCTGGTTCTGGACTCCCCCACCATCGGGAACATCCTTCCTGCATCTATCCTGTCAAATCCTGTTAGAATCTTATAGGTTTCTATGAAATCCCCCCTCACTCTTCTGAACTCCAGCGAATATAATTCTAACCGACTCAATCTCTCCTCATACATCAGTCCCGCCATCCCAGGAATCAGTCTGGTAAACCTTCGCTGCACTCCCTCTATAGCAAGAACATCCTTCCTCAGATAAGGAGACCAAAACTGTACACAATATTCCAGATGTGGCCTCACCAAGACCCTGTATAATTGCAGCAAGACATCCCTGCTCCTGTACTCGAATCCTCTCGCTATGAAGGCCAACATACCATTTGCCTTTTTTACCGCCTGTTGGACCTGCCTGCTTACCTTCAGCGACTGGTGTACGAGAACACCCAGGTCTCGTATATTTCCCTCTCTCAGTTTATGGCCGTTCAGATAATCTGCCTTCCTGTTTTTGCTACCAAAGTGGATAACCTCACATTTATCCACATTATACTGCATCTGCCATGCATTAGCCCACTCACTCAACTTGTCCAAATCACCCTAAAGCCTCTCTGCATCCTCCTCACAACTCACCCTCCCACCCAGTTTTGTGTCATTTGCAAATTTGGAGATATTACATTTAGCTCCCTCATCTAAATCATTAATATATATTGTGAATAGCTGGGGTCCTCGCATCGATCCCTGCAGTACCCCACTAGTCATTGCCTGCCATTCGGAAAAAGACCCATTTATCCCTACTCTTTGTTTCCTGTCCGCCAACCAATTTTCTATCCATTGCAATACACTACCCCCAATCCCATGCGCTTTAATTTTACATGCTAATCTCTTATGTGGGACTTTGTCGAAAGCCTTCAGAAAGTCCAAATAAACCACATCCACTGGCTCCCCCTCATCAACACTACCAGTTACATCCTTGAAGAATTCGAGTAGATTTGTCAAACATGATTTCCCTTTCGTAAATCCATGCTGACTCTGCCCGATTCTACCACCGTTCTCGATGTGCTCTGCTATAAAATCTTTGATAATGGACTCTAGAATTTTCCCCACTACCAACGTCAGGCTGACTGGTCTATAATTCCCTGCTTTCTCTCTACCTCCCTTTTTAAATAGTGGGGTTACATTAGCTACCCTCCAATCTGTAGGAACTGTTCCAGAGTCTATAGCATCTTGGAAGATGACCACCAATGCATCCACTATTTCTCGGGCCACTTCCTTAAGTACTCTGGGATGAAGATCATCAGGCCCTGGGGATTTATCAGCCTTCAATCCCATCAATTTCCCCAACACCATTTCTCTATTAATACTGATTTCCTTCAGTTCCTCTCTCTCACTAACCCCTGTGTTCCCCAACATTTCTGGTATGATATTTGTGTCCTCCTTTGTGAAGACAGAACCAAAGTATGCATTTAGTTGGTCAGCCATTTCTTTGTTCCCCATAATAAAGTCCCCTGTTTCTGACTGTAAGGGACCTACATTTGTCTTCACCAATCTTTTTGCCTTCACATATCCATAGAAAGTTTTACAGTCAGTTTTTATGTTCCCCGCAAGCTTGCTGTCATACTCTATTTTCCCCTTCTTAATCAATCCCTTGGTCCTCCTTTGCTGAACAGCTTGTGTACAGTTGCTGGAGGTTTGATCAAGTGCCATTCTATCTGGCGACTCCTGATCAGGTGATCTTTGAACGATATGTCAGTGACTCCATGACCTGTGCCCAACTCCACGCCCAGTAGGTCAGGTGAGTGAGAGGGGCTGCCCCAGTTACACTGCTCACTCCAGTCAGGGCAACTTCATGACAGTAAATTGTGATTGTCCCCCGACCATTTCCTTTGGATGGTGAACAGGAAACACACAGTTCAAGCCAGGCATTTAAACTGACATTCCACATTGGGCCCTGGCACACAACATACTTCCTTGGCGAGGGAGACATTGTGGCCAGTAAGGAGCCCGATGATTTTAGGGTGTGCACCAATAGATCAGATTGCCTTCTAAAAAGTACATCGTTCACAATCTTACAGTCAGAATAATTACTTTCCTCAACAGTTGCAAACTTGCATGAGTTGAAATTTCAACAAGTATAGGAATTTCATCATGGCATCATGGAACCATATCCCAGTGAGAGTCAGCACCTTCAGGAGACGAGGGGAGTGAGGCCCAGGGAAATGTATCCCAGTGAGAGTCCGCACCTTCAGGAGAGGAGGGCAGTGAGATCTGTGGTACTGTATCGCAGTGAGAGTCAGCACCTTCAGGAGAGGAGGGGAGAGAGCCCCATGGAACTGTATCCCAGTGAGAGTCAGCACCTTCAGGAGACGAGGGGAGTGAGACCCATGGAACTGTATCCCAGTGAGAGTCAGCACCTTCAGGAGAGGAGGGGAGTGAGGTCCGTGGAACTGTATCCCAGTGAGAGTCAGCTCCTTCAGGAGAGGAGGAGAGTGAGGCCAATGGAACTGTATCCCAGTGAGAATCAGCACCTTCAGGAGACGAGGGGAGTGAGACCCATGGAACTGTATCCCAGTGAGAGTCAGCACCTTCAGGAGAGGAGGGGAGTGAGGTCCGTGGAACTGTATCCCAGTGAGAGTCAGCTCCTTCAGGAGAGGAGGAGAGTGAGGTCCATGGAACTGTATCCCAGTGAGAGTCAGCACTTTCAGGAGAGGAGGGGAGTGAGGTCCATGGAACAGTATCCCAGTGAGAGTCAGCACCTTCAGGAGAGGAGGGGAGTGAGGTCTGTGGAACTGTATCCCAGTGAGAGTCAGCACGTTCAGGAGAGGAGGGGAGAGAGGCCCATGGAACTGTATCCCAGTGAGAGTCAGCACCTACAGGAGAGGGGACGGGGGTCCATGGAACTGTATCCCAGTGAGAGTCAGCACCTTCAGGAGTGGAGGTGTGTGAGGCCCATGGAATTGTATCCCAGTGAGAGTCAGCACCTTCAGGAGAGGAGGGGAGTGAGGCCCATGGAACTGTATCCCAGTGAGAGTCAGCACCTTCAGGAGAGGAGGGGAGTGAGTCCCATGGAACTGTACCCCAGTGAGAGTCAGCACCTTCAGGAGAGGAGGGGAGTGAGGCCCATGGAACTGTACCCCAGTGAGAGTCAGCACCTTCAGGAGAGGGGACGGGAGTCCATGGAACTTTATCCCAGTGAGAGTCAGCACCTTCAGGAGACGGGACGGGGGTCCATGGAACTGTATCCCAGTGAGAGTCAGCACCTTCAGGAGAGGAGGGGAGTGAGGCCCATGGAACTGTATCCCAGTGAGAGTCAGCTGCTTCAGGAGAGGAGGGGAGTTAGGTCCAAGGAACTGGATCCCAGTGAGAGTCAGCACCTTCAGCAGAGGAGGGGAGTGAGGCCCATGGAACAGGATCCCAGTGAGAGTCAGAACCTTCAGGAGACGAGGGGAGTGAGGCCCATGGAACTGTATCCCAGTGAGAGTCAGCACCTTCAGGAGAGGAGGGGAGTGAGGTCCACGGAACTGTATCCCAATGAGAGTCAGCACCTTCAGGAGAGGAGGGGAGAGAGCCCCATGGAACTGTATCCCAGTGAGAGTCAGCACCTTCAGGAGACGAGGGGAGTGAGACCCATGGAACTGTATCCCAGTGAGAGTCAGCACCTTCAGGAGAGGAGGGGAGTGAGGTCCGTGGAACTGTATCCCAGTGAGGGTCAGCTCCTTCAGGAGAGGAGGAGAGTGAGGTCCATGGAACTGTATCCCAGTGAGAGTCAGCACTTTCAGGAGAGGAGGAGAGTGAGGTCCATGGAACAGTATCCCAGTGAGAGTCAGCACCTTCAGGAGAGGAGGGGAGTGAGGTCTGTGGAACTGTATCCCAGTGAGAGTCAGCACCTTCAGGAGGAGGGGAGTGAAGCCCATGGAACTGTATCCCAGTGAGAGTCAGCACCTTCAGGAGAGGAGGGGAGTGAGGCCCATGGAACTGTATCCCAGTGAGAGTCAGCAGCTTCAGGAGGGGAGTGGAGTGAGGCCCATGGAAATGTACCCCAATGAGAGTCAGCACCTTCAGGAGAATAGGGGAGTGAGGTCCGTGGAACTGTATTCCAGTGAGAGACAGCACCTTCAGGAGAGGTGGGGAGTGGGGCCCATGGAACAGTATCCCAGTGAGTGTCAGCACTTTCAGGAGAGGAGGGGAGTGGGGTCCACAGAACTGTATCCCAGTGTGAGTCAGCACCTTCAGGAGGGGAGGGGAATGAGGTCCGTGGAACTGTATCCCAGTGAGAGTCAGCACCTTCAGGAGAGGAGGGGAGAGAGGCCCATGGAACTGTATCCCAGTGAGAGTCAGCAACATCAGGAGTGGAAGCGAGTGGGGCCCATAGAACTGTATCCCAGTGAGAGTCAGCACATTCAGGAGAGGAGGGTAGAGAGTCCCATGGAACTGTATCCCAGTGAGAGTCAGCACCTTCAGGAGCGGAGGGGAGAGAGGCCCATGGAACTGTACCCCAGTGAGAGTCAGGACCTTCAGGAGAGGAAGGGAGTGAGTCCCATGGAACTGTATCCCAGTGAGAGTCAGCACCTTCAGGAGAGGAGGGGAGTGAGGTCCATGGAACTGTATCCCAGTGAGAGTCAGCACCTTTAGGAGAGGAAGGGAGTGAGTCCCATGGAACTGTATCCCAGTGAGAGTCAGTACCTTCAGGAGAGGAGGGGAATGGGGGCCATGGAACAGTATCCTAGTGCGAGTCAGCACCTTCAGGAGAGGAGGAGAGTGAGGCCCATGGAACTGTACCCCAGTGAGAGTAAACACCTTCAGGAGAGGAGGGGACAGAGGACCATGGAACTGTATCCCAGTGAGAGTCAGCACCTTCAGGAGAGGAGAGGAGTGAGGCCCAGGGAACTGTATCCCAGTGAGAGTCAGCACCTTCAGGAGAGGAGGGGAGTGAGGTCCATGGAACTGTATCCCAGTGAGAGACAGCACCTTCAGGAGAGGAGGGGAGTGAGCCCCATGGAACTGTATCCCAGTGAGAGTCAGCACCTTCAGGAGAAAGGGGAGTGAGTCCCATGGAACTGTATCCCAGTGAGAGTCAGCACCTTCAGGAGAGGAGGGGAGTGAGCCCCATGGAACTGTATCCCAGTGAGAGTCAGCAGCTTCAGGAGGGGAGTGGAGTGAGGCCCATGGAAATGTACCCCAATGAGTGTCAGCACCTTCAGGAGAATAGGGGAGTGAGGTCCGTGGAACTGTATTCCAGTGAGAGACAGCACCTTCAGGAGAGGTGGGGAGTGGGGCCCATGGAACAGTATCCCAGTGAGTGTCAGCACTTTCAGGAGAGGAGGGGAGTGGGGTCCACAGAACTGTATCCCAGTGTGAGTCAGCACCTTCAGGAGGGGAGGGGAATGAGGTCCGTGGAACTGTATCCCAGTGAGAGTCAGCACCTTCAGGAGAGGAGGGGAGAGAGGCCCATGGAACTGTATCCCAGTGAGTGTCAGCAACATCAGGAGTGGAAGCGAGTGGGGCCCATGGAACTGTATCCCAGTGAGAGTCAGCAACATCAGGAGTGGAAGCGAGTGGGGCCCATGGAACTGTATCCCAGTGAGAGTCAGCACCTTCAGGAGAGGAGGGTAGAGAGTCCCATGGAACTGTATCCCAGTGAGAGTCAGCACCTTCAGGAGCGGAGGGGAGAGAGGCCCATGGAACTGTACCCCAGTGAGAGTAAACACCTTCAGGAGAGGAGGGGACAGAGGCCCATGGAACTGCATCCCAGTGAGAGTCAGCACCTTCAGGAGAGGAGAGGAGTGAGGCCCAGGGAACTGTAACCCAGTGAGAGTCAGCACCTTCAGGAGAGGAGGGGAGTGAGGTCCATGGAACTGTATCCCAGTGAGAGTCAGCACCTTCAGGAGAGGAAGGGAGTGAGTCCCATGGAACTGTATCCCAGTGAGAGTCAGCACCTTCAGGAGAGGAGGGGAGTGAGGCCCATGGAACTGTACCCCAGTGAGAGTCAGCACCTTCAGGAGAGGAGGGGAGTGAGCCCCATGGAACTGTATTCCAGTGAGAGTCAGCACCTTCAGGAGCGGAGGGGAGTGAGGCCCATGGAACTGTACCCCAGTGAGAGTCAGCACCTTCAGGAGAGGAGGGGATTGAGCCCCATGGAACTGTATTCCAGTGAGAGTCAGCACCTTCAGGAGCGGAGGGGAGTGAGGCCCATGGAACAGTATCCCAGTGAGAGTCAGCACCTTCAGGAGAGGAGGGGAGTGAGCCCCATGGAACTGTATCCCAGTGAGTGTCAGCACTTTCAGGAGAGGAGGGGAGTGAGGCCCATGGAACTGTATCCCAGTGAGAGTCAGCACCTTCAGGAGAGGAGGGGAGTGAGGCCCATGGAACTGTATCCCAGTGAGAGTCAGCACCTTCAGGAGAATAGGGGAGTGAGGTCCGTGGAACTGTATTCCAGTGAGAGACAGCACCTTCTGGAGAGGTGGGGAGTGGGGCCCATGGAACAGTATCCCAGTGAGAGTCAGCACTTTCAGGAGAGGAGGGGAGTGGGGTCCACAGAACTGTATCCCAGTGTGAGTCAGCACCTTCAGGAGAGGAGGGTAGAGAGTCCCATGGAACTGTATCCCAGTGAGAGTCAGCACCTTCAGGAGAGGAGGGTAGAGAGTCCCATGGAACTGTATCCCAGTGAGAGTCAGCACCTTCAGGAGCGGAGGGGAGAGAGTCCCATGGAACTGTATCCCAGTGAGAGTCAGCAACTTCAGGAGAGGAGGGGAGTGGGGCCCATGGAACTGTATCCCAGTGAGAGTCAGCACCTTCAGGAGAGGAGGGTAGAGAGTCCCATGGAACTGTATCCCAGTGAGAGTCAGCACCTTCAGGAGAGGAGGGTAGAGAGTCCCATGGAACTGTATCCCAGTGAGAGTCAGCACCTTCAGGAGCGGAGGGGAGTGAGGCCCATGGAACTGTATCCCAGTGAGAGTCAGCACCTTCAGGAGACGAGGGGAGTGAGACCCATGGAACTGTATCCCAGTGAGAGTCAGCACCTTCAGGAGAGGAGGGGAGTGAGGTCCGTGGAACTGTATCCCAGTGAGGGTCAGCTCCTTCAGGAGAGGAGGAGAGTGAGGTCCATGGAACTGTATCCCAGTGAGAGTCAGCACTTTCAGGAGAGGAGGGGAGTGAGGTCCATGGAACAGTATCCCAGTGAGAGTCAGCACCTTCAGGAGAGGAGGGGAGTGAGGTCTGTGGAACTGTATCCCAGTGAGAGTCAGCACCTTCAGGAGGAGGGGAGTGAAGCCCATGGAACTGTATCCCAGTGAGAGTCAGCACCTTCAGGAGAGGAGGGGAGTGAGGCCCATGGAACTGTATCCCAGTGAGAGTCAGCAGCTTCAGGAGGGGAGTGGAGTGAGGCCCATGGAAATGTACCCCAATGAGAGTCAGCACCTTCAGGAGAATAGGGGAGTGAGGTCCGTGGAACTGTATTCCAGTGAGAGACAGCACCTTCAGGAGAGGTGGGGAGTGGGGCCCATGGAACAGTATCCCAGTGAGTGTCAGCACTTTCAGGAGAGGAGGGGAGTGGGGTCCACAGAACTGTATCCCAGTGTGAGTCAGCACCTTCAGGAGGGGAGGGGAATGAGGTCCGTGGAACTGTATCCCAGTGAGAGTCAGCACCTTCAGGAGAGGAGGGGAGAGAGGCCCATGGAACTGTATCCCAGTGAGAGTCAGCAACATCAGGAGTGGAAGCGAGTGGGGCCCATAGAACTGTATCCCAGTGAGAGTCAGCACATTCAGGAGAGGAGGGTAGAGAGTCCCATGGAACTGTATCCCAGTGAGAGTCAGCACCTTCAGGAGCGGAGGGGAGAGAGGCCCATGGAACTGTACCCCAGTGAGAGTCAGGACCTTCAGGAGAGGAAGGGAGTGAGTCCCATGGAACTGTATCCCAGTGAGAGTCAGCACCTTCAGGAGAGGAGGGGAGTGAGGTCCATGGAACTGTATCCCAGTGAGAGTCAGCACCTTTAGGAGAGGAAGGGAGTGAGTCCCATGGAACTGTACCCCAGTGAGAGTCAGTACCTTCAGGAGAGGAGGGGAATGGGGGCCATGGAACAGTATCCTAGTGCGAGTCAGCACCTTCAGGAGAGGAGGAGAGTGAGGCCCATGGAACTGTACCCCAGTGAGAGTAAACACCTTCAGGAGAGGAGGGGACAGAGGACCATGGAACTGTATCCCAGTGAGAGTCAGCACCTTCAGGAGAGGAGAGGAGTGAGGCCCAGGGAACTGTATCCCAGTGAGAGTCAGCACCTTCAGGAGAGGAGGGGAGTGAGGTCCATGGAACTGTATCCCAGTGAGAGACAGCACCTTCAGGAGAGGAGGGGAGTGAGCCCCATGGAACTGTATCCCAGTGAGAGTCAGCACCTTCAGGAGAAAGGGGAGTGAGTCCCATGGAACTGTATCCCAGTGAGAGTCAGCACCTTCAGGAGAGGAGGGGAGTGAGCCCCATGGAACTGTATCCCAGTGAGAGTCAGCAGCTTCAGGAGGGGAGTGGAGTGAGGCCCATGGAAATGTACCCCAATGAGTGTCAGCACCTTCAGGAGAATAGGGGAGTGAGGTCCGTGGAACTGTATTCCAGTGAGAGACAGCACCTTCAGGAGAGGTGGGGAGTGGGGCCCATGGAACAGTATCCCAGTGAGTGTCAGCACTTTCAGGAGAGGAGGGGAGTGGGGTCCACAGAACTGTATCCCAGTGTGAGTCAGCACCTTCAGGAGGGGAGGGGAATGAGGTCCGTGGAACTGTATCCCAGTGAGAGTCAGCACCTTCAGGAGAGGAGGGGAGAGAGGCCCATGGAACTGTATCCCAGTGAGTGTCAGCAACATCAGGAGTGGAAGCGAGTGGGGCCCATGGAACTGTATCCCAGTGAGAGTCAGCAACATCAGGAGTGGAAGCGAGTGGGGCCCATGGAACTGTATCCCAGTGAGAGTCAGCACCTTCAGGAGAGGAGGGTAGAGAGTCCCATGGAACTGTATCCCAGTGAGAGTCAGCACCTTCAGGAGCGGAGGGGAGAGAGGCCCATGGAACTGTACCCCAGTGAGAGTAAACACCTTCAGGAGAGGAGGGGACAGAGGCCCATGGAACTGCATCCCAGTGAGAGTCAGCACCTTCAGGAGAGGAGAGGAGTGAGGCCCAGGGAACTGTAACCCAGTGAGAGTCAGCACCTTCAGGAGAGGAGGGGAGTGAGGTCCATGGAACTGTATCCCAGTGAGAGTCAGCACCTTCAGGAGAGGAAGGGAGTGAGTCCCATGGAACTGTATCCCAGTGAGAGTCAGCACCTTCAGGAGAGGAGGGGAGTGAGGCCCATGGAACTGTACCCCAGTGAGAGTCAGCACCTTCAGGAGAGGAGGGGAGTGAGCCCCATGGAACTGTATTCCAGTGAGAGTCAGCACCTTCAGGAGCGGAGGGGAGTGAGGCCCATGGAACTGTACCCCAGTGACAGTCAGCACCTTCAGGAGAGGAGGGGATTGAGCCCCATGGAACTGTATTCCAGTGAGAGTCAGCACCTTCAGGAGCGGAGGGGAGTGAGGCCCATGGAACAGTATCCCAGTGAGAGTCAGCACCTTCAGGAGAGGAGGGGAGTGAGCCCCATGGAACTGTATCCCAGTGAGTGTCAGCACTTTCAGGAGAGGAGGGGAGTGAGGCCCATGGAACTGTATCCCAGTGAGAGTCAGCACCTTCAGGAGAGGAGGGGAGTGAGGCCCATGGAACTGTATCCCAGTGAGAGTCAGCACCTTCAGGAGAATAGGGGAGTGAGGTCCGTGGAACTGTATTCCAGTGAGAGACAGCACCTTCTGGAGAGGTGGGGAGTGGGGCCCATGGAACAGTATCCCAGTGAGAGTCAGCACTTTCAGGAGAGGAGGGGAGTGGGGTCCACAGAACTGTATCCCAGTGTGAGTCAGCACCTTCAGGAGAGGAGGGTAGAGAGTCCCATGGAACTGTATCCCAGTGAGAGTCAGCACCTTCAGGAGAGGAGGGTAGAGAGTCCCATGGAACTGTATCCCAGTGAGAGTCAGCACCTTCAGGAGCGGAGGGGAGAGAGTCCCATGGAACTGTATCCCAGTGAGAGTCAGCAACTTCAGGAGAGGAGGGGAGTGGGGCCCATGGAACTGTATCCCAGTGAGAGTCAGCACCTTCAGGAGAGGAGGGTAGAGAGTCCCATGGAACTGTATCCCAGTGAGAGTCAGCACCTTCAGGAGAGGAGGGTAGAGAGTCCCATGGAACTGTATCCCAGTGAGAGTCAGCACCTTCAGGAGCGGAGGGGAGTGAGGCCCATGGAACTGTATCCCAGTGAGAGTCAGCACCTTCAGTAGAGGAGGGGAGTGAGGCCCATGGAACTGTATCCCAGTGAGAGTCAGCACCTTCAGGAGAGGAGGGGTGTGAGGCCCATGGAACTGTATCCCAGTGAGAGTCAGCACCTTCAGGAGCGGAGGGTAGAGAGTCCCATGGAACTGTATCCCAGTGAGAGTCAGCACCTTCAGGAGAGGAGGGTAGAGAGTCCCATGGAACTGTATCCCAGTGAGAGTCAGCACCTTCAGGAGAGGAGGGGAGAGAGGTCCATGGAACTGTAATCCAGTGAGAGTCAGCACTTTCAGGAGAGGAGGGGAGTGAGGTCCATGGAACAGTATCCCAGTGAGAGTCAGCACCTTCAGGAGAGGAGGGGAGTGAGGTCTGTGGAACTGTATCCCAGTGAGAGTCAGCACCTTCAGGAGGAGGGGAGTGAAGCCCATGGAACTGTATCCCAGTGAGAGTCAGCACCTTCAGGAGAGGAGGGGAGTGAGGCCCATGGAACTGTATCCCAGTGAGAGTCAGCAGCTTCAGGAGAGGAGTGGAGTGAGGCCCATGGAACTGTATCCCAGTGAGAGTCAGCACCTTCAGGAGGAGGGGAGTGAAGCCCATGGAACTGTATCCCAGTGAGAGTCAGCACCTTCAGGAGAGGAGGGGAGTGAGGCCCATGGAACTGTATCCCAGTGAGAGTCAGCAGCTTCAGGAGGGGAGTGGAGTGAGGCCCATGGAAATGTACCCCAATGAGAGTCAGCACCTTCAGGAGAATAGGGGAGTGAGGTCCGTGGAACTGTATTCCAGTGAGAGACAGCACCTTCAGGAGAGGTGGGGAGTGGGGCCCATGGAACAGTATCCCAGTGAGTGTCAGCACTTTCAGGAGAGGAGGGGAGTGGGGTCCACAGAACTGTATCCCAGTGTGAGTCAGCACCTTCAGGAGAGGAGAGGAGTGAGCTCCGTGGAACTGTATCCCAGTGAGAGTCAGCACCTTCAGGAGAGGAGGGGAGAGAGGCCCATGGAACTGTATCCCAGTGAGAGTCAGCAACATCAGGAGAGGAGGGGAGTGAGGCCCATGTAACTGCATCCCAGTGAGAGTCAGCACCTTCAGGAGAGGAGAGGAGTGAGGCCCAGGGAACTGTATCCCAGTGAGAGTCAGCACCTTCAGGAGAGGAGGGGACAGAGGCCCATGTAACTGCATCCCAGTGAGAGTCAGCACCTTCAGGAGAGGAGAGGAGTGAGGCCCAGGGAACTGTATCCCAGTGAGAGTCAGCACCTTCAGGAGAGGAGGGGAGTGAGGTCCATGGAACTGTATCCCAGTGAGAGTCAGCACCTTCAGGAGAGGAGGGGAGTGAGCCCCATGGAACTGTATCCCAGTGAGAGTCAGCACCTTCAGGAGAGGAGGGGAGTGAGTCCCATGGAACTGTATCCCAGTGAGAGTCAGGACCTTCAGGAGAGGAGGGGAGTGAGCCCCATGGAACTGTATCCCAGTGAGAGTCAGCACCTTCAGGAGAGGAGGGGAGTGAGCCCCATGGAACTGTATCCCTGTGAGAGTCAGCACCTTCAGGAGAGGAGGGGAGTGAGGCCCATGGAACTGTATCCCAGTGAGAGTCAGCACCTTCAGGAGAGGAGGGGAGTGAGCCCCATGGAACTGTATCCCAGTGAGAGTCAGCACATTCAGGAGAGGAGGGGAGGGAGGTCCATGGAACTGTATCCCAGTGAGAATCAGCACCTTCAGGAGACGAGGGGAGTGAGACCCATGGAACTGTATCCCAGTGAGAGTCAGCACCTTCAGGAGAGGAGGGGAGTGAGGTCCGGGGAACTGTATCCCAGTGAGAGTCTGCTCCTTCAGGGGAGGAGGAGAGTGAGGTCCATGGAACTGTATCCCAGTGAGAGTCAGCACTTTCAGGAGAGGAGAGGAGTGAGGTCCATGGAACAGTATCCCAGTGAGAGTCAGCACCTTCAGGAGAGGAGGGGAGTGAGGTCTGTGGAACTGTATCCCAGTGAGAGTCAGCACCTTCAGGAGGAGGGGAGTGAAGCCCATGGAACTGTATCCCAGTGAGAGTCAGCACCTTCAGGAGAGGAGCGGAGTGAGGCCCATGGAACTGTATCCCAGTGAGAGTCAGCAGCTTCAGGAGTAGAGTGGAGTGAGGCCCATGGAAATGTACCCCAATGAGAGTCAGCACCTTCAGGAGAATAGGGGTGTGAGGTCCGTGGACCTGTATTCCAGTGAGAGACAGCACCTTCAGGAGAGGTGGGGAGTGGGGCCCATGGAACAGTATCCCAGTGAGTGTCAGCACTTTCAGGAGAGCAGGGGAGTGGGGTCCACAGAACTGTATCCCAGTGTGAGTCAGCACCTTCAGGAGAGGAGGGGAGTGAGGTCCGTGGAACTGTATCCCAGTGAGAGTCAGCACCTTCAGGAGAGGAGGGGAGAGAGGCCCATGGAACTGTATCCCAGTGAGAGTCAGCACCTTCAGGAGAGGAGGGGAGTGAGGTCCGTGGAACTGTATCCCAGTGAGAGTCAGCACCTTCAGGAGAGGAGGGGAGAGAGGCCCATGGAACTGTATCCCAGTGAGAGTCAGCACCCTCAGGAGAGGAGGGAAGTGAGGTCCGTGGAACTGTATCCCAGTGAGAGTCAGCACCTTCAGGAGAGGAGGGGAGAGAGGCCCATGGAACTGTATCCCAGTGAGAGTCAGCACCCTCAGGAGAGGAGGGGAGTGGGGCCCAGGGAACTGTATCCTAGTGCGAGTCAGCACCTTCAGGAGAGGAGGAGAGTGAGGCCCATGGAACTGTACCCGAGTGAGAGTCAGGACCTTCAGGAGAGGAGGGGAGTGAGCCCCATGGAACTGTATCCCAGTGAGAGTCAGCACCTTCAGGAGAGGAGGGGAGTGAGTCCCATGGAACTGTATCCCAGTGAGAGTCAGCACCTTCAGGAGAGGAGGGGAGTGAGCCCCATGGAACTGCATCCCAGTGAGAGTCAGCACCTTCAGGAGAGGAGGGGAGTGAGCCCCATGGAACTGTATCCCAGTGAGAGTCAGCACCTTCAGGAGAGGAGGGGAGTGAGCCCCATGGAACTGTATCCCAGTGAGAGTCAGCACCTTCAGGAGAGGAGGGGAGTGAGGCCCATGGAACTGTATCCCAGTGAGAGTCAGCACCTTCAGGAGAGGAGGGGAGTGAGCCCCATGGAACTGTATCCCAGTGTGAGTCAGGACCTTCAGGAGAGGAGGGGAGGGAGGTCCATGGAACTGTATCCCAGTGAGAATCAGCACCTTCAGGAGACGCGGGGAGTGAGACCCATGGAACTGTATCCCAGTGAGAGTCAGCACCTTCAGGAGAGGAGGGGAGTGAGGTCCGTGGAACTGTATCCCAGTGAGAGTCTGCTCCTTCAGGGGAGGAGGAGAGTGAGGTCCATGGAACTGTATCCCAGTGAGAGTCAGCACTTTCAGGAGAGGAGAGGAGTGAGGTCCATGGAACAGTATCCCAGTGAGAGTCAGCACCTTCAGGAGAGGAGGGGAGTGAGGTCTGTGGAACTGTTACCCAGTGGGAGTCAGCACCTTCAGGAGGAGGGGAGTGAAGCCCATGGAACTGTATACCAGTGAGAGTCAGCACCTTCAGGAGAGGATCGGAGTGAGGCCCATGGAACTGTATCCCAGTGAGAGTCAGCAGCTTCAGGAGAGGAGTGGAGTGAGGCCCATGGAAATGTACCCCAATGAGAGTCAGCACCTTCAGGAGAATAGGGGAGTGAGGTCCGTGGAACTGTATTCCAGTGAGAGACAGCACCTTCAGGAGAGGTGGGGAGTGGGGCCCATGGAACAGTATCCCAGTGAGAGTCAGCACCTTCAGGAGAGGAGGGGAGAGAGTCCCATGGAACTGTATCCCAGTGAGAGTCAGCACCTTCAGGAGCGGAGTGGACAGAGGCCCATGGAACTGTATCCCAGTGAGAGTCAGCACCTTCAGGAGTGGAGGGGAGTGAGGCCCATGGAACTGTATCCCAGTGAGAGTCAGCACCTTGAGGAGAGGAGGGGAGTGAGGTCCATGGAACTGTATCCCAGTGAGAGTCAGCAACTTCAGGAGAGGAGGGGAGTGAGGTCCATGGAACTGTATCCCAGTGAGTGTCAGCACCTTCAGGAGAGGAGGGGAGTGAGGTCCGTGGAACTGTATCCCAGTGAGAGTCAGCACCTTCAGGAGAGGAGGGGAGAGAGGCCCATGGAACTGTATCCCAGTGAGAGTCAGCACCTTCAGGAGAGGAGGGGAGAGAGGCCCATGGAACTGTACCCCAGTGAGAGTCAGCACCTTCAGGAGAGGGGACGGGAGTCCATGGAACTTTATCCCAGTGAGAGTCAGCACCTTCAGGAGAGGAGGGGAGTGAGGCCCATGCAACTGTATCCCAGTGAGAGTCAGCAGCTTCAGGAGTAGAGTGGAGTGAGGCCCATGGAAATGTACCCCAATGAGAGTCAGCACCTTCAGGAGAATAGGGGTGTGAGGTCCGTGGAACTGTATTCCAGTGAGAGTCAGCACCTTCAGGAGAGGTGGGGAGTGGGGCCCATGGAACAGTATCCCAGTGAGTGTCAGCACTTTCAGGAGAGGAGGGGAGTGGGGTCCACAGAACTGTATCCCAGTGTGAGTCAGCACCTTCAGGAGAGGAGGGGAGAGAGGCCCATGGAACTGTATCCCAGTGAGAGTCAGCAACATCAGGAGAGGAGGGGAGTGGGGCACATGGAACTGTATCCCAGTGAGAGTCAGCACCTTCAGGAGCGGAGGGGAGAGAGGCCCATGGAACTGTATCCCAGTGAGAGTCAGCACCTTCAGGAGCGGAGGGGAGAGAGGCCCATGGAACTGTATCCCAGTGAGAGTCAGCACCTTCAGGAGTGGAGGGGAGTGAGGCCCATGGAACTGTATCCCAGTGAGAGTCAGCACCTTCAGGAGTGGAGGGGAGTGAGGCCCATGGAACTGTATCCTAGTGCGAGTCAGCACCTTCAGGACAGGAGGAGAGTGAGGCCCATGGAACTGTACCCGAGTGAGAGTAAACACCTTCAGGAGAGGAGGGGACAGAGGCCCATGGAACTGCATCCCAGTGAGAGTCAGCACCTTCAGGAGAGGAGAGGAGTGAGGCCCAGGGAACTGTATCCCAGTGAGAGTCAGCACCTTCAGGAGAGGAGGGGAGAGAGGTCCATGGAACTGTATCCCAGTGAGAGTCAGCACCTTCAGGAGAGGAGGGGAGTGAGCCCCATGGAACTGTATCCCAGTGAGAGTCAGCACCTTCAGGAGAGGAGGGGAGTGAGTCCCATGGAACTGTATCCCAGTGAGAGTCAGCACCTTCAGGAGAGGAGGGGAGTGAGCCCCATGGAACTGTATCCCAGTGAGAGTCAGCACCTTCAGGAGAGGAGGGGAGAGAGTCCCATGGAACTGTATCCCAGTGAGAGTCAGCACCTTCAGGAGCGGAGGGGAGAGAGGCCCATGGAACTGTATCCCAGTGAGAGTCAGCACCTTCAGGAGAGGAGGGGAGTGAGCCCCATGGAACTGCATCCCAGTGAGAGTCAGCACCTTCAGGAGAGGAGGGGAGTGAGGCCCATGGAACTGTATCCCAGTGAGAGTCAGCACCTTCAGGAGAGGAGGGGAATGGGGGCTATGGAACTGTATCCTAGTGCGAGTCAGCACCTTCAGGACAGGAGGAGAGTGAGGCCCATGGAACTGTACCCGAGTGAGAGTAAACACCTTCAGGAGAGGAGGGGACAGAGGCCCATGGAACTGCATCCCAGTGAGAGTCAGCACCTTCAGGAGAGGAGGGGAGTGAGCCCCATGGAACTGCATCCCAGTGAGAGTCAGCACCTTCAGGAGAGGAGGGGAGTGAGGCCCATGGAACTGTATCCCAGTGAGAGTCAGCACCTTCAGGAGAGGAGGGGAGTGAGCCCCATGGAACTGTATCCCAGTGTGAGTCAGGACCTTCAGGAGAGGAGGGGAGGGAGGTCCATGGAACTGTATCCCAGTGAGAATCAGCACCTTCAGGAGACGAGGGGAGTGAGACCCATGGAACTGTATCCCAGTGAGAGTCAGCACCTTCAGGAGAGGAGGGGAGTGAGGTCCGTGGAACTGTATCCCAGTGAGAGTCTGCTCCTTCAGGGGAGGAGGAGAGTGAGGTCCATGGAACTGTATCCCAGTGAGAGTCAGCACTTTCAGGAGAGGAGAGGAGTGAGGTCCATGGAACAGTATCCCAGTGAGAGTCAGCACCTTCAGGAGAGGAGGGGAGTGAGGTCTGTGGAACTGTTAACCAGTGAGAGTCAGCACCTTCAGGAGGAGGGGAGTGAAGCCCATGGAACTGTATCCCAGTGAGAGTCAGCACCTTCAGGAGAGGAGTGGAGTGAGGCCCATGGAACTGTATCCCAGTGAGAGTCAGCAGCTTCAGGAGAGGAGTGGAGTGAGGCCCATGGAAATGTACCCCAATGAGAGTCAGCACCTTCAGGAGAATAGGGGAGTGAGGTCCGTGGAACTGTATTCCAGTGACAGACAGCACCTTCAGGAGAGGTGGGGAGTGGGGCCCATGGAACAGTATCCCAGTGAGTGTCAGCACTTTCAGGAGAGGAGGGGAGTGGGGTCCACAGAACTGTATCCCAGTGTGAGTCAGCACCTTCAGGAGAGGAGGGGAGTGAGGTCCGTGGAACTGTATCCCAGTGAGAGTCAGCACCTTCAGGAGAGGAGGGGAGAGAGGCCCATGGAACTGTATCCCAGTGAGAGTCAGCAACATCAGGAGTGGAGGGGAGTGGGGCCCATGGAACTGTATCCCAGTGAGAGTCAGCACCTTCAGGAGAGGAGGGGAGTGGGGCCCATGGAACTGTATCCCAGTGAGAGTCAGCACCTTCAGGAGAGGAGGGGAGAGAGGCCCATGGAACTGTATCCCAGTGAGAGTCAGCACCTTCAGGAGAGGAGGGGAGAGAGGCCCATGGAACTGTACCCCAGTGAGAGTCAGCACCTTCAGGAGAGGGGACGGGAGTCCATGGAACTTTATCCCAGTGAGAGTCAGCACCTTCAGGAGAGGAGGGGAGTGAGGCCCATGCAACTGTATCCCAGTGAGAGTCAGCAGCTTCAGGAGTAGAGTGGAGTGAGGCCCATGGAAATGTACCCCAATGAGAGTCAGCACCTTCAGGAGAATAGGGGTGTGAGGTCCGTGGAACTGTATTCCAGTGAGAGTCAGCACCTTCAGGAGAGGTGGGGAGTGGGGCCCATGGAACAGTATCCCAGTGAGTGTCAGCACTTTCAGGAGAGGAGGGGAGTGGGGTCCACAGAACTGTATCCCAGTGTGAGTCAGCACCTTCAGGAGAGGAGGGGAGAGAGGCCCATGGAACTGTATCCCAGTGAGAGTCAGCAACATCAGGAGAGGAGGGGAGTGGGGCACATGGAACTGTATCCCAGTGAGAGTCAGCACCTTCAGGAGCGGAGGGGAGAGAGGCCCATGGAACTGTATCCCAGTGAGAGTCAGCACCTTCAGGAGCGGAGGGGAGAGAGGCCCATGGAACTGTATCCCAGTGAGAGTCAGCACCTTCAGGAGTGGAGGGGAGTGAGGCCCATGGAACTGTATCCCAGTGAGAGTCAGCACCTTCAGGAGTGGAGGGGAGTGAGGCCCATGGAACTGTATCCTAGTGCGAGTCAGCACCTTCAGGACAGGAGGAGAGTGAGGCCCATGGAACTGTACCCGAGTGAGAGTAAACACCTTCAGGAGAGGAGGGGACAGAGGCCCATGGAACTGCATCCCAGTGAGAGTCAGCACCTTCAGGAGAGGAGAGGAGTGAGGCCCAGGGAACTGTATCCCAGTGAGAGTCAGCACCTTCAGGAGAGGAGGGGAGAGAGGTCCATGGAACTGTATCCCAGTGAGAGTCAGCACCTTCAGGAGAGGAGGGGAGTGAGCCCCATGGAACTGTATCCCAGTGAGAGTCAGCACCTTCAGGAGCGGAGGGGAGAGAGGCCCATGGAACTGTATCCCAGTGAGAGTCAGCACCTTCAGGAGAGGAGGGGAGTGAGCCCCATGGAACTGTATCCCAGTGAGAGTCAGCACCTTCAGGAGCGGAGGGGAGAGAGGCCCATGGAACTGTATCCCAGTGAGAGTCAGCACCTTCAGGAGAGGAGGGGAGTGAGGCCCATGGAACTGTATCCCAGTGAGAGTCAGCACCTTCAGGAGAGGAGGGGAATGGGGGCTATGGAACTGTATCCTAGTGCGAGTCAGCACCTTCAGGACAGGAGGAGAGTGAGGCCCATGGAACTGTACCCGAGTGAGAGTAAACACCTTCAGGAGAGGAGGGGACAGAGGCCCATGGAACTGCATCCCAGTGAGAGTCAGCACCTTCAGGAGAGGAGGGGAGTGAGCCCCATGGAACTGCATCCCAGTGAGAGTCAGCACCTTCAGGAGAGGAGGGGAGTGAGCCCCATGGAACTGTATCCCAGTGAGAGTCAGCACCTTCAGGAGAGGAGGGGAGTGAGGCCCATGGAACTGTATCCCAGTGAGAGTCAGCACCTTCAGGAGAGGAGGGGAGTGAGCCCCATGGAACTGTATCCCAGTGTGAGTCAGGACCTTCAGGAGAGGAGGGGAGTGAGCCCCATGGAACTGTATCCCAGTGTGAGTCAGGACCTTCAGGAGAGGAGGGGAGTGAGCCCCATGGAACTGTATCCCAGTGTGAGTCAGGACCTTCAGGAGAGGAGGGGAGTGAGGCCCATGGAACTGTATCCCAGTGAGAGTCAGCACCTTCAGGAGAGGAGGGGAGTGAGCCCCATGGAACTGCATCCCAGTGAGAGTCAGCACCTTCAGGAGAGGAGGGGAGTGAGGCCCATGGAACTGTATCCCAGTGAGAGTCAGCACCTTCAGGAGAGGAGGGGAATGGGGGCTATGGAACTGTATCCTAGTGCGAGTCAGCACCTTCAGGACAGGAGGAGAGTGAGGCCCATGGAACTGTACCCGAGTGAGAGTAAACACCTTCAGGAGAGGAGGGGACAGAGGCCCATGGAACTGCATCCCAGTGAGAGTCAGCACCTTCAGGAGAGGAGGGGAGTGAGCCCCATGGAACTGCATCCCAGTGAGAGTCAGCACCTTCAGGAGAGGAGGGGAGTGAGCCCCATGGAACTGTATCCCAGTGAGAGTCAGCACCTTCAGGAGAGGAGGGGAGTGAGGCCCATGGAACTGTATCCCAGTGAGAGTCAGCACCTTCAGGAGAGGAGGGGAGTGAGCCCCATGGAACTGTATCCCAGTGTGAGTCAGGACCTTCAGGAGAGGAGGGGAGGGAGGTCCATGGAACTGTATCCCAGTGAGAATCAGCACCTTCAGGAGACGAGGGGAGTGAGACCCATGGAACTGTATCCCAGTGAGAGTCAGCACCTTCAGGAGAGGAGGGGAGTGAGGTCCGTGGAACTGTATCCCAGTGAGAGTCTGCTCCTTCAGGGGAGGAGGAGAGTGAGGTCCATGGAACTGTATCCCAGTGAGAGTCAGCACTTTCAGGAGAGGAGAGGAGTGAGGTCCATGGAACAGTATCCCAGTGAGAGTCAGCACCTTCAGGAGAGGAGGGGAGTGAGGTCTGTGGAACTGTTAACCAGTGAGAGTCAGCACCTTCAGGAGGAGGGGAGTGAAGCCCATGGAACTGTATCCCAGTGAGAGTCAGCACCTTCAGGAGAGGAGCGGAGTGAGGCCCATGGAACTGTATCCCAGTGAGAGTCAGCAGCTTCAGGAGAGGAGTGGAGTGAGGCCCATGGAAATGTACCCCAATGAGAGTCAGCACCTTCAGGAGAATAGGGGAGTGAGGTCCGTGGAACTGTATTCCAGTGACAGACAGCACCTTCAGGAGAGGTGGGGAGTGGGGCCCATGGAACAGTATCCCAGTGAGTGTCAGCACTTTCAGGAGAGGAGGGGAGTGGGGTCCACAGAACTGTATCCCAGTGTGAGTCAGCACCTTCAGGAGAGGAGGGGAGTGAGGTCCGTGGAACTGTATCCCAGTGAGAGTCAGCACCTTCAGGAGAGGAGGGGAGAGAGGCCCATGGAACTGTATCCCAGTGCGAGTCAGCACCTTCAGGAGAGGAGGGGAGTGAGGCCCATGGAACTGTATCCCAGTGAGAGTCAGCAACATCAGGAGTGGAGGGGAGTGGGGCCCATGGAACTGTATCCCAGTGAGAGTCAGCACCTTCAGGAGAGGAGGGGATTGAGCCCCATGGAACTGTATCCCAGTGAGAGTCAGCACCTTCAGGAGAGGAGTGGACAGAGGCCCATGGAACTGTATCCCAGTGAGAGTCAGCACCTTCATGAGTGGAGGGGAGTGAGGCCCATGGAACTGTATCCCAGTGAGAGTCAGCACCTTGAGGAGAGGAGGGGAATGAGGCCCAGGGAACTGTATCCCAGTGAGAGTCAGCAACTTCAGGAGAGGAGGGGAGTGAGGTCCATGGAACTGTATCCCAGTGAGAGTCAGCACCTTCAGGAGAGGAGGGGAGTGAGGTCCGTGGAACAGTATCCCAGTGAGAGTCAGCACCTTCAGGAGAGGAGGGGAGAGAGGCCCATGGAACTGTATCCCAGTGAGAGTCAGCACCTTCAGGAGAGGAGGGGAGAGAGGCCCATGGAACTGTACCCCAGTGAGAGTCAGCACCTTCAGGAGAGGGGACGGGAGTCCATGGAACTTTATCCCAGTGAGAGTCAGCGCCTTCAGGAGAAGGGACGGGGGTCCATGGAACTGTATCCCAGTGAGTGTCAGCTGCTTCAGGAGAGGAGGGGAGTGAGGCCCATTGAACTGTATCCCAGTGAGAGTCAGCTGCTTCAGGAGAGGTGGGGAGTTAGGTCCAAGGAACTGGATCCCAGTGAGAGTCAGCACCTTCAGGAGAGGAGGGGAGTGAGGCCCATGGAACTTTACCCCAGTGAGAGTCAGCAACTTCAGGAGAGGGTACGGGAGTCCATGGAACTTTATGCCAGTGAGAGTCAGCACTTTTAGGAGAGGAGGGGAGTGGGGTCCACAGAACTGTATCCCAGTGTGAGTCAGCACCTTCAGGAGAGGAGGGGAGTGAGGTCCGTGGAACTGTATCCCAGTGAGAGTCAGCACCTTCAGGAGAGGAGGGGAGAGAGGCCCATGGAACTGTATCCCAGTGAGAGTCAGCAACATCAGGAGAGGAGGGGAGTGAGGCCCATGGAACTGTATCCCAGTGAGAGTCAGCACCTTCAGGAGAGGAGGGGAGAGAGCCCCATGGAACTGTATCCCAGTGAGACTCAGCACCTTCAGGAGAGGAGGGGAGTGAGCCACATGGAACTGTATCCCAGTGAGAGTCAGCAACTTCAGGAGAGGAGGGGAGAGAGCCCCATGGAACTGTATCCCAGTGAGACTCAGCACCTTCAGGAGAGGAGGGGAGTGAGGCCCATGGAACTGTATCCCAGTGAGAGTCAGCAACTTCAGGAGAGGAGGGGAGTGAGGTCCATGGAACTGTATCCCAGTGAGAGTCAGCACCTTCAGGAGAGGAGGGGAGTGAGGTCCGTGGAACTGTATCCCAGTGAGAGTCAGCACCTTCAGGAGAGGAGGGGAGTGCGGCCCATGGAACTGTATCCTAGTGAGAGTCAGCACCTGCAGGAGAGGAGGGGACAGAGGACCATGGAACTGTATCCCAGTGAGAGTCAGCACCTTCAGGGGAGGGGACGGGAGTCCATGGAACTGTATCCCAGTGAGAGTCAGCAACTTCAGGAGAGGAGGGGAGTGCGGCCCATGGAACTGTATCCTAGTGAGAGTCAGCACCTGCAGGAGAGGAGGGGACAGAGGCCCATGGAACTGTATCCCAGTGAGAGTCAGCACCTTCAGGGGAGGGGACGGGAGTCCATGGAACTGTATCCCAGTGAGAGTCAGCACCTTCAGGAGAGGAGGGGAGTGAGGCACATGGAACTGTATCCCAGTGAGAGTCAGCACCTTCAGGAGAGGAGGGGAGTGAGGTCCGTGGAACTGTATCCCAGTGAGAGTCAGCACCTTCAGGAGAGGAGGGGAGTGAGGTCCATGGAACTGTATCCCAGTGAGAGTCAGCATCTTCAGGAGAGGAGGGGAGTGGGGTCCACTGTACTGTATCCTAGTGAGAGTCAGCACCTTCAGGAGAATAGGGGAGTGAGGTCCGTGGAACTGTAACCCAATGAGAGTCAGCACCTTCAGGAGCGGAGGGGAGAGAGGCCCATGGAACTGTATCCCAGTGCGAGTCAGCACCTTCAGGAGAGGAGGGGAGTGAAGCCAGGGAACTGTATCCCAGTGAGAGTCAGTACCTTCAGGAGCGGAGGGGAGAGAGGCCAATGGAACTGTATCGCAGTGAGAGTCAGCACCTTCAGGAGAGGAGGGGAGTGGGGTCCGTGGAACTGTATCCCAGTGAGAGTCAGCACCTTCAGCAGAGGAGGGGAGTGAGGCCCATGGAACTGTATCCCAGTGAGAGTCAGCACCTTCAGGAGAGGAGGGGAGTGAGGTCCGTGGAACTGTATCCCAGTGAGAGTCAGCACCTTCAGGAGAGGAGGGGAGAGTGGCCCATGGAACTGTATCCCAGTGAGAGTCAGCACCTTCAGCAGAGGAGGGGAGTGAGGCCCATGGAACTGTATCGCAGTGAGAGTCAGCACCTTCAGGAGAGGAGGGGAGTGAGGTCCGTGGAACTGTATTCCAGTGAGAGTCAGCACCTTCAGGAGAGGAGTGGAGTGAGGCCCATGGAACTGTATCCCAGTGAGAGTCAGCACCTTCAGGAGAGGAGGGGAGTGAGGTCCATGGAACTGTATCCCAGTGAGAGTCAGCACCTTCAGGAGAGGAGGGGAGTGAGGGCCGTGGAACTGTATCCCAGTGAGAGTCAGCACCTTCAGGAGAGGAGGGGACAGAGGGCCATGGAACTGTATCCCAGTGAGAGTCAGCACCTTCAGGAGAGGAGGGGAGTGAGGCCCATGGAACTGTATCCCAGTGAGAGTCAGCACCTTCAGGAGAGGAGGGGAGTGAGGTCCGTGGAACTGTATCCCAGTGAGAGACAGCACCTTCAGGAGAGGAGGGGAGTGGGGCCCATGGAACAGTATCCCAGTGAGTGTCAGCAATTTCAGGAGATGTGGGGAGTGGGGTCCACAGAACTGTGTCCCAGTGTTAATCAGCACCTTCAGGAGAGGAGGGGAGTGAGGTCCGTGGAACTGTATCCCAGTGAGAGTCAGCACCTTCAGGAGAGGAGGGGAGAGAGGCCCATGGAACTGTATCCCAGTGAGAGTCAGCACCTTCAGGAGAGGAGGGGAGTGAGGCCCATGGAACTGTATCCCAGTGAGAGTCAGCACCTTCAGGAGAGGAGGAGAGTGAGGCCCATGGAACTGTATCCCAGTGAGAGTCAGCACCTTCAGGAGAGGAGGGGAGTGAGGCCCATGGAACTGTATCCCAGTGAGAGTCAGCAACTTCAGGAGAGGAGGGGAGTGGGGCCCATGGAACTGTATCCCAGTGAGAGTCAGCACCTTCAGGAGAGGAGGAGAGTGAGGCCCATGGAACTGTATCCCAGTGAGAGTCAGCACCTTCAGGAGAGGAGGGGAGTGAGGCCCATGGAACTGTATCCCAGTGAGAGTCAGCACCTACAGGAGAGGAGGGGAGTGAGGTCCGTGGAACTGTATTCCAGTGAGAGACAGCACCTTCAGGAGAGGAGGGGAGTGGGGTCCACAGAGCTGTATCCCAGTGAGAGTCAGCACCTTCAGGAGAGGAGGGGAGTGAGGCCCATGGAACTGTATCCCAGTGAGAATCAGCACCTTCAGGTGAGGAGGAGAGTGAGGCCCATGGAACTGTATCCCAGTGAGAGTCAGCACCTTCAGGAGAGGAGGGGAGTGAGGCCCATGGAACTGTATCCCAGTGAGAGACAGCACCTTCAGGAGAAGAGGGGAGTGAGGTACGTGGAACTGTATCCCAGTGAGAGTCAGCACCTTCAGGAGAGGAGGGGAGAGAGGCCCATGGAACTGTATCCCAGTGAGAGTCAGCACCTTCAGGAGAGGAGGGGAGTGAGGCCCCTGGAACTGTATCCCACAGAAAGTCAGCACCTTCAGGAGAGGGGACGGGGGTCCATGGAACTGTATCCCAGTGAGAGTCAGCACCTTCAGGAGAGGAGGGGAGTGAGGCCCATGGAACTGTATCCCAGTGAGTGTCAGCACCTTCAGGAGAGGAGGGGAGTGAGGCCCATGGAACTGTATCCCAGTGAGAATCAGCACCTTCAGGTGAGGAGGGGAGTGAGGCCCATTGAATTGTATCCCATTGAGAGTCAGCACCTTCAGGAGAGGAGGGGAGAGAGGCAAATGGAACTGTATCCCATTGGGAGTCAGCACCTTCAGGAGCGGAGGGGAGAGAGGCCCATGGAACTGTATCCCAGTGAGAGTCAGCACCTTCAGGAGAGGAGGGGAGTGAGGCCCATGGAACTGTATCCCAGTGAGAGTCAGCACCTTCAGGAGAGGAGGGGTGTGAGGCCCATGGAACTGTATCCCAGTGCACGTCAGCACCTTCAGGAGAGGAGGGGAGTGAAGCCAGGGAACTGTATCCCAGTGAGAGTGAGCACCTTCAGGAGAGGAGGGGAGTGAGGTCCATGGAACTGTATCCCAGTGAGAGTCAGCACCTTCAGGAGAGGAGGGGAGTGAGGGCCGTGGAACTGTATTCCTGTGAGAGTCAGCACATTCAGGAGAGGAGTGGAGTGAGGCCCATGGAACTGTATCCCAGAGAGACAGCACCTTCAGGAGAGGAGGGGAGTGAGGTCCGTGGAACTGTATCCCAGTGAGAGTCAGCACCTTCAGGAGAGGAGGGGACAGAGGGCCATGGAACTGTATCCCAGTGAGAGTGAGCACCTTCAGCAGAGGAGGGGAGTGAGGCCCATGGAACTGTATCCCAGTGGGAGTCAGCACCTTCAGGAGAGGAGGGGAGTGAGGTCCGTGGAACTGTATTCCAGTGAGAGTCAGCACCTTCAGGAGAGGAGGGGAGTGAGGCCCATGGAACTGTATCCCAGTGAGAGTCAGCACCTTCAGGAGAGGAGGGGAGTGAGGTCCGTGGAACTGTATCCCAGTGAGAGATAGCACCTTCAGGAGAGGAGGAGAGTGGGGCCCATGGAA
This sequence comes from Heterodontus francisci, assembly GCF_036365525.1. Taxonomy (NCBI): domain Eukaryota; kingdom Metazoa; phylum Chordata; class Chondrichthyes; order Heterodontiformes; family Heterodontidae; genus Heterodontus; species Heterodontus francisci. The sequence continues at coordinate 114,802,659 of NC_090378.1, forward strand.
CAGTATCCGAGTGAGTGTCAGCAATTTCAGGAGATGACGGGAGTGGGGCCCATGGAACTGTATCCCAGTGAGAGTCAGCACCTTCAGGAGAGGAGGGGAGTGAGGTCCGTGGAACTGTATCCCAGTGAGAGTCAGCACCTTCAGGAGAGGAGGGGAGAGAGGCCCATGGAACTGTATCCCAGTGAGAGTCAGCACCTTCAGGAGAGGAGGGGAGAGAGGCCCATGGAACTGTATCCCAGTGAGAGTCCGCAACTTCAGGAGAGGAGGGGAGTGGCGCCCATGGAACTGTATCCCAGTGAGAGTCAGCACCTTCAGGAGAGGAGGGGACAGAGGCCCATGGAACTGTAACCCAGTGAGAGCAACTTCAGGAGAGGAGGGGACTGGGGCCCATGGAACTGTATTCCAGTGAGAGACGGCACCTTCAGGAGAGGTGGGGAGTGGGGCCCATGGAACAGTATCCGAGTGAGTGTCAGCACTTTCAGGAGAGGAGGGGAGTGGGGTCCACAGAACTGTATCCCAGTGTGAGTCAGCACCTTCAGGAGAGGAGGGGAGTGAGGTCCGTGGAACTGTATCCCAGTGAGAGTCAGCACCTTCAGGAGAGGAGGGGAGAGAGGCCCATGGAACTGTATCCCAGTGCACGTCAGCACCTTCAGGAGAGGAGGGGAGTGAGGTCCATGGAACTGTATCCCAGTGAGAGTCAGCACCTTCAGGAGAGGAGGGGAGTGAGGGCCGTGGAACTGTATTCCAGTGAGAGTCAGCACATTCAGGAGAGGAGTGGAGTGAGGCCCATGGAACTGTATCCCAGAGAGACAGCACCTTCAGGAGAGGAGGGGAGTGAGGTCCATGGAACTGTATCCCAGTGAGAGTCAGCACCTTCAGGAGAGGAGGGGAGTGAGGTCCGTGGAACTGTATCCCAGTGAGAGTCAGCACCTTCAGGAGAGGAGGGGACAGAGGGCCATGGAACTGTATCCCAGTGAGAGTGAGCACCTTCAGCAGAGGAGGGGAGTGAGGCCCATGGAACTGTATCCCAGTGAGAGTCAGCACCTTCAGGAGAGGAGGGGAATGAGGTCCGTGGAACTGTATTCCAGTGAGAGTCAGCACCTTCAGGAGAGGAGGGGAGTGAGGCCCATGGAACTGTGTCCCAGTGAGAGTCAGCACCTTCAGGAGAGGAGGGGAGTGAGGTCCGTGGAACTGTATCCCAGTGAGAGACAGCACCTACAGGAGAGGAGGGGAGTGGGGCCCATGGAACAGTATCCCAGTGAGAGTCAGCACCTTCAGGAGAGGAGGGGAGTGGGGCCCATGTAACTGTATCCCAGTGAGAGTCAGCAACTTCAGGAGAGGAGGGGAGTGGGGCCCATGTAACTGTATCCCAGTGAGAGTCCGCAACTTCAGGAGAGGAGGGGAGTGAGGTCCGTGGAACTGTATCCCAGTGAGAGTCCGCAACTTCAGGAGAGGAGGGGAGTGAGGCCCATGGAACTGTAACCCAGTGAGAGCAACTTCAGGAGAGGAGGGGAGTGGGGCCCATGGAACTGTATTCCAGTGAGAGACGGCACCTTCAGGAGAGGTGGGGAGTGGGGCCCATGGAACAGTATCCGAGTGAGTGTCAGCACTTTCAGGAGAGGAGGGGAGTGGGGTCCACAGAACTGTATCCCAGTGTGAGTCAGCACCTTCAGGAGAGGAGGGGAGTGAGGTCCGTGGAACTATATCCCAGTGAGAGTCAGCACCTTCAGGAGAGGAGGGGAGAGAGGCCCATGGAACTGTATCCCAGTGAGAGTCAGCACCTTCAGGAGAGGAGGGGAGAGAGGCCCATGGAACTGTATCCCAGTGAGAGTCAGCACCTTCAGTAGAGGAGGGGACAGAGGCCCATGGAACTGTATCCCAGTGAGAGTCAGCACCTTCAGGAGAGGAGGGGAGAGAGGCCCATGGAACTGTATCCCAGTGAGAGTCAGCACCTTCAGGAGAGGAGGGGAGTGGGGCCCATGGAACTGTATCCCAGTGAGAGGCAGCAATTTCAGGAGAGGAGGGGAGTGGGGCCCATGGAACAGTATCCCAGTGAGAGTCAGCACCTTCAGGGGAGGGGACGGGAATCCAGGGAACTGTATCCCAGTGAGAGGCAGCACCTTCAGGAGAGGAGGGGACAGAGGCCCATGGAACTGTATCCCAGTGAGAGTCAGCACCTTCAGGGGAGGGGACGGGAATCCATGGAACTGTATCCCAGTGAGAGTCAGCACCTTCAAGAGAGGGGACTGGGGTCCATGGAACTGTATCCCAGTGAGTGTCATCACCTTCAGGAGTGGAGGTGTGTGAGGCCCATGGAACAGTATCCCAGTGAGAGTCAGCACCTTCAGGAGAGGAGTGGAGTGAAGTCCGTGGAACTGTATCCCAGTGAGAGTCAGCACCTTCAGGAGAGGAGGGGATGAGGCCCATGGAACTGTATCCCAGTGAGAGTCAGCACCTTCAGGAGAGGAGGCGAGTGAGGTCCGTGGAACTGTATCCCAGTGAGAGTCAGCACATTCAGGAGAGGAGGGGAGTGAGGTCCGTGGAACTGTATTCCAGTGAGAGTGAGCACCTTCAGCAGAGGAGGGGAGTGAGGCCCATGGAACTGTATCCCAGTGAGAGTCAGCACCTTCAGGAGAGGAGGCGAGTGAGGTCCGTGGAACTGTATCCCAGTGAGAGTCAGCACATTCAGGAGAGGAGGGGAGTGAGGGCCATGGAACTGTATCCCAGTGAGAGTGAGCACCTTCAGCAGAGGAGGGGAGTGAGGCCCATGGAACTGTATCCCAGTGAGAGTCAGCACCTTCAGGAGAGGCGTGTGGGGCCCATGGAACTGTATCCCAGTGAGAGTCAGCACCTTCAGGAGAGGAGGCGAGTGAGGTCCATGGAAGTGTATCCCAGTGAGAGTCAGCACCTTCAGGAGAGGAGGGGAGTGAGGTCCGTGGAACTGTATCCCAGTGAGAGGCAGCACCTTCAGGAGAGGAGGGGAGTGAGGTCCGTGGAACTGTATCCCAGTGAGAGTCAGCACATTCAGGAGAGGAGGGGAGTGAGGTCCGTGGAACTGTATCCCAGTGAGAGGCAGCACCTTCAGGAGAGGAGGGGAGTGAGGTCCGTGGAACTGTATCCCAGTGAGAGGCAGCACCTTCAGGAGAGGAGGGGAGTGAGGTCCGTGGAACTGTATCCCAGTGAGAGTCAGCACATTCAGGAGAGGAGGGGAGTGAGGTCCGTGGAACTGTATTCCAGTGAGAGTCAGCACATTCAGGAGAGGAGGGGAGTGAGGGCCATGGAACTGTATCCCAGTGAGAGTGAGCACCTTCAGCAGAGGAGGGGAGTGAGGCCCATGGAACTGTATCCCAGTGAGAGTCAGCACCTTCAGGAGAGGAGGGGAGTGAGGTCCACAGAACTGTATCCCAGTGTGAGTCAGCACCTTCAGGAGAGGAGGGGAGTGAGGTCCGTGGAACTGTATCCCAGTGAGAGTCAGCACCTTCAGGAGAGGAGGGGAGAGAGGCCCATGGAACTGTATCCCAGTGAGAGTCAGCAACTTCAGGAGAGGAGGGGAGTGGGGCCCATGGAACTGTATCCCAGTGAGAGTCAGCACCTTCAGGAGAGGAGGGGAGAGAGGCCCATGGAACTGTATCCCAGTGAGAGTCCGCAACTTCAGGAGAGGAGGGGAGAGAGGCCCATGGAACTGTATCCCAGTGAGAGTCAGCACCTTCAGGAGAGGAGGGGCCAAAGGCCCATGGAACTGTATCCCAGTGAGAGACAGCACCTTCAGGAGAGGTGGGGAGTGGGGCCCATGGAACAGTATCCGAGTGAGAGTCAGCACCTTCAAGAGAGGAGGGGAGAGAGGCCCATGGAACTGTATCCCAGTGAGAGTCAGCACCTTCAGGAGAGGAGGGGAGAGAGGCCCATGGAACTGTATCCCAGTGAGAGTCAGCACCTTCAGGAGAGGAGGGGTGTGGGGCCCATGGAACAGTATCCGAGTCAGTGTCAGCACTTTCAGGAGAGGAGGGGAGTGGGGTCCACAGAACTGTATCCCAGTGAGAGTCAGCACCTTCAGGAGAGGAGGGGAGAGAGGCCCATGGAACTGTATCCCAGTGAGAGTCCGCAACTTCAGGAGTGGAGGTGTGTGAGGCCCATGGAACTGTATCCCAGTGAGAGTCAGCACCTTCAGGAGAGGAGGGGAGAGAGGCCCATGGAACTGTATCCCAGTGAGAGTCCGCAACTTCAGGAGAGGAGGGGAGTGGGGCCCATGGAACTGTATCCCAGTGAGTCAGCACCTTCAGGAGAGGAGGGACCAGAGGCCCATGGAACTGTATCCCAGTGAGAGTCAGCACCTTCAGGAGAGGAGGGGAGAGAGGCCCATGGAACTGTATCCCAGTGAGAGTCAGCAACTTAAGGAGAGGAGGGGAGTGGGGCCCATGGAACTGTATCCCAGTGAGAGTCAGCACCTTCAGTAGAGGAGGGGACAGAGGCCCATGGAACTGTATCCCAGTGAGAGTCAGCAACTTAAGGAGAGGAGGGGAGTGGGGCCCATGGAACTGTATCCCAGTGAGAGTCAGCACCTTCAGTAGAGGAGGGGACAGAGGCCCATGGAACTGTATCCCAGTGAGAGTCAGCAACTTAAGGAGAGGAGGGGAGTGGGGCCCATGGAACTGTATCCCTGTGAGAGTCAGCACCTTCAGTAGAGGAGGGGACAGAGGCCCATGGAACTGTATCCCAGTGAGAGTCAGCAACTTAAGGAGAGGAGGGGAGTGGGGCCCATGGAACTGTATCCCTGTGAGAGTCAGCACCTTCAGGAGAGGAGGGGAGAGAGGCCCATGGAACTGTATCCCAGTGAGAGTCCGCAACTTCAGGAGTGGAGGTGTGTGAGGCCCATGGAACTGTATCCCAGTGAGAGTCAGCACCTTCAGGAGAGGAGGGGAGAGAGGCCCATGGAACTGTATCCCAGTGAGAGTCCGCAACTTCAGGAGAGGAGGGGAGTGGGGCCCATGGAACTGTATCCCAGTGAGTCAGCACCTTCAGGAGAGGAGGGACCAGAGGCCCATGGAACTGTATCCCAGTGAGAGTCAGCACCTTCAGGAGAGGAGGGGAGAGAGGCCCATGGAATTGTATCCCAGTGAGAGTCAGCACCTTCAGGAGAGGAGGGGAGTGAGGCCCATGGAACTGTATCCCAGTGTGAGTCAGCACCTTCAGGAGAGGAGGGGAGAGAGGCCCATGGAATTGTATCCCAGTGAGAGTCAGCACCTTCAGGAGAGGAGGGGAGTGAGGCCCATGGAACTGTATCCCAGTGAGAGTCAGCACCTTCAGGAGAGGAGGGGAGAGAGGCCCATGGAATTGTATCCCAGTGAGAGTCAGCACCTTCAGGAGAGGAGGGGAGTGAGGCCCATGGAACTGTATCCCAGTGAGAGTCAGCACCTTCAGGAGAGGAGGGGAGTGAGGCCCATGGAACTGTATCCCAGTGAGAGTCAGCAACTTCAGGAGAGGAAGGGAGTGGGGCCCATGGAACTGTATCCAAGTGAGAGTCAGCACCTTCAGTAGAGGAGGGGACAGAGGCCCATGGAACTGTATCCCAGTGAGAGTCAGCAACTTCAGGAGAGGAGGGGAGTGGGGCCCATGGAACTGTATCCCAGTGAGAGTCAGCACATTCAGGAGAGGAGGGGACAGAGGCCCATGGAACTGTATCCCAGTGAGAGTTAGCACCTTCAGGGGAGGGGACGGGAGTCCATGGAACTGTATCCCAGTGAGAGTCAGCACCTTCAGGAGAGGGGACTGGGTCCATGGAACTGTATCCCAGTGAGTGTCATCACCTTCAGGAGTGGAGGGGAGTGAGGTCCATGGAACTGTATCCCAGTGAGAGTCAGCACCTTCAGGAGAGGAGGGGAGTGAGGTCCGTGGAACTGTATCCCAGTGAGAGTCAGCACCTTCAGGAGAGGTGGGGACAGAGGGCCATGGAACTGTATCCCAGTGAGAGTCAGCACCTTCAGCAGAGGAGGAGAGAGAGGCCCATAGAACTGTATCCCAGTGAGAGTCAGCACCTTCAGCAGAGGAGGGGAGTGAGGTCCGTGGAACTGTATCCCAGTGAGAGTCAGCACCTTCAGGAGAGGTGGGGACAGAGGGCCATGGAACTGTATCCCAGTGAGAGTCAGCACCTTCAGGAGAGGAGGGGAGTGAGGTCCATGGAACTGTATCCCAGTGAGAGTCAGCACTTTCAGGAGAGGAGGGGAGTGAGGCCCATGGAACTGTATCCCAGTGAGAGTCAGCACCTTCAGGAGAGCAGGGGAGTGAGGTCCATGGAACTGTATCCCAGTGAGAGTCAGCACCTTCAGGAGAGCAGGGGAGTGAGGTCCATGGAACTGTATCCCAGTGAGAGTCAGCACCTTCAGGAGAGGAGGGGAGTGGGGCCCATGGAACAGTATCCGAGTGAGTGTCAGCACTTTCAGGAGAGGAGGGGAGTGGGGTCCACAGCACTGTATCCCAGTGTGAGTCAGCACCTTCAGGAGAGGAGGGGAGTGAGGCCCAGGGAACTGTATCCCAGTGAGAGTCAGGACCTTCAGGAGAGGAGGGGAGTGAGGCCCATGGAACTGTATCCCAGTGAGAGTCAGCACCTTCAGGAGAGGCGTGTGGGGCCCATGGAACTGTATCCCAGTGAGAGTCAGCACCTTCAGGAGAGGAGGGGAGTGAGGCCCATGGAACTGTATCCCAGTGAGAGTCAGTACCTTCAGGAGAGGGGACTGGGGTCCATGGAACTGTATCCCAGTGAGTGTCATCACCTTCAGGTGAGGAGGGGAGTGAGGTCCGTGGAACTGTATCCCAGTGAGAGTCAGCACCTTCAGGTGAGGAGGGGAGTGAGGTCCGTGGAACTGTATCCCAGTGAGAGTCAGCACCTTCAGGAGAGGAGGGGAGTGAGGCCCATGGAACAGTATCCGAGTGAGTGTCAGCAATTTCAGGAGATGAGGGGAGTGGGGTCCACAGAACTGTATCCCAGTGTGAGTCAGCACCTTCAGTAGAGGAGGGGAGTGAGGTCCGTGGAACTGTATCCCAGTGAGAGTCAGCACCTTCAGGAGAGGAGGGGAGTGAGGTCCATGGAACTGTATCCCAGTGAGAGTCAGCACCTTCAGGAGAGGAGGGGAGAGAGGCCCAGGGAACTGTATCCCAGTGAGAGTCAGCACCTTCAGGAGAGGAGGGGAGTGGGGCCCATGGAACTGTATCCCAGTGAGTCAGCACCTTCAGGAGAGGAGGGGAGAGAGGCCCAGGGAACTGTATCCCAGTGAGAGTCCGCAACTTCAGGAGAGGAGGGGAGTGGGGCCCATGGAACTGTATCCCAGTGAGTCAGCACCTTCAGGAGAGGAGGGGCCAGAGGCCCATGGAACTGTATCCCAGTGAGAGTCAGCACCTTCAGGAGAGGAGGGGAGTGAGGCCCATGGAACTGTATCCCAGTGAGAGTCAGCAACTTCAGGAGAGGAGGGGAGTGGGGCCCATGGAACTGTATCCCAGTGAGTCAGCACCTTCAGGAGAGGAGGGGCCAGAGGCCCATGGAACTGTATCCGAGTGAGTGTCAGCACTTTCAGGAGAGGAGGGGAGTGAGGTCCATGGAACTGTATCCCAGTGTGAGTCAGCACATTCAGGAGAGGAGGGGAGTGGGGCCCATGGAACTGTATCCCAGTGAGAGTCCGCAACTTCAGGAGAGGAGGGGAGTGAGGCCCATGGAACTGTATCCCAGTGAGAGTCAGCACCTTCAGGAGAGGAGGGGAGTGGGGCCCATGGAACAGTATCCGAGTGAGTGTCAGCACTTTCAGGAGAGGAGGGGAGTGGGGCCCGTGGAACTGTATCCCAGTGAGAGTCCGCAACTTCAGGAGAGGAGGGGAGTGAGGCCCATGGAACTGTATCCCAGTGAGAGTCAGCACCTTCAGGAGAGGAGGGGAGTGGGGCCCATGGAACAGTATCCGAGTGAGTGTCAGCACTTTCAGGAGAGGAGGGGAGTGGGGTCCACAGCACTGTATCCCAGTGTGAGTCAGCACCTTCAGGAGAGGAGGGGAGTGAGGCCCAGGGAACTGTATCCCAGTGAGAGTCAGCACCTTCAGGAGAGGCGTGTGGGGCCCATGGAACTGTATCCCAGTGAGAGTCAGCACCTTCAGGAGAGGAGGGCAGTGAGGTCCGTGGAACTGTATCCCAGTGAGAGTCAGCACCTTCAGGAGAGGAGGGGAGTGAGGTCCGTGGAACTATATCCCAGTGAGAGTCAGCACCTTCAGGAGAGGAGGGGAGTGAGGTCCGTGGAACTGTATCCCAGTGAGAGTCAGCACCTTCAGGAGAATAGGGGAGTGAGGTCCGTGGAACTGTATCCCAATGAGAGTCAGCACCTTCAGGAGAGGAGGGGAGTGAGGCCCCTGGAACTGTATCCCACTGAGAGTCAGCACCTTCAGGAGAGGGGAGGGGGGTCCATGGAACTGTATCCCATTGAGAGTCAGCACCTTCAGGAGAGGAGGGGAGCAGGCCAATGGAACTGTATCCCATTGAGAGTCAGCACCTTCAGGAGAGGAAGGGTGTGAGGCCCATGGAACTGTATCCCAGTGAGAGTCAGCACCTTCAGGAGAGGGGACTGGGGTCCATGGAACTGTATCCCAGTGAGTGTCATCACCTTCAGGAGTGGAGGTGTGTGAGGCCCATGGAACTGTATCCCAGTGAGAGTCAGCACCTTCAGGAGAGGAGGGGAGTGAGGTCCATGGAACTGTATCCCAATGAGAGTCAGCACCTTCAGGAGAGGAGGGGAGTGAGGCCCCTGGAACTGTATCCCACTGAGAGTCAGCACCTTCAGGAGAGGGGAGGGAGGCCCATGGAACTGTATCCCATTGAGAGTCAGCACCTTCAGGAGAGGAGGGGAGCAGGCCAATGGAACTGTATCCCATTGAGAGTCAGCACCTTCAGGAGAGGAAGGGTGTGAGGCCCATGGAACTGTATCCCAGTGAGAGTCAGCACCTTCAGGAGAGGGGACTGGGGTCCATGGAACTGTATCCCAGTGAGTGTCATCACCTTCAGGAGTGGAGGTGTGTGAGGCCCATGGAACTGTATCCCAGTGAGAGTCAGCACCTTCAGGAGAGGAGGGGAGTGAGGTCCATGGAACTGTATCCCACTGAGAGTCAGCACCTTCAGGAGAGGGGACGGGGGTCCATGGAACTGTATCCCATTGAGAGTCAGCACATTCAGGAGAGGAGGGGTGTGAGGCCCATGGAACTGTATCCCAGTGAGAGTCAGCACCTTCAGGAGAGGAGGGGAGTGAGGCCCATGGAACTGTATCCCAGTGAGAGTCAGCACCTTCAGGAGAGGAGGGGAGTGAGGTCCTTGGAACTGTATCCCAGTGAATGTCATCACCTTCAGGAGTGCAGGTGTGTTAGGCCCATGGACCTGTATCCCAGTGAGAGTCAGCACCTTCAGGAGAGGCGTGTGGGGCACATGGAACTGTATCCCAGTGAGAGTCAGCACCTTCAGGAGAGGAGGGGAGTGAGGTCCGTGGAACTGTATCCCAGTGAGAGTCAGCACCTTCAGGAGAGGAGGGGAGTGAGGTCCGTGGAACTGTATCCCAGTGAGAGTCAGCACCTTCAGGAGAGGAGGGGAGTGAGGTCCGTGGAACTGTATCCCAGTGAGAGTCAGCACCTTCAGGAGAAAAGGGGAGTGAGGTCCGTGGAACTGTATCCCAATGAGAGTCAGCACCTTCAGGAGAGGAGGGGAGTGAGGCCCCTGGAACTGTATCCCATTGAGAGTCAGCACCTTCAGGAGAAGAGGGGTGTGAGGCCCATGGAACTGTATCCCAGTGAGTGTCATCACCTTCAGGAGTGGAGGTGTGTGAGGCCCATGGAACTGTATCCAAGTGAGAGTCAGCACCTTCAGGAGAGGAGGGGAGCAGGCCAATGGAACTGTATCCCATTGAGAGTCAGCACCTTCAGGAGAGGAGGGGAGCAGGCCAATGGAACTGTATCCCATTGAGAGTCAGCACCTTCAGGAGAGGAGGGGTGTGAGGCCCATGGAACTGTATCCCAGTGAGAGTCAGCACCTTCAGGAGAGGGGACTGGGGTCCATGGAACTGTATCCCAGTGAGTGTCATCACCTTCAGGAGTGGAGGTGTGTGAGGCCCATGGAACTGTATCCCAGTGAGAGTCAGCACCTTCAGGAGAGGAGGGGAGTGAGGTCCATGGAACTGTATCCCAATGAGAGTCAGCACCTTCAGGAGAGGAGGGGAGTGAGGCCCCTGGAACTGTATCCCACTGAGAGTCAGCACCTTCAGGAGAGGGGACGGGGGTCCATGGAACTGTATCTCATTGGGAGTCAGCACCTTCAGGAGAGGAGGGGAGCAGGCCAATGGAACTGTATCCCATTGAGAGTCAGCACCTTCAGGAGAGGAGGGGTGTGAGGCCCATGGAACTGTATCCCAGTGAGAGTCAGCACCTTCAGGAGAGGAGGGGAGCAGGCCAATGGAACTGTATCCCATTGAGAGTCAGCACCTTCAGGAGAAGAGGGGTGTGAGGCCCATGGAACTGTATCCCAGTGAGTGTCATCACCTTCAGGAGTGGAGGTGTGTGAGGCCCATGGAACTGTATCCAAGTGAGAGTCAGCACCTTCAGGAGAGGAGGGGAGTGAGGTCCATGGAACTGTATCCCAGTGAGAGTCAGCACCTTCAGGAGAGGAGGGGAGTGAGGTCCGTGGAACTGTATCCCAGTGAGAGTCAGCACCTTCAGGAGAGGTGGGGCAGAGGGCCATGGAACTGTATCCCAGTGAGAGTCAGCACCTTCAGGAGAGGAGGGGAGTGAGGTCCATGGAACTGTATCCCAGTGAATGTCATCACCTTCAGGAGTGCAGGTGTGTTAGGCCCATGGACCTGTATCCCAGTGAGAGCAGCACATTCAGGTGAGGAGGGGAGTGAGGTCCGTGGAACTGTATCCCAGTGAGAGGCAGCACCTTCAGGAGAGGAGGGGAGTGAGGTCCGTGGAACTGTATCCCAGTGAGAGTCAGCACCTTCAGGAGAGGAGGGGAGTGAGGTCCGTGGAACTGTATCCCAGTGAGAGTCAGCACCTTCAGGAGAGGAGGGGAGTGAGGTCCGTGGAACTGTATCCCAGTGAGAGTCAGCACCTTCAGGAGAGGAGGGGAGTGAGGTCCGTGGAACTGTATCCCAGTGAGAGTCAGCACCTTCAGGAGAGGAGGGGAGTGAGGCCCCTGGAACTGTATCCCACTGAGAGTCAGCACCTTCAGGAGAGGGGACGGGGGTCCATGGAACTGTATCCCATTGAGAGTCAGCACCTTCAGGAGAGGAGGGGAGCAGGCCAATGGAACTGTATCCCATTGAGAGTCAGCACCTTCAGGAGAGGAGGGGTGTGAGGCCCATGGAACTGTATCCCAGTGAGAGTCAGCACCTTCAGGAGAGGAGGGGAGTGAGGCCCATGGAACTGTATCCCAGTGAGAGTCAGCACCTTCAGGAGAGGAGGGGAGTGAGGCCCATGGACCTGTATCCCAGTGAGAGTCAGCACCTTCAGGAGAGGCGTGTGGGGCACATGGAACTGTATCCCAGTGAGAGTCAGCACCTTCAGGAGAGGAGGCGAGTGAGGTCCATGGAAGTGTATCCCAGTGAGAGTCAGCACCTTCAGGAGAGGAGGGGAGTGAGGTCCGTGGAACTGTATCCCAGTGAGAGTCAGCACCTTCAGGAGAGGAGGGGAGTGAGGTCCGTGGAACTGTATCCCAGTGAGAGTCAGCACCTTCAGGAGAATAGGGGAGTGAGGTCCGTGGAACTGTATCCCAATGAGAGTCAGCACCTTCAGGAGAGGAGGGGAGTGAGGCCCCTGGAACTGTATCCCACTGAGAGTCAGCACCTTCAGGAGAGGAGGGGAGCAGGCCAATGGAACTGTATCCCATTGAGAGTCAGCACCTTCAGGAGAGGAGGGGTGTGAGGCCCATGGAACTGTATCCCAGTAAGAGTCAGCACCTTCAGGAGAGGGGACTGGGCTCCATGGAACTGTATCCCAGTGAGTGTCATCACCTTCAGGAGTGGAGGTGTGTGAGGCCCATGGAACTGTATCCCAGTGAGAGTCAGCACCTTCAGGAGAGGAGGGGAGTGAGGTCCATGGAACTGTATCCCAATGAGAGTCAGCACCTTCAGGAGAGGAGGGGAGTGAGGCCCCTGGAACTGTATCCCACTGAGAGTCAGCACCTTCAGGAGAGGGGACGGGGGTCCATGGAACTGTATCTCATTGGGAGTCAGCACCTTCAGGAGAGGAGGGGAGCAGGCCAATGGAACTGTATCCCATTGAGAGTCAGCACCTTCAGGAGAGGAGGGGTGTGAGGCCCATGGAACTGTATCCCAGTGAGAGTCAGCACCTTCAGGAGAGGAGGGGAGCAGGCCAATGGAACTGTATCCCATTGAGAGTCAGCACCTTCAGGAGAGGAGGGGTGTGAGGCCCATGGAACTGTATCCCAGTGAGTGTCATCACCTTCAGGAGTGGAGGTGTGTGAGGCCCATGGAACTGTATCCAAGTGAGAGTCAGCACCTTCAGGAGAGGAGGGGAGTGAGGTCCATGGAACTGTATCCCAGTGAGAGTCAGCACCTTCAGGAGAGGAGGGGAGTGAGGTCCGTGGAACTGTATCCCAGTGAGAGTCAGCACCTTCAGGAGAGGTGGGGCAGAGGGCCATGGAACTGTATCCCAGTGAGAGTCAGCACCTTCAGGAGAGGAGGGGAGTGAGGTCCATGGAACTGTATCCCAGTGAATGTCATCACCTTCAGGAGTGCAGGTGTGTTAGGCCCATGGACCTGTATCCCAGTGAGAGTCAGCACATTCAGGTGAGGAGGGGAGTGAGGTCCGTGGAACTGTATCCCAGTGAGAGGCAGCACCTTCAGGAGAGGAGGGGAGTGAGGTCCGTGGAACTGTATCCCAGTGAGAGTCAGCACCTTCAGGAGAGGAGGGGAGTGAGGTCCGTGGAACTGTATCCCAGTGAGAGTCAGCACCTTCAGGAGAGGAGGGGAGTGAGGTCCGTGGAACTGTATCCCAGTGAGAGTCAGCACCTTCAGGAGAGGAGGGGAGTGAGGTCCGTGGAACTGTATCCCAGTGAGAGGCAGCACCTTCAGGAGAGGAGGGGAGTGAGGTCCGTGGAACTGTATCCCAGTGAGAGTCAGCACCTTCAGGAGAGGAGGGGAGTGAGGTCCGTGGAACTTTATTCCCAGTGAGAGTCAGCACCTTCAGGAGAGGAGGGGAGTGAGGTCCGTGGAACTGTATCCCAGTGAGAGGCAGCACCTTCAGGAGAGGAGGGGAGTGATGTCCGTGGAACTGTATCCCAATGAGAGTCAGCGCCTTCAGGAGAGGGGACGGGGGTCCATGGAACTGTATCCCATTGAGAGTCAGCACCTTCAGGAGAGGAGGGGAGAGAGGCCCATGGAACTGTATCCCAGTGAGAGTCAGCACCTTCAGGGGAGGAGGGGTGTGAGGCCCATGGAACTGTATCCCAGTGAGAGTCAGCACCTTCAGGAGTGGAGGGGTGTGAGGCCCATGGAACAGTATCCCAGTGAGAGTCAGCACCTTCAGGAGAGGAGGGGAGTGAGGCCCATGGAACTGTATCCCAGTGAGAGTCAGCACCTTCAGGAGAGGAGGGGTGTGAGGCCCATGGAACAGTATCCCAGTGAGAGTCAGCACCTTCAGGAGGGGAGGGGAGTGAGGCCCATGGAACTGTATCCCAGTGAGAGTCAGTACCTTCAGGAGAGGAGGGGTGTGAGGCCCATGGAACAGTATCCCAGTGAGAGTCAGCACCTTCAGGAGAGGAGGGGTGTGAGGCCCATGGAACAGTATCCCAGTGAGAGTCAGCACCTTCAGGAGAGGAGGGGAGTGAGGCCCATGGAACTGTATCCCAGTGAGAGTCAGCACCTTCAGGAGAGGAGGGGTGTGAGGCCCATGGAACAGTATCCCAGTGAGAGTCAGCACCTTCAGGAGAGGAGGGGAGTGAGGCCCATGGAACTGTATCCCAGTGAGAGTCAGCACCTTCAGGAGAGGAGGGGAGTGAGGCCCATGGAACTGTATCCCAGTGAGAGTCAGCACCTTCAGGAGAGGAGGGGTGTGAGGCCCATGGAACAGTATCCCAGTGAGAGTCAGCACCTTCAGGAGCTGAGGGGAGTGAGGCCCATGGAACTGTACCCCAGTGAGAGTCAGTACCTTCAGGAGAGGAAGGGAGTGAGTCCCATGGATCTGTATCCCAGTGAGAGTCAGCACCTTCAGGAGAGGAGGGGAGTGAGGCCCATGGAACTGTATCCCAGTGAGTGTCAGCACCTTCAGGAGAGGAGGGGAGTGAGGCCCATTGAACTGTATCCCAGTGAGAGTCAGCACCTTCAGGAGCGGAGGGGAGAGAGGCCCATGGAACTGTATCCCAGTGAGAGCACCTTCAGGAGAGGAGGGGAGTGAGGCCCATGGAACTGTATCCCAGTGAGAGTCAGCACCTTCAGGAGAGGAGGGGGATAATTAACACCGGAGCAGTAAAGATGCAGGGCGAGAGTAAGAATAGTAAATGTAGATCATGTCTGATCTCTACTGCAACTCCATTTATCTACCTTTGCCATATTTCTTGATTCTTTCAGCAAACAAAAATCGACCAATCTCAGCCTCGATAGGATCTACATCCTCTTGGTGAGATAATTCCAGATTTCCACTCCGTTTTGGGTGGTAAATCTGCTTCCTCATTTCACTCTCTCATGGCCTGACTCTTCCTTTAAAGGTCATGTCCCTATGTTCTGGACTCTCCCCGCCCCCACAACCAGAGCAAATATTTTCTCCATCCTATCAAATAACTTTATTTTAAATACCTCAGTTAGATCACCCCTAAATACTCTGAACTCTAGGGATTCCAAGCCTAGGCTCTGCAACCTGTCCTGCTAATTTAGCCCTTTCAGCCCCGCTGTCATTCTGGTGAACCCCTCCAAGACCAATATCTCCTTGAGGTGCGGAATTGAATGACATAGTTCAGATGGAGACTGACCAAACCTCTCAACTCAACCATATCTTCCATCCCTTTTGTATTTCAATCCAAAGATAAAGGTAAAACTACCATTCACCTTTTGATTGTTTTTTTGTACCTGACCATCAGATTTTCATGCATTGTGTACATGAATATCCAAATCTCTTTGCTTCCTCAGTTCCCAGCTTCTCACGAGTTCGAAGATCTCCTGGTTTGTCTTTCTCAGATTCAAGCTGGATGAACCTCACATATCCCCACATTAAACTCTCTCTGTCTGTCCATGTTCCCTTGTCACTTCCTGCTCCCGTCAACACAACCTTCTGTCTCATCTCCAAGCTTGGATATTTGACTCCCTTCGTCCAAATCATTGTTAAATGTAGTGAAAGGCTGATCCCTGGGGATCGCCTCTTGTCACATTCCGCCAATCAGAGGACAAACTCTTTCTCCCTCGTCTCTATCTCCTCTGGCCTCATTTATTTCCAAGGCATTTCTTTTGGTTACGCCCAATAATGTGCACTGTCATGTTTGCCCGTAATTGCTTTGGTGGAAGCTTCTCAAATGCCTTCCTGAAGTTCACACAAATAACATCAGTAGACATTCTGCTGTCCTGCATATTAGTGACATTAACAAATATTCAACATGAGTAGTCAGGCATGTCTCACCTTTCACAAACTTAGTTTCCAATTTCCTCCCTTCTCTCACCGTTACATGGTCTATTTCCGGCACTTCCCTTCCCTTCCCTTCCTTGACTTCTCTGTCTCCATCTCTGGGGATAGGCTGTCCACTGATATTCATTATAAGCCCACCGGCTCCCACAGCTACCTTGACTATACTTCCTCACACCTTTTCCTGTAAGGGCTCCATCCCATTCTCCCAGTCTCTCCGCCTCCAACGCATCTGCTCTGATGATGCAACCTTCCACAACAGTGCTTCTGATATGTCTTCCTTTTTCCTCAACCGAGGATCACCCCACCCCCCCCCCGCTCCGTGATTGACAGGACCCACAACTGTGTCCGACCCATTTCTCGCACTTCAGCCCTCACCCCTTCCCTTCCCTCCCAGAACCGCGACAGGGTTCCCCTTGTCCTCACTTTCCACTCCACCAGCCTCTGTATTCAACAGATCATCCTCCGCCATTTCTGCCACCACCAAATGCATCTTCCCTTCCCCTCCCCTGTCAACATTCCAAAGGGATCGTTCCCTCCGGGACGCCCTGGTCCGCTCCTCCATCACCCCCAACACCTCGTCCCCTTCCCACGGTACGTTCTCATGCAATCGCAGGAGGTGTAATACCTGCCCTTTTACCTCCTCTCTCCTGACTATCCCAGGTCCCAAACACTCCTTTCAGGTGAAACAGCGATTTACTTGTACATCTTTCAATGTAGTATACTGTATTCACTGCTCACAATGTGGGTCTCCTCTACATTGGGGAGACCAAACGCAGATTTGGTGACTGCTTTGTGGAACACCTCCACTCAGTCCGAAAGCCTGACCCCGAGCTTCCTGTCCATTGTCATTTTTATTCTCCGCCCTGTGACCTGTCCTTGGCCTCCTGAAATGCTCCAGTGAATCTCAACGTAAGCTTGAGGAGCTGCACCCTTGTCTTTCGAACAGGCACTTTGCAGCCTTCCAGATTCAATATCGAGTTCAACAACTTCAAAATCTGCCCCCATTTTCTTTTCTTTTTCTTTGTAAGTTTTGATTACACTCTCTTGTTTTCGCTTTTGGATGGCAGCTGTTCATCATTCTGTCATTCACACCCCCTCCCGACACACCTTTTGTTTCTTTACTTGCCCCATTACCACCCCCTTTCTCCCTGCAACATCATCCCTTTTGTTACTTAATCTCTCCTGTCATCCACCCTTCTTCCCACCTTTCCCCCTTTCACTAGCTTAAAACCTATTATCTTTCTAACTTTTCCCAGTTCTGAGGAAAGGTCACAGACCTGAAATATTAACTCTATTTCTCTCTCCACAGATGCTGCCAGGCTTGCTGTATATTTCCAGCATTTTCTGTTTTTGTTTCACAAACGCATGCTAACAGCACCTGACATACTCCCATGGCAAGGCTCTCACTACCTTTCAAAAGAAAGATTTGTAATTATATTGTGCCTTTCACGACCTCTGCTTCACAGCCAATGAAGTATGGTCTATGTTGTAATGTAGGAAAATGGCAGCCAATTTGTGCACAGCAAGCTCCCACAAACAGCAACAAGATAATGACCAATTAATCTGCTTTTGTGATGTTGCTGAGGGTTAGATATCAGCCAGGACACTGGGAGAACTTCCCTACTCCTCTTCAAACTAGTGCACCCGAGAGAGCAGACTCCCTCAGTGCTGCGCTCTAAGTGTTAGCCTGGATTGTGCGCACCACTCTCTGACGTGGGACTGGAACCCACAACCTTCTGATGCAGAATCCAGCATGCTACTCACTGAGCCACAGCGGACACCTCAAGATTGCAATGGTACACTGGGGTTAATAGGGGATGAGGCCCACTTTTTGAGGTCTTTCGAAGCTGAAGTGCAAAACAGCAAAATGTAACTTTTGTGTCTGTCCTTATGTTTTATTTCCCCCCTTTTCTCCTTGCACAGGTGAATATCACAGACTATGAGAGAGATAGGGTCATCATGAGCAGTCGACATGGCAAACTGGAACCAGGCTTGTTTCACCAGCCACGCATGGTCGTGATCCTCCCTCTCCTGCACTTCTGGAAAAGGTCAGCACCCAGACAGCAGGGTCACTGCAGGGGGTGCAGGATCTTGGTGTCACCTTTCATCAAGGAGTAGTCTTTGATGGGGTGGGGTGGGTGGGGCTATCTTAGGCCCAACATAAAACTGGGACAATGGTGAGTTGGCAACTAAACTCGCGATGGCAAATGATCAACCATCATGGGACCAGGTTTCCATTTCACTGCCGCCTCGCTTTGGTCTTGAGAAGGTGGTGCTTGGCCACCTTCTTGAATCACTGCAGTCCATGGTGAAGTTTCTCCACAGTCTGCAGTTTATGACCAGCTGAGAAAGGTCTGTTACTGTCTTCACCTGGTCTTATTGTAACAGGGTATTAATTTTAAACACACTGTGTTTTGAGCTCCCCCTTTGTGAATCCTTGTTCACAGCTTTCCCATTATAAGACAAAGAAATGAGCATAAAGAAGGAAAGTGAAATTTATTAAACCTTAAACTTAAACTCTAATACGGTTAACGCCTACGGATATATGACACACCCACACTAGCATGCATACGCAATACACACATGCAAATAGGGGTAGAAAAGGGAAGAAAAATAAAATGGAGAGGTTTGAGGCAGTCTCTAGAGGGTGTTTCTTGTTATTATTTTTGTGTTTCCAGCTTGCCGTAGAGTCCTTGATTGCAGGCAGCTCTTAATTTTCGTTGGGGCCCAGTATTCTTCTTAAACCTCATTCACTGTACGAGACTTTTCTCTGGGGTTCATACATCTTCAATGCTTTCTGAAGCTGGTGAGAGTGAGATGAGAGCAGGCAGGAGAGAGGTGTTCTCTGTCCAGGAGAAAAGTGCTTTATGATTACTTTCCCTGTTGGAAGTTCAAATTCAAAAGAACTCAACAGTCAGTCATGTGACTAAAACTGGTCTGCCCACTTCTGTGTTTGGGGATTCTGCTATGTTAGCAGTCAACCTAGAATGCTAGCTTCCCCACCTTCAATGTCTGGTAATCAAAAGTCCATTGCTGGTCGAATGTTTCATGGCATGGTCCTTGGTCCCTTGTTCCAACACTGTCTGTTACTATGCAAACGTCTTTCCAGTCCGGGGCTTGCAATTTTAAGTTTTAATGTTCATGTGACGAACTAATGTCTGCCCAGGTGGGTGGCTTGCCTGACAAGTTGTTTGATACAACTGAGTGTGTTGCTGGGCAGTTAGGGTGGGACTGAAGTTACCTCTTGGCCCAGATGGATATGGGCGACATGTTTCCGTTCCCTAAAGGACGTCAGTTAAACCAGTTGGGTTTTAGCCGATCCAACAGCTTCCCGGTAGTGGTGGCAAACTCCAAAATTATGTTTTTAAAAACTGAACTCATATTCTCAAGCTGCAGCAGTGAGATTTGAACTCAGGGTTTCTCTGTATTATGACTCCAGGCCTTAGGATTACTCATCCAGGCAGTGTATCCGTGGCACTACCCTATCTGCAATAGGGTGAAGTAGGTGATTGCAGAAAGGCACATTGAAGGCACCCTTGAGACAGCTGATCTGCTGTGAAGATTAAAGGGGAAGTGGGAGCAGATATTCCTACTGTCTCAGTACTAAAATCCCTCAGCAATAAAGGTTCACAAATCAATACTTTGCAGCTCTCCAGATTTTTCTGCTATTCTCTTTGGAAAAACCATGGAGTAATAAGGGAACTTGCATCTATTTATTTATAGATACAGCACTGAAACAGACTCTTTGGCCCATCGAGTCTGTGCAGACCAACAACCACCTATTTATACTAATCCTACATTAACCCCATATTCTCTACCACATCCCCACCATTCTCCTACCACCTACCTACACTAGGGACAATTTACAATGGTCAATTTACCTATCAACCTGCAAGTCTTTGGCTGTGGGAGGAAACCGGAGCACCCGGTGGAAACCCACGCAGACACAGGGAGAACTTGCAAACTCCACACAGGCAGTACCCAGAATCGAACCCAGGTCCCTGGAGCTGTGAGGCTGACAACTGTGCCGCAGGACATCATATGTAGGACATTGTCGCCTCCTTCAGTGACATGGCTTCACAGCCAATTAAGTACTTTTCAAGGGTAGTTACTGTTCTTTCCTATGCAAATGCAGCAGCCAGTGTTTGCACAACAAGCTAACGCAAAGAGCAATGCCATTTGACCTTTTGTTTTTGGACAGTTGGATTGGAGAGTTTTCCACTCTTCGAATAGCACTCAGAGAAACTCAAGATTTATCTAACTTGGGGCACTATCCCTCTCACCTGTGAAGGACAGCATTTCTGACAGTGCAGCACTCCCTTGGTACCGACCCTCCGACGGTGCGGCGCTCCTTCGGTACCGTTCTTCCGACAGTGCAGCACTCCGTCAGTACTGCACTGAGGGGTCTGTCTGGATTATGTGCTCAAGTCTCCAGAGCGGGGCTTGAACCCAGAAACTTCTGACTCAGATGTGAGAGGGCAGCTCACTGCGAAACAGCTGACAGTTCTTTGTGTTTTAATCAATGTGGGAACAGTGCAATAGGGAAAGAGGGAGAGTTGCTTTTCAAATATTTCCACAGGAGCCAATCATATTGATGCCTCTCCCTCTCAGGTTCTGTCTTGCAAATGCGCTAAGGATATTCGGCACACCCAGACCTCGATGGAAGAAGGAATATGTTCCTCCTAATTACCTCTACCCAGCTGATGAATATGTCTTGTATGAGGTGGATCCTCATTATACTGCAGGTAAGGATCAGTCTAACTGGGAATGGGAAAGGTTAAACCCTACTTGAACTGATTGATTATGATGAGATTGTGCCTGGTCATTCTACTTTCTGTCACCCCCTCACTTGGATTAGATCTTATAACACTGCTCCCTGCGGACTGCTGGGATGGCAGTGTCTTCAGTCTGCTTACTGTGAGGATTCTGCATGGAGTGAGTTTGCCGAGTGCCCATTCCTTTGGTGTGAATATCTCAATGACAGTCACACTGATCAAACAAAACAGCAGATGTGGAGAGTGAAAAACCTGACACTGGCACTTCTCTGAAGCATATTGTTGGGACAGTGAAGAAGGAGTTTTACTCTGTATCTAACCCTGTTTTTTTTTTCTCTTTTTTTTTGAAGGAAGCCTTTATAGCCCAGGCCCTTTTTATGTATTTTTGTCGAGGGGGCCTTTATTTCTCAGACCCCCCCCTTATATACATTTTATAAAATAACTTTATTTAACAGCAGATAAATAAACAAAAACTCAAATTAAAATAGCATTCTCGGCGTTAGTGATGCACTGCAGTTCCTGCGGCACCAACTGGTCACAGAGGGCCTCAAGCAAACCGCATACTCCTTCTCCAGGGACACCCGGGCATGAATATAACCGCGGAAGAGGGGCAGGCAATTGGTGGATGGCCCCTCCGATGGCCCACTGCCTGGACCTGTGAATTGCCACCTTGGCCAGACCCAGGAGCAGACCGACGAGGAGATCCTCCTCCTGGCCCACGCCCCTCTGCACCGGGTGCCCAAAGAACAGGAGTGTGGGACTGAAGTGCAGCCAAAACTTGAGGAGCAGCCCCTTCAGATACTCAAAGAGGGGCTGCAATCTTGCACACTCCATAGACACATGAAACATGGACTCGGCCTGGCCACAGAAGTTACAGGCGGCCTGGGGGTCCATGAAGCTACTTAAAAGTCTATTGTACAGGACTGCCCTGTGCAGCACCCTCCAACCCAGGTCCCTGATGTAAAGGGGAAGGACTCCTGCGTAGAGATACCTCCACTGCCAGGGAGTGTCTGGCCGGCTGACGAGGGCGAGGAAGTGGAGAGTGTGCAGGAGTAGCCCATACAGGAAACCCCTCCGCGCCGTGTGGAATGGCACGGAGGGCATTTCCGAGAGACTGCTCAGGTTGTGTGGGACCGGCTCCCGAGGAGGGTTTCGGGGCCTGGGTCCGATAAGCAGTTCCAGCTGAGCGGAGGTCAGCTCGGCTGGGAGCGCTCCACTTTCCTGAGCCCCCTTGTCACCCGCAGTGAGGGGCATCCCGGGGGCTTCAGCTACTCCTCCACCCATCGATCCGGAGCCGGCCGCCTGGAAAGCCGTGGCACTCTCCTCCGCTGGCAGGGGAGTGCCCTGACTGGAGGCAACCATGTTCTAGACTCTGAATAGATCCCGGTAAAAGACAGGCAACTCCCTCAGAGAGGCGTGGCTAACGTTCTCTGCCGGGAGCTTTGTGTTGTCTTGAAGGCAGTGCCCCAGAGGAAAAAATATGTTGCAGTGCACACCATCTGGGAGAACGCTTGATGTATAGTTATTTCTGCAGGATCCGAAGGCGGAGAGTCGTAGCCTGGGTGCGGACGCACACCAGCGACTGGCCGCCCTCCTCAATCAGGAGACTCAGGACTGCGGCAGAGATCCAATGTTTCCTCTTGCCCCAGAAGAAATTGATGACCTTCTTCTGGATCTTGGTGGCAAATGCATGGGGCGGTGCTAAAGTGACCAACTGGTATCACAGTATTTAGGCCACCAGTTGGTTTATGACCAGCGCTCGGCCCCTGTAGGAAAGCACTTGGAGCAGTCCTGTCCAGCGCCTCAGCCGACTGGTGACTTTCGCCTCCAACCCCTGTCAGTTTGCCGGCCAGGCTTCCTCAGCGGAGCTAAGGTGGACTCCCAGATAGAGGAGGTGCGTGGTCCTCCATACAAAAGGTATCAACTCCTCCGTCAGGGAGTCCATCCACCACTGACCAACCAGGAGTCCGAAACATTTCTCCCAATTGATCTTCGCAGAGGATGCGGCAGAAAAGGTCTGCTGGCAGTCACGCATCCTTCACAAGTCCATGGGATCTGTGACTGTGAGGAGCACATCATCGGTGTAAGCCGAGAGGACAACTCACATAGCCGGCCTGTGCAGATCCAGACCCGCTAACCTCCTGCGAAGCAGGCACAGGAAGGGCTCCACGCCGATGCTATATAATTGGTTGGACATGGGTTATCCCTGACGCACTCCTCTCCCAAAGTGAAGGGGCGCCATCAAGGATCCATTAATGTTGAGCAGGCACTCTGCGGCGGCTTTTAAAAATTGTACCTGGGCCACAAAATGCGGCCCGAGTCCAAACACGCGCAGAGTCCCGAAAAGGTATTCATGATCCACCCTGTTGAACACCTTCTCCTGATCGAGGGAGAGAAAGGCGACCGACAGACCAGTCCTCTGGGAAAGATGGATCAGGTCCCGGACCAGGTGGATGTTGTCCTGGATGGACCAGCCCGGGACCATGTAGTACTGGTCGTGGTGGATCATGTGGGCCAGTGCGGAGCCCAGGCAGGTAGACATAGCCCGGGCAAAGATCATATAATCCGTGCTGAGGAGGGAGACTGGACACCAATTCTTAAGCAGGCGGAGATCGCAGGATGATGTCCGCCCTGAGTCACAAGAGAGGCATCTCCCCGGTCGCCAGGCTTTCACCCAGGATCTGCGTGTAATCATCCCCAGGACATCCCAGAACGCCCTGAGGAACTCCATGGTAAGCCTGTCCAACCCCGGGGATTTGCCCCTTGAGAGCTGGTGGAGGGCGCCGGTCAGCTCTGCCAACGTAGGTGGAGCCTCCAGTCCTTCGGCGCCCTCCGGGCTGACCTTCGGCAGGTTTTATTAGAGATACAGCACTGAAACAGGCCCTTCGGCCCACCGAGTCTGTGCCGACCATCAACCATCCATTTATACTAATCCTACACTAATCCCATATCCCTACCACATCCCCACCTGTCCCTATATTTTCCCTACCACCTACCTATACTAGGGGCAATTTATAATGGCCAATTAACCTATCAACCTGCAAGTCTTTGGTATGTGGGAGGAAACCGGAGCACCCGGAGGAAACCCACGCAGACACAGGGAGAACTTGCAAACTCCACACAGGCAGTACCCAGAATTGAACCCGGGTCGCTGGAGCTGTGAGGCTGCGGTGCTAACCACTGCGCCACTGTGCCGCCCTTCAAATCCTCTCACAAATCTCTACGCGCAACCTCGCTGGCCGGATCCGGAGAGACAAATGTGCCATAATAGGTACCAAAAGGCCCATTCCCTCTGGATCCGTGAAGGAGGATCCATCGTTGGCAAGCAGCTCAATGAGCTGCTTACGGACATCCCACCATTTGTCCAGCGAGTAGAAGAAAGGTGAGGCGCAGTCCAATCTTCCAGGATCAGGATCCGTGACCTCACATACTTGCCTTGGGACCCTACGAGCTGCAGGTCCCTCAGCGTCTCTTTGTACGCCTGCCATAGGGCCGGGTCCGTGATGGCATGACCGAGGCGGTACTCCAAATCGAGCACCTCCCACTCTAGGCGCCCGATCTTGGCTTCCCGCCTCTTGGTCGAACCCTTCACGTACTCCTGACAGAAGACATGGATGTGAGTCATGCCTCCATTCCACCATAGCCTCAAGGAGGGGAAGCCCCCCTTCTTCCTTCTCCTGTTGGCCCAGAATCGACAGAACATGTCCCAGAATCACTCGTCCTCCAGCACCCAGTTGTTAAAGTGCCGGTAAACAGACCCCACCTGCATGCGGAGCGGAGTGAACTCCGCCCACACCAGTTGGTGGTCCGAGCACAGCACCAGCCGCATGGAGGCCGCCGAGACGTGGGAGATGTGTGCCTGCGAAATGTAGAGGTGGTCGATTCGGGGCCCTCTTCCTCTCCAGACCTCCATGTGAAGGCCCTGGAATCGGGATGGAGATTCTGCCAGACGTCCATCAAGTTGAAGGAGCTGATCAGTTCCCTCACTGGAGCGATCCTCCCACCTCGAGTGGACTGTTAAAATCCCCCCCGCCGCTATCAATAGAGCTCAAGAGAGCGGACACTTCTTCAAAGAAACGCGCTTGTAATGCACCGGGCCTGGGCATGTATAAATTTACAAAGTGGAGCGGCGCGCTACCCAGGCGAATGGTGAGATGGAACAAGCGGCCCGGCACAAGTTCCTTTACCCCCAAGATCTCCGACTGAAAAGTCGGGGCCAACAAAATAGCCATCTCACTAGAAATAGGGGTGAGGTGACTCATGTAGACCCCACCCTGCCACTCCCGGAGCCAGGTGGCTTTGTCTCCCGGAACGGTGTGGGTTTCCTGCAGAAAGCTCACCACATATCTCCCTTCCTTGAGGACTGAGAGATTGTGAAATCTGCAGTGAGACTCCCTGCTGCTGTTGATGTTGAGGCTGGCTATGGTTATCTTCATGTCAAAAGTATTTTGATCACATCACCGACACCTCACTGTGAAGAGGGAGCGGAAGTGCACCTGGCCTTCCACTCCCCCAGCAACCCATTGAGGAACACTTTAAACCGGCCCCTCTCAACCAGTTTCACGCCCGCGCCCTTCCCCCACTTCTTGAGGGTGGCACCGATAGACTGGATGATCAGCGCTAAACGCGACCACCGGCTGAAGGCCAGCTGAACTTTATTGTGGCAATCCCCTGCATGCTGCGAGGAAGTCCTGGAGTTCCACCGTAGGGATGAGAGGAGATTCTGAAGGAGGCACGAGGGAATCCACCACCATGCTGGCCATAGATTCAAGATCATCCTCCGTGCCCCACACCAAGTCCCCATCCTCCTCCGGGCTGTCACCGCCAGCAGCCGACACACCCAGCGCACACGGTGAGGCGAACGTCCCAGCTGCATCAGCTGGCCCCGCCTCCGTCACGTTCCCACCCCCAGGATCAATGGCAGAGGAGTCAGCTCTGGGTTCTTCTGTGGAACTGGAGCCTGTGGGAACCAGCGGTTCAGGACCCACTTCCACCTCCAGGCCAATGAGCGGTCCAGGGGAGATGGTAGTTTCCGACTCCAGAAATCCAGCCAGAGCTGGAGATCCAGTGGCAGAGAGAGGAGGTCATCTCCCGCTCTGCCAGCGCCCAACGAGCCAGCAGATGTGGAACAATGCAAATTGGCCTCTGGGTCGGGTACATCCTGGCTGACGGCTGCTGGGAGGGCTGACCCTCACAGGTCTCGCCTCCACCCAGGATACCCAACTCATCGGCCAAAGGAGTGATTTCTCCCGTGGGGTCCCCAGGCTCTACCACCACAGGCAGGCCCTCTTCCCCCCCACACCCGTCATCGGGAGTTCCCAGAGCTACAGGGGTATCTCTTCCCCCCTCCATCCTGAGGGACTGAGGGTTCCCGCCCAGGGCTCGAGGCCCTCATGGTGCTGGTGGTGGGGGCAGCCTGAGGACCTATGCTAAGAGATGGGCCCTGCAACTTATGGCCCTCTTCAGAGGACGGGTGCCTCCTCCTCTTATTCCAGGAGGGACACAGAGGCTCAGAGACCTCCATATCAGTAGATGTCTCCGTTTCTAACTCTGCACCCCACTGCCTAGATCCCTTGGGCCCGAGCTCAGCTGTGAGGGAGATGGGCTTCCCTGGACCAGACTTAGGGCTATGCTCAGGCTCAGTTTGTTGTGTTGTGTCCAGGGGGCACACCTTTGGGTGCTTTGACTTGCACTCTGCCTTCTTTCCACCCGGACTGGTCTCCCCCTCCCCACTGGAGGCTGTGAGATCCACAGCCTCCAGAACCACCTGAGCGGTGTCCGTTGGAGGGGTAGTGGGAGGTGCAGCAGCATCACCCTGGGCCGCTGAGGTGGAATTGGCGGCCCAGAGGTTGGGGCAGCTCTTCCAAACATGCCTCACCCCCTTGCAGGCATGGCACCGCGCCCTGTCCGAGGTCCAGAAGACTCAGTAGGCCGCCCCCTGGAACTCGACAATAAAATGGTCCTCTGAGACCACCTCCCACGCCAGCTGCATAAATAACTGGCAGCAGAAGGAGCAGATGTGTCACAGGCTGGGGTGAGCCCCGACCTCACCTCGCTCAGATGGTGCAAGTCGGGGAGGAGGAGCTCACTGGGAATAAAGGGCGGGACGTTCAATAGAA
Organism: Heterodontus francisci; assembly: GCF_036365525.1. Taxonomy (NCBI): domain Eukaryota; kingdom Metazoa; phylum Chordata; class Chondrichthyes; order Heterodontiformes; family Heterodontidae; genus Heterodontus; species Heterodontus francisci. The sequence goes on from NC_090378.1 coordinate 114,829,191, forward strand.
TCTCATGCTGTGCAGTGGCCTGCAGAGGGTCCACTGGCAGGAAAGTCCCGCCCACAGTGAGCCCCCTACTCAGGGCCAGGGCCACCGCCCGCTCGGTCTTCAGGAAAAGCACTGCCTTCCCGTACATCTTTGAGACTGCAACATGGCTGAGGGGCTGACAACCTCGGCCGTTGCCTTAATGCATGCCTTAATAGTTATGGTTGGGTGGGTGTAACTCTTCACCCCATGCTTTGACATCAAGATTTTAAACGGTGACGGGGATACAGGAGCAGCTGCAGCTACTGCAGCATAGGAAGGCCCCGTCACCAGAGAGAACTGTGAAGCCATGGGGTAGAAGAGTCACACCCACCATTGAATATAATAGAGTTTGAGAGAAAGAAAAAAAAAGTAACAAATTGTCCCACAAATACCCTGCTGGAGTTATGGCAGGGGAGAGAGGCTGAAGGAGAGGAAGGCCAGGAGGAATCCATCTCTTTGCAGATTTTACTTCAAGGCAGTCCTTTCCCTGATCTTCCAGTTGGTGGTGAGAGGGGGTGTGGGAGGGCGAGGTCTTCACCTGGGACAGCTGTAAGATACCCAGGCATACTTTGCTTCTAGTGTTGAGAGAAAGTCTCTTCACCAGGGCAGCTCCAGCTATCCCAGGCTAAGTCTTTGGGGTCGGGAGGGAGATCCTCTTCAATGCTATTAAACATAGTCTCTTCTTTCCCCCTCCCCACAACAGTCTATGAAAGGGCTTCAAAAAGCCGAACTCACAAGAGCTGTCAGTTCTTTTGGCCTCCTGTTTTCCTCTTTTGGAACAAGGATACATGAAAAAACCTTCCTTTCAATCTCAGTCTTTCTCCATACAGCAGTCACACAGCCTCCAACCTCCAGCACACAGCCACAGTCAGCTGAAACTCGTTAACTACGCAGGAGTCCTCAATCAGGCAGCAGCCAACTCCGTACTGTATCTGTCCTGGGAGTGTTTGATGGGACAGTGTAGAGGGAGCTTTACTCTGTATCTAACCCCATACTGTATCTGTCCTGGGAGTGTTTGATGGGACAGTGTAGAGGGAGCTTTACTCTGTATCTAACCCGTACTGTATCTGCCCTGGGTGTGTTTGATGGGACAGTGTAGAGGGAGCTTTACTCTGTATCAAACCCCGTGCTGTATCTGTCCTGGGAGTGTTTCATGGGACAGTGTAGAGGGAGCGTTACTCTGTATCTAACCCGTACTGTATCTGTCCTGGGAGTGTTTGATGGGACAGTGTAGAGGGAGCTTTACTCTGTATCTAACCCCATACTGTATCTGCCCTGGGAGTGTTTGATGGGACAGTAAAGAGGGAGCTTTACTCTGTATCTAACCCCATACTGTATCTGCCCTGGGAGTGTTTGATGGGACAGTGTAGAGGGAGCTTTACTCTGTATCAAACCCCGTGCTGTATCTGTCCTGGGAGTGTTTCATGGGACAGTGTAGAGGGAGCGTTACTCTGTATCTAACCTGTGATGACCTGCCCTGGGAGTGTTTGATGGGACAGTGTAGAGGGAGCTTCACTCTGTATCGAACCCGTACTGTACCTGCCCTGGGAGTGTTTGATGGGACAGTGTAGAGGGAGCTTTACTCTGTATCTAACCCGTACTGTATCTGCCCTGGGAGTGTTTGATGGGACAGTGTAGAGGGAGCTTTACTCTGTATCTAACCTGTACTGTACCTGCCCTGGGAGTGTTTGATGGGAAAGTGTAGAGGGAGATTTACTCTGTATCTAACCTGTGATGACCTTCCCTGGGAGTGTTTGATTGGACAGTGTGGAGGGAGTTTTACTCTGTATCTAATCCGTTTTTTTTTTCTTTTCACAGAGGGAGCTTTACTCTGTATCTAACCTGTACTGTATCTGCCCTGGGAGTGTTTGATGGAACAGTGTAGAGGGAGATTTACTCTGTATCTAACCTGTGATGACCTGCCCTGGGAGTGTTTGATGGGGACAGTAAAGAGGGAGTTTTACTCTGTATCTAACCCGTACTGTACCTGCCCTGGGAGTGTTTGATAGGACAGTGTAAAGAGATAAATACAGAAAATGCTGGAATACTCAGCATGTCAATAAGAATCTGTGGAGAGAGAAACGAGAGTTAACATTTCAGATCGATGGCCTTTCATCAGAACTGGTAGAAGTTAGTGATGTCACACATTTTGAGCCAATACAAAGGCTGGGAAAAGCAGGGAGGGGCGGATTGAACCAAAGGGAAGGTTAGTGACAGTCAAAGGCAGGAGGGATTAAATAATGAAAGGGAGGTGGTAATGGGTGCAGTAAAGAAACAAGAGACATGTCGAGCAGAAGTGTAAATGGAAAAGCTGATTCATTACCAGTAGCTGCTGTCCACAAAGAAAAAAAATGGGGGTGAAGGTTATGATCTGAAATTGTTGACCTCAGTGCAGAGTCTGGAAGGCTGCAAAGTGCTCGATCGAAGGATGAGGTGATGTTTCTTCAGTGAATGTTGATCTTCAGTGGAAGATTGCAGGGGCTGAGGACAGAAAGGCAGAGTGCGAGCAAGGTGCAGAATTAAAATGACAAGCGACAGGAAGCTCGGGGTCATGCTTACGGACTGAGCGGAGGTGTTCCACAAAGCGGTCACCCAATCTGCGTTTGGTCTCCCCAATGTAGAGGAGACCACACTGTGAGCAGCGAATACAATATGCTACATTGAAAGAAGTACAAGTAAATCGCTGCTTCACCTGGAAGGAGTGTTTGGGGCCTGGGATAGTGAGGAGAGAGGCGGTAAAAGGGCAGGTATTACACCTCCTGCGATTGCACGGGCAAGTGCGTGGGAAGGGGACGAGGTGTCGGGGGTCTTGGAGGAGTGGACCAGGGTGTCGCGGAGAGAACGATCCCTTTGGACTGCTGACGGGAGGGGTGGGGAAGATGTGTTTGGTGGTGGCTTCACGCTGGACGTGGCAGAAATGGCGGGGGATGATCCTTTGGATATGGAGGCTGGTGGGGTGGAAAGTGAGGACAAGGGGAACCCTGTCAGGATTCTGGGAGGGAGCGGAAGGGGTGGAGGGAGATTTACTTCGAATTGAGATCTGTGATATTCCTGCTCTGTGTGACTTCAGTACCAGACAGGCTGTGCATTCATACACTGCATCAGCACTCAGTCACAATTGGTTGTTTCATGTGAAATATTCACAAACTCACTGATGTGAAATGGTTCTTGTGAGTTTGCTGTAATTCTGTTGGTTGAGTAACTATTGTTTGATATGCATGTGTCTTCCAGAGGAGTTCCCAACACTCAGGTTCACTCTGGCCAAAGGGATCCAGCTGCTCATGCCGACAGAGAAGGACAGTAACTCTACGACAGGTGAGTCAATCCAAAACTGGTCCCAATTGGCACCCAGTGGCCTGACCTCAATTTGACCCTTGGAGAGGCAGGTCTCTCAGCTCGGGACAAGCTGATTCACCTGTGCTTCATACAGCTATTATTACATTGTAGACGTGTGTGTGAGATTCGAACTGTTTGACTCTCTATGTTTTGTTGGTATCTCTTCCTGTCTTCGTCACGTTGTGTGTTTCTGTCAGTGTTTCTCACTCACTGTTTCTGCCAGTGTCTCTCTCAGTGTTTCTGTCAGTGCCCCTCTCGGTGTTTCTGTCAGTGCCCATCTCTGTGTTTCCGTCAGTGTCTCTCTCACTGTTTCTGCCAGTGTCTCTCTCTGTGTTTCTGTCAGTGTCTCTCTCAGTGTTTCTGTCAGTGCCCCTCTCGGTGTTTCTGTCAGTGCCTCTCTGTTTCTGTCAGTGTCTCTCTCTGTGTTTCTGTCAGTGCCCTTCTCTGTGTTTCTGTCAGTGCCCATCTCTGTGTTTCCGTCAGTGTCTCTCTCTGTGTTTCTGCCAGTGTCTCTCTCTGTGTTTCTGTCAGTGCCCTTCTCTGTGTTTCTGTCAGTGCCCATCTCTGTGTTTCCGTCAGTGTCTCTCTCTGTGTTTCCGTCAGTGTCTCTCTCTGTGTTTCTGTCAGTGCCCCTCTCGGTGTTTCTGTCAGTGCCTCTCTGTTTCTGTCAGTGTCTCTCTCTGTGTTTCTGTCAGTGCCCTTCTCTGTGTTTCTGTCAGTGCCCATCTCTGTGTTTCCGTCAGTGTCTCTCTCTGTGTTTCTGCCAGTGTCTCTCTCTGTGTTTCTGTCAGTGCCCTTCTCTGTGTTTCTGTCAGTGCCCATCTCTGTGTTTCCGTCAGTGTCTCTCTCTGTGTTTCCGTCAGTGTCTCTCTCTGTGTTTCTGCCAGTGTCTCTCTCTGTGTTTCTGTCAGTGCCCTTCTCTGTGTTTCTGTCAGTGCCCATCTCTGTGTTTCTGTCAGTGCCCATCTCTGTGTTTCCGTCAGTGTCTCTCTCTGTGTTTCTGTCAGTGCCCTTCTCTGTGTTTCTGTCAGTGCCCATCTCTGTGTTTCCATCAGTGTCTCTCTCAGTGTTTCTGTCAGTGCCCCTCTCGGTGTTTCTGTCAGTGTCAACCTCTGTGTTTCTGTCAGTGTCTCTCTCAGTGTTTCTGTCAGTGCCCCTCTCTCTGTTTCTGTCAGTATCCCTCTCTGTGTTTCTGTCAGTGCTCCTCTCTGTGTTTCTGTCAGTGCCGCTCTCTGTGTTTCTGTCAGTGCCCCTCTCGGTGTTTCTGTCAGTGTCACCCTCTGTCTTTCCGTCAGTGTCTCTCTCAGTGTTTCTGTCAGTGCCCCTCTCTCTGTTACTGTCAGTATCCCTCTCTGTGTTTCTGTCAGTGCTCCTCTCTGTGTTTCTGTCAGTGCCTCCCTCTGTGCTTCTGTCAGTGTCTCACTCTGTGTTTCTGTCAGTGTCTCTCTCTGTGTTTCTGTCAGTGTCTCTCTCTCTCTGTTTGTCACTGCCTCTGCCTGTGTTTCTGACAGTGTCTCTCTATGTTTCTGTCAGTGCCCCTTTCTGTGTTTCAGTCAGTGCCTCCCTCTGTGTTTCTGTCAGTGTCTCTCTCTGTTTTTCTGTCAGTGTCTCTCTCAGTGTTTCTGTCAGTGTCTCTCTCTGTTTTTCTGTCAGTGTCTCTCTCTCTGTTTCTGTCAGTGTCTCTCTCTGTTTTTCTGTCAGTGTCTCTCTCAGTTCTTATGTCAGTGTCTCTCTCTGTTTTTCTGTCAGTGTCTCTCTGTGTTTCAGTGAGTGCCTCCCTCTGTGTTTCTGTCCGTGTCTCTCTCTGTGTTCCTGTCAGTGTCTCTCTCTCTCTGTTTGTCACAGCCTCTCCCTGTGATTCTGACAGTGTCTCTCTGTGTTTCAGTCAGTGCCCCTCTCTGCGTTTCTGTCACTGCCTCCCTCTGTGTTTCTGTCAGTGACTCTCTGTGTGTCTGTCAGAGCCTCACTCTGTGTTTCTGTCAGTGTCTCTCTCTGTGTTTCTGTAAGTATCTCTCTCTGTGTTTCTGTCAGCGACTCTCTCTGTGTTTCTGTCAGTGTTTCTCCATGTTTCAGTCAGTGCCTCCCTCTGTGTTTCTGTCAGTGTCTCTCTGTGTTTCTGTCAGTATCTCTCTCTGTGTTTCTGTCAGTGTCTCTCTGTGTTTCAGTCAGTGCCTCACTCTGTGTTTCTGCCAGTGTCTCTCTCTGTGTTTCTGTCAGTGTTTCTCTCGCTCTCTGTTTGTCACTGCCTCTCCCAGTGTTTCTGTCAGTGTCTCTCCCTGTGTTTCTGTCAGTGTCTCTCTCTGTGTTTTTGTCAATGCATCTCTCAGTGTTTCTGTCAGTGTCTCTCTCTGTGTTTCTGTCAGTGTCTCTCTCTGTGTTTTTGTCAATGCATCTCTCAGTGTTTCTGTCACTGTCTCTCTCTGTGTTTCTGTCAGTGTCTCTCTCTCTTTGGCACTGCCTCTCCCTGTGTTTCTGTCAGTGTCTCTCTCTCTCTCTGTTTGTCACTGCCTCTCCCTGTGTTTCTGACAGTGTTTCTCTGTGTTTCTGTCAGTGACTCTCGCTGAGTTTCTGTCAGTGTCTCTCTCTGTGTTTTTGTCAATGAATCTCTCTGTGTTTCTGCCACTGTCTCTCTCTGTGTGTCTACAGTGCCTCCCTTTGTGTTTCCTCAGTGTCTCTCTCTGTGTTTCTGTCAGTGTCTCTCTCTCTCTCTCTTTGTCAGTGCCTCTCCCTGTGTTTCAGTCAGTGTCTCTCTCTGTGTTTCTGTCAGTGTTTCTCTCGGTGTTTCTGTCTGTGCCTCCCTCTGTGTTTCCATCAGTGTCCCTCTCTGTGTTTCTGTCAGTGTCTCCCTCGGTGTTTCCATCAGTGCCCCTCTCTGTGTTTCTGTCAGTGTCTCCCTCTGTGTTTCTGTCAGTGTCTCCCTCTGAGTTTCTGTCTGTGTCTCTCTCTGAGTTTCTGTCAGTGCCCCACTCTGTTTTTCTGTCAGTGTATCCCTCTGTGTTTCTGTCAGTGCCCCTCTCTGTGTTTCTGTCAGTGCCTTTCTCTGTGTTTCTGTCAGTGCCCCTTTCTGTGTTTCTGTCAGTGTCTCTCTCTGTGTTTCTGTCAGTGCCCCTCTCTGTGTTTCTGTCAGTGCCTCGCTCTGTGTTTCTGTCAGTGCCCCTCTCTGTGTTTCTTTCAGTGTCTCTCTCTGTGTTTCGGTCAGTGCCTCCCTCTGTGTTTCTGTCAGTGTCTCACTCTGTGTTTCTGTCAGTGTCTCTCTCTGTGTTTCTGTCAGTGTCTCTCTCTCTCTGTTTGTCACTGCCTCTGCCTGTGTTTCTGACAGTGTCTCTCTATGTTTCTGTCAGTGTCCCTCTCTGTGTTTCAGTCAGTGCCTCCCTCTGTGTTTCTGTCAGTGTCTCTCTCTGTTTTTCTGTCAGTGTCTCTCTCTCTGTTTCTGTCAGTGTCTATCTCTGTTTTTCTGTCAGTGTCTCTCTCAGTGTTTCTGTCAGTGTCTCTCTCTGTTTTTCTGTCAGTGTCTCTCTGTGTTTCAGTGAGTGCCTCCCTCTGTGTTTCTGTCCGTGTCTCTCTCTGTGTTCCTGTCAGTGTCTCTCTCTCTCTATTTGTCACAGCCTCTCCCTGTGATTCTAACAGTGTCTCTCTGTGTTTCAGTCAGTGCCCCTCTCTGTGTTTCTGTCACTGCCTCCCTCTGTGTTTCTGTCAGTGACTCTCTGTGTTTCTGTCAGAGCCTCGCTCTGTGTTTCTGTCAGTGTCTCTCTCTGTGTTTCTGTAAGTATCTCTCTCTGTGTTTCTGTCAGTGTCTCTCTCTGTGTTTCTGTCAGTGTTTCTCCATGTTTCAGTCAGTGCCTCCCTCTGTGTTTCTGTCAGTATCTCTCTCTGTGTTTCTGTCAGTGTCTCTCTGTGTTTCAGTCAGTGCCTCACTCTGTGTTTCTGCCAGTGTCTCTCTCTGTGTTTCTGTCAGTGTTTCTCTCGCTCTCTGTTTGTCACTGCCTCTCCCAGTGTTTCTGTCAGTGTCTCTCCCTGTGTTTCTGTCAGTGTCTCTCTCTGTGTTTTTGTCAATGCATCTCTCAGTGTTTCTGTCACTGTCTCTCTCTGTGTGTCTACAGTGCCTCCCTCTGTGTTTCTGTCATTGTCTCTCTCTGTGTTTCTGTCAGTATGTGACTCTCTCTCTTTGGCACTGCCTCTCCCTGTGTTTCTGTCAGTGTCTCTCTCTCTCTCTGTTTGTCACTGCCTCTCCCTGTGTTTCTGCCAGTGTCTCTCTCTGTGTGTCTACAGTGCCTCACTCTGTGTTTCCTCAGTGTCTCTCTCTGTGTTTCTGTCAGTGTCTCTCTCTCTCTCTCTTTGTCAGTGCCTCTCCCTGTGTTTCTGTCAGTGTCTCTCTCTGTGTTTCTGTCAGTGTCTCTCTCTGTGTTTCTGTCAGTGCCTCCCTCTGTGTTTCCATCAGTGTCCCTCTCTGTGTTTCTGTCAGTGTCTCCCTTGGTGTTTCCATCAGTGCCCCTCTCTGTGTTTCTGTCAGTGTCTCCCTCTGTGTTTCTGTCTGTGTCTCTCTCTGAGTTTCTGTCAGTGCCCCACTCTGTTTTTCTGTCAGTGTCTCCCTCTGTGTTTCTGTCAGTGCCCCTCTCTGTGTTTCTGTCAGTGCCTTTCTCTGTGTTTCTGTCAGTGCCCCTTTCTGTGTTTCTGTCAGTGTCTCTCTCTGTGTTTCTGTCAGTGCCCCTCTCTGTGTTTCTGTCAGTGCCTCGCTCTGTGTTTCTGTCAGTGCCCCTCTCTGTGTTTCTTTCAGTGTCTCTCTCTGTGTTTCGGTCAGTGCCTCTCTCTGTGCTTCTGTCTGTGTCTTTCTCTCTGTGTTTCTGTCAGTGTCTCTGTCTCTCTCTCTTTGTCAGTGCCTCTCCCTGTGTTTCTGTCAGTGTCTCTCTCTGTGTTTCTGTCAGTGTCTCTGTCTCTCTCTCTTTGTCAGTGCCTCTCCCTGTGTTTCTGTCAGTGTCTCTCTCTGTGTTTCTGTCAGTGCCCCTCTCTGTGTTTCTGTCAGTGCCTTTCTCTGTGTTTCTGTCAGTGCCCCTTTCTGTGTTTCTGTCAGTGTCTCTCTCTGTGTTTCTGTCAGTGCCCCTCTCTGTGTTTCTGTCAGTGTCTCTGTCTCTCTCTCTTTGTCAGTGCCTCTCCCTGTGTTTCTGTCAGTGTCTCTCTCTGTGTTTCTGTCAGTGCCTCTCTCTGTGCTTCTGTCTGTGTCTTTCTCTCTGTGTTTCTGTCAGTGTCTCTGTCTCTCTCTCTTTGTCAGTGCCTCTCCCTGTGTTTCTGTCAGTGTCTCTCTCTGTGTTTCTGTCAGTGTCTCTGTCTCTCTCTCTTTGTCAGTGCCTCTCCCTGTGTTTCTGTCAGTGTCTCTCTCTGTGTTTCTGTCAGTGCCCCTCTCTGTGTTTCTATCAGTGCCTTTCTCTGTGTTTCTGTCAGTGCCCCTTTCTGTGTTTCTGTCAGTGTCTCTCTCTGTGTTTCTGTCAGTGCCCCTCTCTGTGTTTCTGTCAGTGCCTCGCTCTGTGTTTCTGTCAGTGCCCCTCTCTGTGTTTCTTTCAGTGTCTCTCTCTGTGTTTCGGTCAGTGCCCCTCTCTGTGTTTCTGTCAGTGTCTCTCTCTGTGTTTCTGTCAGGATCTCTCTCTGTGTTTCTGTCAGTGTCTCTCTCTCTCTGTTTGTCACTGCCACTCCCTGTGTTTCTGTCAGTGACTCTCTGTGTTTCTGTCAGTATCTCTCTCTGTGTTTCTGTCAGTGACTCTCTGTGTTTCAGTCAGTGCCACCCTCTGTGTTTCTGTCAGTGTCTCTCTCTGTGTTTCTGTCACTGCCTCCCTCTGTGTTTCTGTCAGTGTCTCTCTCTGTGTTTCTGTCAGTGTCTCTATCTCTCTGTTTCTGTCAGTGTCTCTCTGTGTTTCAGTCAGTGCCTCCCTCTGTGTTTCTGTCAGTGTCTATCTCTGTTGTTCTGTCAGTGTCTCTCTCTGTGTTTCTGACAGTGTCTCTCTCTCTCTGTTTGTCACTGCCACTCCCTGTGTTTCTGACAGTGTCTCTCTGTGTTTCTGTCAGTGTCTCTCTCTGTGTTTCTGTCAGTGCCCCACTCTGTGTTTCTGTCAGTGTCTCTCTCTGTGTTTCTGTCAGTGCCACTCTCTTTGTGTCTGTCATTGTCGCTCTCTGTGTTTCTGTCTGTGCCTGCCTCTGTGTTTCTGTCAGTGTCTCTCTGTGTTTCTGTCAGTGTCTCTCTCTCTCTCAGTTTGTCACTGCCTCTCCCTGTGTTTCTGACAGTGTCTCTCTGTGTTTCTGTCTGTGCCTGCCTCTGTGTTTCTGTCAGTGTCTCTCTGTGTTTCTGTCAGTGTCTCTCTCTCTCTCAGTTTGTCACTGCCTCTCCCAGTGTTTCTGTCAGTGTCTCTCCCTGTGTTTCTGTCAGTGTCTCTCTCTGTGTTTTTGTCAATGCATCTCTCTGTGTTTCTGTCAGTGTCTCTCTCTCTCTCTGTTTGTCACTGCCTCTCCCTGTGTTTCTGACAGTGTTTCTCTGTGTTTCTGTCAGTGGCTCTCGCTGAGTTTCTGTCAGTGTCTCTCTCTGTGTTTCCTCAGTGTCTCTCCCTGTGTTTCTGTCAGTGTCTCTCTCTGTGTTTCTGTAAGTATCTCTCTCTGTGTTTCTGTCAGTGTCTCTCTCTGTGTTTCTGTCAGTGTTTCTCCATGTTTCAGTCAGTGCCTCCTTCTGTGTTTCTGTCAGTGTCTCTCTGTGTTTCTGTCAGTATCTCTCTCTGTGTTTCTGTCAGTGTCTCTCTGTGTTTCAGTCAGTGCCTCACTCTGTGTTTCTGCCAGTGTCTCTCTCTGTGTTTCTGTCAGTGTCTCTCTCGCTCTCTGTTTGTCACTGCCTCTCCCAGTGTTTCTGTCAGTGTCTCTCCCTGTGTTTCTGTCAGTGTCTCTCTCGCTCTCTGTTTGTCACTGCCTCTCCCAGTGTTTCTGTCAGTGTCTCTCTCTGTGTGTCTACAGTGCCTCCCTCTGTTTTTCTGTCAGTGTCTCTCTCTGTGTTTCTGTCAGTATGTGTCTCTCTCTCTTTGGCACTGCCTCTCCCTGTGTTTCTGTCAGAGTCTCTCTCTCTCTCTGTTTGTCACTGCCTCTCCCTGTGTTTCTGACAGTGTCTCTCTGTGTTTCTGTCAGTGACTCTCGCTGAGTTTCTGTCAGTGTCTCTCTCTGTGTTTTTGTCAATGAATCTCTCTGTGTTTCTGTCAGTGTCTCTCTCTGTGTTTCTGACAGTGTCTCTCTCTCTCTGTTTGTCACTGCCACTCCCTGTGTTTCTGACAGTGTCTCTCTGTGTTTCTGTCAGTGTCTCTCTCTGTGTTTCTGTCAGTGCCACTCTCTTTGTGTCTGTCATTGTCGCTCTCTGTGTTTCTGTCTGTGCCTGCCTCTGTGTTTCTGTCAGTGTCTCTCTGTGTTTCTGTCAGTGTCTCTCTCTCTCTCTCTCTTTGTCAGTGCCTCTCCCTGTGTTTCTGTCAGTGTCTCTCTCTGTGTTTCTGTCAGTGCCTCCCTCTGTGTTTCCATCAGTGTCCCTCTCTGTGTTTCTGTCAGTGTCTCCCTTGGTGTTTCCATCAGTGCCCCTCTCTGTGTTTCTGTCAGTGTCTCCCTCTGTGTTTCTGTCTGTGTCTCTCTCTGAGTTTCTGTCAGTGCCCCACTCTGTTTTTCTGTCAGTGTCTCCCTCTGTGTTTCTGTCAGTGCACCTCTCTGTGTTTCTGTCAGTGCCTTTCACTGTGTTTCTGTCAGTGTCTCTCTGTGTTTCTGTCAGTATCTCTCTCTGTGTTTCTGTCAGTGTCTCTCTGTGTTTCAGTCAGTGCCTCACTCTGTGTTTCTGCCAGTGTCTCTCTCTGTGTTTCTGTCAGTGTTTCTCTCGCTCTCTGTTTGTCACTGCCTCTCCCAGTGTTTCTGTCAGTGTCTCTCCCTGTGTTTCTGTCAGTGTCTCTCTCTGTGTTTTTGTCAATGCATCTCTCAGTGTTTCTGTCAGTGTCTCTCTCTGTGTTTCTGTCAGTGTCTCTCTCTGTGTTTTTGTCAATGCATCTCTCAGTGTTTCTGTCACTGTCTCTCTCTGTGTTTCTGTCAGTGTCTCTCTCTCTTTGGCACTGCCTCTCCCTGTGTTTCTGTCAGTGTCTCTCTCTCTCTCTGTTTGTCACTGCCTCTCCCTGTGTTTCTGACAGTGTTTCTCTGTGTTTCTGTCAGTGACTCTCGCTGAGTTTCTGTCAGTGTCTCTCTCTGTGTTTTTGTCAATGAATCTCTCTGTGTTTCTGCCACTGTCTCTCTCTGTGTGTCTACAGTGCCTCCCTTTGTGTTTCCTCAGTGTCTCTCTCTGTGTTTCTGTCAGTGTCTCTCTCTCTCTCTCTTTGTCAGTGCCTCTCCCTGTGTTTCAGTCAGTGTCTCTCTCTGTGTTTCTGTCAGTGTTTCTCTCGGTGTTTCTGTCTGTGCCTCCCTCTGTGTTTCCATCAGTGTCCCTCTCTGTGTTTCTGTCAGTGTCTCCCTCGGTGTTTCCATCAGTGCCCCTCTCTGTGTTTCTGTCAGTGTCTCCCTCTGTGTTTCTGTCAGTGTCTCCCTCTGAGTTTCTGTCTGTGTCTCTCTCTGAGTTTCTGTCAGTGCCCCACTCTGTTTTTCTGTCAGTGTATCCCTCTGTGTTTCTGTCAGTGCCCCTCTCTGTGTTTCTGTCAGTGCCTTTCTCTGTGTTTCTGTCAGTGCCCCTTTCTGTGTTTCTGTCAGTGTCTCTCTCTGTGTTTCTGTCAGTGCCCCTCTCTGTGTTTCTGTCAGTGCCTCGCTCTGTGTTTCTGTCAGTGCCCCTCTCTGTGTTTCTTTCAGTGTCTCTCTCTGTGTTTCGGTCAGTGCCTCCCTCTGTGTTTCTGTCAGTGTCTCACTCTGTGTTTCTGTCAGTGTCTCTCTCTGTGTTTCTGTCAGTGTCTCTCTCTCTCTGTTTGTCACTGCCTCTGCCTGTGTTTCTGACAGTGTCTCTCTATGTTTCTGTCAGTGTCCCTCTCTGTGTTTCAGTCAGTGCCTCCCTCTGTGTTTCTGTCAGTGTCTCTCTCTGTTTTTCTGTCAGTGTCACTCTCTCTGTTTCTGTCAGTGTCTATCTCTGTTTTTCTGTCAGTGTCTCTCTCAGTGTTTCTGTCAGTGTCTCTCTCTGTTTTTCTGTCAGTGTCTCTCTGTGTTTCAGTGAGTGCCTCCCTCTGTGTTTCTGTCCGTGTCTCTCTCTGTGTTCCTGTCAGTGTCTCTCTCTCTCTATTTGTCACAGCCTCTCCCTGTGATTCTAACAGTGTCTCTGTGTGTTTCAGTCAGTGCCCCTCTCTGTGTTTCTGTCACTGCCTCCCTCTGTGTTTCTGTCAGTGACTCTCTGTGTTTCTGTCAGAGCCTCGCTCTGTGTTTCTGTCAGTGTCTCTCTCTGTGTTTCTGTAAGTATCTCTCTCTGTGTTTCTGTCAGTGTCTCTCTCTGTGTTTCTGTCAGTGTTTCTCCATGTTTCAGTCAGTGCCTCCCTCTGTGTTTCTGTCAGTATCTCTCTCTGTGTTTCTGTCAGTATCTCTCTGTGTTTCAGTCAGTGCCTCACTCTGTGTTTCTGCCAGTGTCTCTCTCTGTGTTTCTGTCAGTGTTTCTCTCGCTCTCTGTTTGTCACTGCCTCTCCCAGTGTTTCTGTCAGTGTCTCTCCCTGTGTTTCTGTCAGTGTCTCTCTCTGTGTTTTTGTCAATGCATCTCTCAGTGTTTCTGTCACTGTCTCTCTCTGTGTGTCTACAGTGCCTCCCTCTGTGTTTCTGTCATTGTCTCTCTCTGTGTTTCTGTCAGTATGTGACTCTCTCTCTTTGGCACTGCCTCTCCCTGTGTTTCTGTCAGTGTCTCTCTCTCTCTCTGTTTGTCACTGCCTCTCCCTGTGTTTCTGCCAGTGTCTCTCTCTGTGTGTCTACAGTGCCTCACTCTGTGTTTCCTCAGTGTCTCTCTCTGTGTTTCTGTCAGTGTCTCTCTCTCTCTCTCTTTGTCAGTGCCTCTCCCTGTGTTTCTGTCAGTGTCTCTCTCTGTGTTTCTGTCAGTGTCTCTCTCTGTGTTTCTGTCAGTGCCTCCCTCTGTGTTTCCATCAGTGTCCCTCTCTGTGTTTCTGTCAGTGTCTCCCTTGGTGTTTCCATCAGTGCCCCTCTCTGTGTTTCTGTCAGTGTCTCCCTCTGTGTTTCTGTCTGTGTCTCTCTCTGAGTTTCTGTCAGTGCCCCACTCTGTTTTTCTGTCAGTGTCTCCCTCTGTGTTTCTGTCAGTGCCCCTCTCTGTGTTTCTGTCAGTGCCTTTCTCTGTGTTTCTGTCAGTGCCCCTTTCTGTGTTTCTGTCAGTGTCTCTCTCTGTGTTTCTGTCAGTGCCCCTCTCTGTGTTTCTGTCAGTGCCTCGCTCTGTGTTTCTGTCAGTGCCCCTCTCTGTGTTTCTTTCAGTGTCTCTCTCTGTGTTTCGGTCAGTGCCTCTCTCTGTGCTTCTGTCTGTGTCTTTCTCTCTGTGTTTCTGTCAGTGTCTCTGTCTCTCTCTCTTTGTCAGTGCCTCTCCCTGTGTTTCTGTCAGTGTCTCTCTCTGTGTTTCTGTCAGTGTCTCTGTCTCTCTCTCTTTGTCAGTGCCTCTCCCTGTGTTTCTGTCAGTGTCTCTCTCTGTGTTTCTGTCAGTGCCCCTCTCTGTGTTTCTGTCAGTGCCTTTCTCTGTGTTTCTGTCAGTGCCCCTTTCTGTGTTTCTGTCAGTGTCTCTCTCTGTGTTTCTGTCAGTGCCCCTCTCTGTGTTTCTGTCAGTGTCTCTGTCTCTCTCTCTTTGTCAGTGCCTCTCCCTGTGTTTCTGTCAGTGTCTCTCTCTGTGTTTCTGTCAGTGCCTCTCTCTGTGCTTCTGTCTGTGTCTTTCTCTCTGTGTTTCTGTCAGTGTCTCTGTCTCTCTCTCTTTGTCAGTGCCTCTCCCTGTGTTTCTGTCAGTGTCTCTCTCTGTGTTTCTGTCAGTGTCTCTGTCTCTCTCTCTTTGTCAGTGCCTCTCCCTGTGTTTCTGTCAGTGTCTCTCTCTGTGTTTCTGTCAGTGCCCCTCTCTGTGTTTCTATCAGTGCCTTTCTCTGTGTTTCTGTCAGTGCCCCTTTCTGTGTTTCTGTCAGTGTCTCTCTCTGTGTTTCTGTCAGTGCCCCTCTCTGTGTTTCTGTCAGTGCCTCGCTCTGTGTTTCTGTCAGTGCCCCTCTCTGTGTTTCTTTCAGTGTCTCTCTCTGTGTTTCGGTCAGTGCCCCTCTCTGTGTTTCTGTCAGTGTCTCTCTCTGTGTTTCTGTCAGGATCTCTCTCTGTGTTTCTGTCAGTGTCTCTCTCTCTCTGTTTGTCACTGCCACTCCCTGTGTTTCTGTCAGTGACTCTCTGTGTTTCTGTCAGTATCTCTCTCTGTGTTTCTGTCAGTGACTCTCTGTGTTTCAGTCAGTGCCACCCTCTGTGTTTCTGTCAGTGTCTCTCTCTGTGTTTCTGTCACTGCCTCCCTCTGTGTTTCTGTCAGTGTCTCTCTCTGTGTTTCTGTCAGTGTCTCTATCTCTCTGTTTCTGTCAGTGTCTCTCTGTGTTTCAGTCAGTGCCTCCCTCTGTGTTTCTGTCAGTGTCTATCTCTGTTGTTCTGTCAGTGTCTCTCTCTGTGTTTCTGACAGTGTCTCTCTCTCTCTGTTTGTCACTGCCACTCCCTGTGTTTCTGACAGTGTCTCTCTGTGTTTCTGTCAGTGTCTCTCTCTGTGTTTCTGTCAGTGCCCCACTCTGTGTTTCTGTCAGTGTCTCTCTCTGTGTTTCTGTCAGTGCCACTCTCTTTGTGTCTGTCATTGTCGCTCTCTGTGTTTCTGTCTGTGCCTGCCTCTGTGTTTCTGTCAGTGTCTCTCTGTGTTTCTGTCAGTGTCTCTCTCTCTCTCAGTTTGTCACTGCCTCTCCCTGTGTTTCTGACAGTGTCTCTCTGTGTTTCTGTCTGTGCCTGCCTCTGTGTTTCTGTCAGTGTCTCTCTGTGTTTCTGTCAGTGTCTCTCTCTCTCTCAGTTTGTCACTGCCTCTCCCAGTGTTTCTGTCAGTGTCTCTCCCTGTGTTTCTGTCAGTGTCTCTCTCTGTGTTTTTGTCAATGCATCTCTCTGTGTTTCTGTCAGTGTCTCTCTCTCTCTCTGTTTGTCACTGCCTCTCCCTGTGTTTCTGACAGTGTTTCTCTGTGTTTCTGTCAGTGGCTCTCGCTGAGTTTCTGTCAGTGTCTCTCTCTGTGTTTCCTCAGTGTCTCTCCCTGTGTTTCTGTCAGTGTCTCTCTCTGTGTTTCTGTAAGTATCTCTCTCTGTGTTTCTGTCAGTGTCTCTCTCTGTGTTTCTGTCAGTGTTTCTCCATGTTTCAGTCAGTGCCTCCTTCTGTGTTTCTGTCAGTGTCTCTCTGTGTTTCTGTCAGTATCTCTCTCTGTGTTTCTGTCAGTGTCTCTCTGTGTTTCAGTCAGTGCCTCACTCTGTGTTTCTGCCAGTGTCTCTCTCTGTGTTTCTGTCAGTGTCTCTCTCGCTCTCTGTTTGTCACTGCCTCTCCCAGTGTTTCTGTCAGTGTCTCTCCCTGTGTTTCTGTCAGTGTCTCTCTCGCTCTCTGTTTGTCACTGCCTCTCCCAGTGTTTCTGTCAGTGTCTCTCTCTGTGTGTCTACAGTGCCTCCCTCTGTTTTTCTGTCAGTGTCTCTCTCTGTGTTTCTGTCAGTATGTGTCTCTCTCTCTTTGGCACTGCCTCTCCCTGTGTTTCTGTCAGAGTCTCTCTCTCTCTCTGTTTGTCACTGCCTCTCCCTGTGTTTCTGACAGTGTCTCTCTGTGTTTCTGTCAGTGACTCTCGCTGAGTTTCTGTCAGTGTCTCTCTCTGTGTTTTTGTCAATGAATCTCTCTGTGTTTCTGTCAGTGTCTCTCTCTGTGTTTCTGACAGTGTCTCTCTCTCTCTGTTTGTCACTGCCACTCCCTGTGTTTCTGACAGTGTCTCTCTGTGTTTCTGTCAGTGTCTCTCTCTGTGTTTCTGTCAGTGCCACTCTCTTTGTGTCTGTCATTGTCGCTCTCTGTGTTTCTGTCTGTGCCTGCCTCTGTGTTTCTGTCAGTGTCTCTCTGTGTTTCTGTCAGTGTCTCTCTCTCTCTCTCTCTTTGTCAGTGCCTCTCCCTGTGTTTCTGTCAGTGTCTCTCTCTGTGTTTCTGTCAGTGCCTCCCTCTGTGTTTCCATCAGTGTCCCTCTCTGTGTTTCTGTCAGTGTCTCCCTTGGTGTTTCCATCAGTGCCCCTCTCTGTGTTTCTGTCAGTGTCTCCCTCTGTGTTTCTGTCTGTGTCTCTCTCTGAGTTTCTGTCAGTGCCCCACTCTGTTTTTCTGTCAGTGTCTCCCTCTGTGTTTCTGTCAGTGCACCTCTCTGTGTTTCTGTCAGTGCCTTTCACTGTGTTTCTGTCAGTGTCTCTCTGTGTTTCTGTCAGTATCTCTCTCTGTGTTTCTGTCAGTGTCTCTCTGTGTTTCAGTCAGTGCCTCACTCTGTGTTTCTGCCAGTGTCTCTCTCTGTGTTTCTGTCAGTGTTTCTCTCGCTCTCTGTTTGTCACTGCCTCTCCCAGTGTTTCTGTCAGTGTCTCTCCCTGTGTTTCTGTCAGTGTCTCTCTCTGTGTTTTTGTCAATGCATCTCTCAGTGTTTCTGTCAGTGTCTCTCTCTGTGTTTCTGTCAGTGTCTCTCTCTGTGTTTTTGTCAATGCATCTCTCAGTGTTTCTGTCACTGTCTCTCTCTGTGTTTCTGTCAGTGTCTCTCTCTCTTTGGCACTGCCTCTCCCTGTGTTTCTGTCAGTGTCTCTCTCTCTCTCTGTTTGTCACTGCCTCTCCCTGTGTTTCTGACAGTGTTTCTCTGTGTTTCTGTCAGTGACTCTCGCTGAGTTTCTGTCAGTGTCTCTCTCTGTGTTTTTGTCAATGAATCTCTCTGTGTTTCTGCCACTGTCTCTCTCTGTGTGTCTACAGTGCCTCCCTTTGTGTTTCCTCAGTGTCTCTCTCTGTGTTTCTGTCAGTGTCTCTCTCTCTCTCTCTTTGTCAGTGCCTCTCCCTGTGTTTCAGTCAGTGTCTCTCTCTGTGTTTCTGTCAGTGTTTCTCTCGGTGTTTCTGTCTGTGCCTCCCTCTGTGTTTCCATCAGTGTCCCTCTCTGTGTTTCTGTCAGTGTCTCCCTCGGTGTTTCCATCAGTGCCCCTCTCTGTGTTTCTGTCAGTGTCTCCCTCTGTGTTTCTGTCAGTGTCTCCCTCTGAGTTTCTGTCTGTGTCTCTCTCTGAGTTTCTGTCAGTGCCCCACTCTGTTTTTCTGTCAGTGTATCCCTCTGTGTTTCTGTCAGTGCCCCTCTCTGTGTTTCTGTCAGTGCCTTTCTCTGTGTTTCTGTCAGTGCCCCTTTCTGTGTTTCTGTCAGTGTCTCTCTCTGTGTTTCTGTCAGTGCCCCTCTCTGTGTTTCTGTCAGTGCCTCGCTCTGTGTTTCTGTCAGTGCCCCTCTCTGTGTTTCTTTCAGTGTCTCTCTCTGTGTTTCGGTCAGTGCCTCCCTCTGTGTTTCTGTCAGTGTCTCACTCTGTGTTTCTGTCAGTGTCTCTCTCTGTGTTTCTGTCAGTGTCTCTCTCTCTCTGTTTGTCACTGCCTCTGCCTGTGTTTCTGACAGTGTCTCTCTATGTTTCTGTCAGTGTCCCTCTCTGTGTTTCAGTCAGTGCCTCCCTCTGTGTTTCTGTCAGTGTCTCTCTCTGTTTTTCTGTCAGTGTCACTCTCTCTGTTTCTGTCAGTGTCTATCTCTGTTTTTCTGTCAGTGTCTCTCTCAGTGTTTCTGTCAGTGTCTCTCTCTGTTTTTCTGTCAGTGTCTCTCTGTGTTTCAGTGAGTGCCTCCCTCTGTGTTTCTGTCCGTGTCTCTCTCTGTGTTCCTGTCAGTGTCTCTCTCTCTCTATTTGTCACAGCCTCTCCCTGTGATTCTAACAGTGTCTCTGTGTGTTTCAGTCAGTGCCCCTCTCTGTGTTTCTGTCACTGCCTCCCTCTGTGTTTCTGTCAGTGACTCTCTGTGTTTCTGTCAGAGCCTCGCTCTGTGTTTCTGTCAGTGTCTCTCTCTGTGTTTCTGTAAGTATCTCTCTCTGTGTTTCTGTCAGTGTCTCTCTCTGTGTTTCTGTCAGTGTTTCTCCATGTTTCAGTCAGTGCCTCCCTCTGTGTTTCTGTCAGTATCTCTCTCTGTGTTTCTGTCAGTATCTCTCTGTGTTTCAGTCAGTGCCTCACTCTGTGTTTCTGCCAGTGTCTCTCTCTGTGTTTCTGTCAGTGTTTCTCTCGCTCTCTGTTTGTCACTGCCTCTCCCAGTGTTTCTGTCAGTGTCTCTCCCTGTGTTTCTGTCAGTGTCTCTCTCTGTGTTTTTGTCAATGCATCTCTCAGTGTTTCTGTCACTGTCTCTCTCTGTGTGTCTACAGTGCCTCCCTCTGTGTTTCTGTCATTGTCTCTCTCTGTGTTTCTGTCAGTATGTGACTCTCTCTCTTTGGCACTGCCTCTCCCTGTGTTTCTGTCAGTGTCTCTCTCTCTCTCTGTTTGTCACTGCCTCTCCCTGTGTTTCTGCCAGTGTCTCTCTCTGTGTGTCTACAGTGCCTCACTCTGTGTTTCCTCAGTGTCTCTCTCTGTGTTTCTGTCAGTGTCTCTCTCTCTCTCTCTTTGTCAGTGCCTCTCCCTGTGTTTCTGTCAGTGTCTCTCTCTGTGTTTCTGTCAGTGTCTCTCTCTGTGTTTCTGTCAGTGCCTCCCTCTGTGTTTCCATCAGTGTCCCTCTCTGTGTTTCTGTCAGTGTCTCCCTTGGTGTTTCCATCAGTGCCCCTCTCTGTGTTTCTGTCAGTGTCTCCCTCTGTGTTTCTGTCTGTGTCTCTCTCTGAGTTTCTGTCAGTGCCCCACTCTGTTTTTCTGTCAGTGTCTCCCTCTGTGTTTCTGTCAGTGCCCCTCTCTGTGTTTCTGTCAGTGCCTTTCTCTGTGTTTCTGTCAGTGCCCCTTTCTGTGTTTCTGTCAGTGTCTCTCTCTGTGTTTCTGTCAGTGCCCCTCTCTGTGTTTCTGTCAGTGCCTCGCTCTGTGTTTCTGTCAGTGCCCCTCTCTGTGTTTCTTTCAGTGTCTCTCTCTGTGTTTCGGTCAGTGCCTCTCTCTGTGCTTCTGTCTGTGTCTTTCTCTCTGTGTTTCTGTCAGTGTCTCTGTCTCTCTCTCTTTGTCAGTGCCTCTCCCTGTGTTTCTGTCAGTGTCTCTCTCTGTGTTTCTGTCAGTGTCTCTGTCTCTCTCTCTTTGTCAGTGCCTCTCCCTGTGTTTCTGTCAGTGTCTCTCTCTGTGTTTCTGTCAGTGCCCCTCTCTGTGTTTCTGTCAGTGCCTTTCTCTGTGTTTCTGTCAGTGCCCCTTTCTGTGTTTCTGTCAGTGTCTCTCTCTGTGTTTGTGTCAGTGCCCCTCTCTGTGTTTCTGTCAGTGTCTGTGTCTCTCTCTCTTTGTCAGTGCCTCTCCCTGTGTTTCTGTCAGTGTCTCTCTCTGTGTTTCTGTCAGTGCCTCTCTCTGTGCTTCTGTCTGTGTCTTTCTCTCTGTGTTTCTGTCAGTGTCTCTGTCTCTCTCTCTTTGTCAGTGCCTCTCCCTGTGTTTCTGTCAGTGTCTCTCTCTGTGTTTCTGTCAGTGTCTCTGTCTCTCTCTCTTTGTCAGTGCCTCTCCCTGTGTTTCTGTCAGTGTCTCTCTCTGTGTTTCTGTCAGTGCCCCTCTCTGTGTTTCTATCAGTGCCTTTCTCTGTGTTTCTGTCAGTGCCCCTTTCTGTGTTTCTGTCAGTGTCTCTCTCTGTGTTTCTGTCAGTGCCCCTCTCTGTGTTTCTGTCAGTGCCTCGCTCTGTGTTTCTGTCAGTGCCCCTCTCTGTGTTTCTTTCAGTGTCTCTCTCTGTGTTTCGGTCAGTGCCCCTCTCTGTGTTTCTGTCAGTGTCTCTCTCTGTGTTTCTGTCAGGATCTCTCTCTGTGTTTCTGTCAGTGTCTCTCTCTCTCTGTTTGTCACTGCCACTCCCTGTGTTTCTGTCAGTGACTCTCTGTGTTTCTGTCAGTATCTCTCTCTGTGTTTCTGTCAGTGACTCTCTGTGTTTCAGTCAGTGCCACCCTCTGTGTTTCTGTCAGTGTCTCTCTCTGTGTTTCTGTCACTGCCTCCCTCTGTGTTTCTGTCAGTGTCTCTCTCTGTGTTTCTGTCAGTGTCTCTATCTCTCTGTTTCTGTCAGTGTCTCTCTGTGTTTCAGTCAGTGCCTCCCTCTGTTTCTGTCAGTGTCTATCTCTGTTGTTCTATCAGTGTCTCTCTCTGTGTTTCTGACAGTGTCTCTCTCTCTCTGTTTGTCACTGCCACTCCCTGTGTTTCTGACAGTGTCTCTCTGTGTTTCTGTCAGTGTCTCTCTCTGTGTTTCTGTCAGTGCCCCACTCTGTGTTTCTGTCAGTGTCTCTCTCTGTGTTTCTGTCAGTGCCACTCTCTTTGTGTCTGTCATTGTCGCTCTCTGTGTTTCTGTCTGTGCCTGCCTCTGTGTTTCTGTCAGTGTCTCTCTGTGTTTCTGTCAGTGTCTCTCTCTCTCTCAGTTTGTCACTGCCTCTCCCTGTGTTTCTGACAGTGTCTCTCTGTGTTTCTGTCTGTGCCTGCCTCTGTGTTTCTGTCAGTGTCTCTCTGTGTTTCTGTCAGTGTCTCTCTCTCTCTCAGTTTGTCACTGCCTCTCCCAGTGTTTCTGTCAGTGTCTCTCCCTGTGTTTCTGTCAGTGTCTCTCTCTGTGTTTTTGTCAATGCATCTCTCTGTGTTTCTGTCAGTGTCTCTCTCTCTCTCTGTTTGTCACTGCCTCTCCCTGTGTTTCTGACAGTGTTTCTCTGTGTTTCTGTCAGTGGCTCTCGCTGAGTTTCTGTCAGTGTCTCTCTCTGTGTTTCCTCAGTGTCTCTCCCTGTGTTTCTGTCAGTGTCTCTCTCTGTGTTTCTGTAAGTATCTCTCTCTGTGTTTCTGTCAGTGTCTCTCTCTGTGTTTCTGTCAGTGTTTCTCCATGTTTCAGTCAGTGCCTCCTTCTGTGTTTCTGTCAGTGTCTCTCTGTGTTTCTGTCAGTATCTCTCTCTGTGTTTCTGTCAGTGTCTCTCTGTGTTTCAGTCAGTGCCTCACTCTGTGTTTCTGCCAGTGTCTCTCTCTGTGTTTCTGTCAGTGTCTCTCTCGCTCTCTGTTTGTCACTGCCTCTCCCAGTGTTTCTGTCAGTGTCTCTCTCTGTGTGTCTACAGTGCCTCCCTCTGTTTTTCTGTCAGTGTCTCTCTCTGTGTTTCTGTCAGTATGTGTCTCTCTCTCTTTGGCACTGCCTCTCCCTGTGTTTCTGTCAGAGTCTCTCTCTCTCTCTGTTTGTCACTGCCTCTCCCTGTGTTTCTGACAGTGTCTCTCTGTGTTTCTGTCAGTGACTCTCGCTGAGTTTCTGTCAGTGTCTCTCTCTGTGTTTTTGTCAATGAATCTCTCTGTGTTTCTGTCAGTGTCTCTCTCTGTGTTTCTGACAGTGTCTCTCTCTCTCTGTTTGTCACTGCCACTCCCTGTGTTTCTGACAGTGTCTCTCTGTGTTTCTGTCAGTGTCTCTCTCTGTGTTTCTGTCAGTGCCACTCTCTTTGTGTCTGTCATTGTCGCTCTCTGTGTTTCTGTCTGTGCCTGCCTCTGTGTTTCTGTCAGTGTCTCTCTGTGTTTCTGTCAGTGTCTCTCTCTCTCTCTCTCTTTGTCAGTGCCTCTCCCTGTGTTTCTGTCAGTGTCTCTCTCTGTGTTTCTGTCAGTGCCTCCCTCTGTGTTTCCATCAGTGTCCCTCTCTGTGTTTCTGTCAGTGTCTCCCTTGGTGTTTCCATCAGTGCCCCTCTCTGTGTTTCTGTCAGTGTCTCCCTCTGTGTTTCTGTCTGTGTCTCTCTCTGAGTTTCTGTCAGTGCCCCACTCTGTTTTTCTGTCAGTGTCTCCCTCTGTGTTTCTGTCAGTGCACCTCTCTGTGTTTCTGTCAGTGCCTTTCACTGTGTTTCTGTCAGTGCCCCTTTCTGTGTTTCTGTCAGTGTCTCTCTCTGTGTTTCTGTCAGTGCCCCTCTCTGTGTTTCTGTCAGTGCCTCGCTCTGTGTTTCTGTCAGTGCCCCTCTCTGTGTTTCTTTCAGTATCTCTCTCTGTGTTTCGGTCAGTGCCTCTCTCTGTGCTTCTGTCTGTGTCTTTCTCTCTGTGTTTCTGTCAGTGTCTCTGTCTCTCTCTCTTTGTCAGTGCCTCTCCCTGTGTTTCTGTCAGTGTCTCTCTCTGTGTTTCTGTCAGTGTCTCTGTCTCTCTCTCTTTGTCAGTGCCTCTCCCTTGTTTCTGTCAGTGTCTCTCTCTGTGTTTCTGTCAGTGCCCCTCTCTGTGTTTCTGTCAGTGCCTTTCTCTGTGTTTCTGTCAGTGCCCCTTTCTGTGTTTCTGTCAGTGTCTCCCTCTGTGTTTCTGTCTGTGTCTCTCTCTGAGTTTCTGTCAGTGCCCCACTCTGTTTTTCTGTCAGTGTCTCCCTCTGTGTTTCTGTCAGTGCCCCTCTCTGTGTTTCTGTCAGTGCCTTTCTCTGTGTTTCTGTCAGTGCCCCTTTCTGTGTTTCTGTCAGTGTCTCTCTCTGTGTTTCTGTCAGTGCCTTTCTCTGTGTTTCTGTCAGTGCCCCTTTCTGTGTTTCTGTCAGTGTCTCTCTCTGTGTTTCTGTCAGTGCCCCTCTCTGTGTTTCTGTCAGTGCCTTTCTCTGTGTTTCTGTCAGTGCCCCTTTCTGTGTTTCTGTCAGTGTCTCTCTCTGTGTTTCTGTCAGTGCCCCTCTCTGTGTTTCTGTCAGTGCCTTTCTCTGTGTTTCTGTCAGTGCCCCTTTCTGTGTTTCTGTCAGTGTCTCTCTCTGTGTTTGTGTCAGTGCCCCTCTCTGTGTTTCTGTCAGTGTCTGTGTCTCTCTCTCTTTGTCAGTGCCTCTCCCTGTGTTTCTGTCAGTGTCTCTCTCTGTGTTTCTGTCAGTGCCTCTCTCTGTGCTTCTGTCTGTGTCTTTCTCTCTGTGTTTCTGTCAGTGTCTCTGTCTCTCTCTCTTTGTCAGTGCCTCTCCCTGTGTTTCTGTCAGTGTCTCTCTCTGTGTTTCTGTCAGTGTCTCTGTCTCTCTCTCTTTGTCAGTGCCTCTCCCTGTGTTTCTGTCAGTGTCTCTCTCTGTGTTTCTGTCAGTGCCCCTCTCTGTGTTTCTATCAGTGCCTTTCTCTGTGTTTCTGTCAGTGCCCCTTTCTGTGTTTCTGTCAGTGTCTCTCTCTGTGTTTCTGTCAGTGCCCCTCTCTGTGTTTCTGTCAGTGCCTCGCTCTGTGTTTCTGTCAGTGCCCCTCTTTGTGTTTCTTTCAGTGTCTCTCTCTGTGTTTCGGTCAGTGCCCCTCACTGTGTTTCTGTCAGTGTCTCTCTCTGTGTTTCTGTCAGGATCTCTCTCTGTGTTTCTGTCAGTGTCTCTCTCTCTCTGTTTGTCACTGCCACTCCCTGTGTTTCTGTCAGTGACTCTCTGTGTTTCTGTCAGTATCTCTCTCTGTGTTTCTGTCAGTGACTCTCTGTGTTTCAGTCAGTGCCACCCTCTGTGTTTCTGTCAGTGTCTCTCTCTGTGTTTCTGTCACTGCCTCCCTCTGTGTTTCTCTCAGTGCCTCTCTCTGTGTTTCTGTCAGTGCCTCGCTCTGTGTTTCTGTCAGTGCCCCTCTCTGTGTTTCTTTCAGTGTCTCTCTCTGTGTTTCGGTCAGTGCCCCTCTCTGTGTTTCTGTCAGTGTCTCTCTCTGTGTTTCTGTCAGGATCACTCTCTGTGTTTCTGTCAGTGTCTCTCTCTCTCTGTTTGTCACTGCCACTCCCTGTGTTTCTGTCAGTGACTCTCTGTGTTTCTGTCAGTATCTCTCTCTGTGTTTCTGTCAGTGACTCTCTGTGTTTCAGTCAGTGCCACCCTCTGTGTTTCTGTCAGTGTCTCTCTGTGTTTCTGTCAGTGTCTCTCTCTCTCTCAGTTTGTCACTGCCTCTCCCAGTGTTTCTGTCAGTGTCTCTCCCTGTGTTTCTGTCAGTGTCTCTCTCTGTGTTTTTGTCAATGCATCTCTCTGTGTTTCTGTCAGTGTCTCTCTCTCTCTCTGTTTGTCACTGCCTCTCCCTGTGTTTCTGACAGTGTTTCTCTGTGTTTCTGTCAGTGACTCTCGCTGAGTTTCTGTCAGTGTCTCTCTCTGTGTTTCCTCAGTGTCTCTCTCTGTGTTTCTGTCAGTGTCTCTCTCTCTCTCTTTGTCAGTGCCTCTCCCTGTGTTTCTGTCAGTGTCTCTCTCTGTGTTTCTGTAAGTATCTCTCTCTGTGTTTCTGTCAGTGTCTCTCTCTGTGTTTCTGTCAGTGTTTCTCCATGTTTCAGTCAGTGCCTCCTTCTGTGTTTCTGTCAGTGTCTCTCTGTGTTTCTGTCAGTATCTCTCTCTGTGTTTCTGTCAGTGTCTCTCTGTGTTTCAGTCAGTGCCTCTCTGTGTTTCTGCCAGTGTCTCTCTCTGTGTTTCTGTCAGTGTCTCTCTCGCTCTCTGTTTGTCACTGCCTCTCCCAGTGTTTCTGTCAGTGTCTCTCCCTGTGTTTCTGTCAGTGACTCTCTCGCTCTCTGTTTGTCACTGCCTCTCCCAGTGTTTCTGTCAGTGTCTCTCTCTGTGTGTCTACAGTACCTCCCTCTGTTTTTCTGTCAGTGTCTCTCTCTGTGTTTCTGTCAGTATGTGTCTCTCTCTCTTTGGCACTGCCTCTCCCTGTGTTTCTGTCAGTGTCTCTCTCTCTCTCTGTTTGTCACTGCCTCTCCCTGTGTTTCTGACAGTGTCTCTCTGTGTTTCTGTCAGTGACTCTCGCTGAGTTTCTGTCAGTGTCTCTCTCTGTGTTTTTGTCAATGAATCTCTCTGTGTTTCTGTCAGTGTCTCTCTCTGTGTTTCTGACAGTGTCTCTCTCTCTCTGTTTGTCACTGCCACTCCCTGTGTTTCTGACAGTGTCTCTCTCTGTGTTTCTGTCAGTGCCACTCTCTTTGTGTCTGTCATTGTCGCTCTCTGTGTTTCTGTCTGTGCTTGCCTCTGTGTTTCTGTCAGTGTCTCTCTGTGTTTCTGTCAGTGTCTCTCTCTCTCTCAGTTTGTCACTGCCTCTCCCAGTGTTTCTGTCAGTGTCTCTCCCTGTGTTTCTGTCAGTGTCTCTCTCTGTGTTTTAGTCAATGCATCTCTCTGTGTTTCTGTCAGTGTCTCTCTCTCTCTGTTTGTCACTGCCTCTCCCTGTGTTTCTGACAGTGTTTCTCTGTGTTTCTGTCAGTGACTCTCGCTGAGTTTCTGTCAGTGTCTCTCTCTGTGTTTTTGTCAATGAATCTCCCTGTGTTTCTGCCAGTGTCTCTCTCTGTGTGTCTACAGTGCCTCCCTCTGTGTTTCCTCAGTGTCTCTCTCTGTGTTTCTGTCAGTGTCTCTCTCTCTCTCTCTTTGTCAGTGCCTCTCCCTGTGTTTCTGTCAGTGTCTCTCTCTGTGTTTCTGTCAGTGTCTCTCTCGGTGTTTCTGTCTGTGCCTCCCTCTGTGTTTCCATCAGTGTCCCTCTCTGTGTTTCTGTCAGTGTCTCCCTCGGTGTTTCCATCAGTGCCCCTCTCTGTGTTTCTGTCAGTGTCTCCCTCTGTGTTTCTGTCAGTGTCTCCCTCTGTGTTTCTGTCTGTGTCTCTCTCTGAGTTTCTGTCAGTGCCCCACTCTGTTTTTCTGTCAGTATCTCCCTCTGTGTTTCTGTCAGTGCCCCTCTCTGTGTTTCTGTCAGTGCCTTTCTCTGTGTTTCTGTCAGTGCCCCTTTCTGTGTTTCTGTCAGTGTCTCTCTCTGTGTTTCTGTCAGTGCCCCTCTCTGTGTTTCTGTCAGTGCCTCGCTCTGTGTTTCTGTCAGTGTCTATCTCTGTTGTTCTGTCAGTGTCTCTCTCTGTGTTTCTGACAGTGTCTCTCTCTCTCTGTTTGTCACTGCCACTCCCTGTGTTTCTGACAGTGTCTCTCTGTGTTTCTGTCAGTGTCTCTCTCTGTGTTTCTGTCAGTGCCCCACTCTGTGTTTCTGTCAGTGTCTCTCTCTGTGTTTCTGTCAGTGCCACTCTCTTTGTGTCTGTCATTGTCGCTCTCTGTGTTTCTGTCTGTGCCTGCCTCTGTGTTTCTGTCAGTGTCTCTCTGTGTTTCTGTCAGTGTCTCTCTCTCTCTCAGTTTGTCACTGCCTCTCCCTGTGTTTCTGACAGTGTCTCTCTCTCTCTCAGTTTGTCACTGCCTCTCCCAGTGTTTCTGTCAGTGTCTCTCCCTGTGTTTCTGTCAGTGTCTCTCTCTGTGTTTTTGTCAATGCATCTCTCTGTGTTTCTGTCAGTGTCTCTCTCTCTCTCTGTTTGTCACTGCCTCTCCCTGTGTTTCTGACAGTGTTTCTCTGTGTTTCTGTCAGTGACTCTCGCTGAGTTTCTGTCAGTGTCTCTCTCTGTGTTTCCTCAGTGTCTCTCTCTGTGTTTCTGTCAGTGTCTCTCTCTCTCTCTTTGTCAGTGCCTCTCCCTGTGTTTCTGTCAGTGTCTCTCTCTGTGTTTCTGTAAGTATCTCTCTCTGTGTTTCTGTCAGTGTCTCTCTCTGTGTTTCTGTCAGTGTTTCTCCATGTTTCAGTCAGTGCCTCCTTCTGTGTTTCTGTCAGTGTCTCTCTGTGTTTCTGTCAGTATCTCTCTCTGTGTTTCTGTCAGTGTCTCTCTGTGTTTCAGTCAGTGCCTCTCTGTGTTTCTGCCAGTGTCTCTCTCTGTGTTTCTGTCAGTGTCTCTCTCGCTCTCTGTTTGTCACTGCCTCTCCCAGTGTTTCTGTCAGTGTCTCTCCCTGTGTTTCTGTCAGTGACTCTCTCGCTCTCTGTTTGTCACTGCCTCTCCCAGTGTTTCTGTCAGTGTCTCTCTCTGTGTGTCTACAGTACCTCCCTCTGTTTTTCTGTCAGTGTCTCTCTCTGTGTTTCTGTCAGTATGTGTCTCTCTCTCTTTGGCACTGCCTCTCCCTGTGTTTCTGTCAGTGTCTCTCTCTCTCTCTGTTTGTCACTGCCTCTCCCTGTGTTTCTGACAGTGTCTCTCTGTGTTTCTGTCAGTGACTCTCGCTGAGTTTCTGTCAGTGTCTCTCTCTGTGTTTTTGTCAATGAATCTCTCTGTGTTTCTGTCAGTGTCTCTCTCTGTGTTTCTGACAGTGTCTCTCTCTCTCTGTTTGTCACTGCCACTCCCTGTGTTTCTGACAGTGTCTCTCTCTGTGTTTCTGTCAGTGCCACTCTCTTTGTGTCTGTCATTGTCGCTCTCTGTGTTTCTGTCTGTGCTTGCCTCTGTGTTTCTGTCAGTGTCTCTCTGTGTTTCTGTCAGTGTCTCTCTCTCTCTCAGTTTGTCACTGCCTCTCCCAGTGTTTCTGTCAGTGTCTCTCCCTGTGTTTCTGTCAGTGTCTCTCTCTGTGTTTTAGTCAATGCATCTCTCTGTGTTTCTGTCAGTGTCTCTCTCTCTCTGTTTGTCACTGCCTCTCCCTGTGTTTCTGACAGTGTTTCTCTGTGTTTCTGTCAGTGACTCTCGCTGAGTTTCTGTCAGTGTCTCTCTCTGTGTTTTTGTCAATGAATCTCCCTGTGTTTCTGCCAGTGTCTCTCTCTGTGTGTCTACAGTGCCTCCCTCTGTGTTTCCTCAGTGTCTCTCTCTGTGTTTCTGTCAGTGTCTCTCTCTCTCTCTCTTTGTCAGTGCCTCTCCCTGTGTTTCTGTCAGTGTCTCTCTCTGTGTTTCTGTCAGTGTCTCTCTCGGTGTTTCTGTCTGTGCCTCCCTCTGTGTTTCCATCAGTGTCCCTCTCTGTGTTTCTGTCAGTGTCTCCCTCGGTGTTTCCATCAGTGCCCCTCTCTGTGTTTCTGTCAGTGTCTCCCTCTGTGTTTCTGTCAGTGTCTCCCTCTGTGTTTCTGTCTGTGTCTCTCTCTGAGTTTCTGTCAGTGCCCCACTCTGTTTTTCTGTCAGTATCTCCCTCTGTGTTTCTGTCAGTGCCCCTCTCTGTGTTTCTGTCAGTGCCTTTCTCTGTGTTTCTGTCAGTGCCCCTTTCTGTGTTTCTGTCAGTGTCTCTCTCTGTGTTTCTGTCAGTGCCCCTCTCTGTGTTTCTGTCAGTGCCTCGCTCTGTGTTTCTGTCAGTGTCTATCTCTGTTGTTCTGTCAGTGTCTCTCTCTGTGTTTCTGACAGTGTCTCTCTCTCTCTGTTTGTCACTGCCACTCCCTGTGTTTCTGACAGTGTCTCTCTGTGTTTCTGTCAGTGTCTCTCTCTGTGTTTCTGTCAGTGCCCCACTCTGTGTTTCTGTCAGTGTCTCTCTCTGTGTTTCTGTCAGTGCCACTCTCTTTGTGTCTGTCATTGTCGCTCTCTGTGTTTCTGTCTGTGCCTGCCTCTGTGTTTCTGTCAGTGTCTCTCTGTGTTTCTGTCAGTGTCTCTCTCTCTCTCAGTTTGTCACTGCCTCTCCCTGTGTTTCTGACAGTGTCTCTCTGTGTTTCTGTCTGTGCCTGCCTCTGTGTTTCTGTCAGTGTCTCTCTGTGTTTCTGTCAGTGTCTCTCTCTCTCTCAGTTTGTCACTGCCTCTCCCAGTGTTTCTGTCAGTGTCTCTCCCTGTGTTTCTGTCAGTGTCTCTCTCTGTGTTTTTGTCAATGCATCTCTCTGTGTTTCTGTCAGTGTCTCTCTCTCTCTCTGTTTGTCACTGCCTCTCCCTGTGTTTCTGACAGTGTTTCTCTGTGTTTCTGTCAGTGGCTCTCGCTGAGTTTCTGTCAGTGTCTCTCTCTGTGTTTCCTCAGTGTCTCTCCCTGTGTTTCTGTCAGTGTCTCTCTCTGTGTTTCTGTAAGTATCTCTCTCTGTGTTTCTGTCAGTGTCTCTCTCTGTGTTTCTGTCAGTGTTTCTCCATGTTTCAGTCAGTGCCTCCTTCTGTGTTTCTGTCAGTGTCTCTCTGTGTTTCTGTCAGTATCTCTCTCTGTGTTTCTGTCAGTGTCTCTCTGTGTTTCAGTCAGTGCCTCACTCTGTGTTTCTGCCAGTGTCTCTCTCTGTGTTTCTGTCAGTGTCTCTCTCGCTCTCTGTTTGTCACTGCCTCTCCCAGTGTTTCTGTCAGTGTCTCTCCCTGTGTTTCTGTCAGTGTCTCTCTCGCTCTCTGTTTGTCACTGCCTCTCCCAGTGTTTCTGTCAGTGTCTCTCTCTGTGTGTCTACAGTGCCTCCCTCTGTTTTTCTGTCAGTGTCTCTCTCTGTGTTTCTGTCAGTATGTGTCTCTCTCTCTTTGGCACTGCCTCTCCCTGTGTTTCTGTCAGAGTCTCTCTCTCTCTCTGTTTGTCACTGCCTCTCCCTGTGTTTCTGACAGTGTCTCTCTGTGTTTCTGTCAGTGACTCTCGCTGAGTTTCTGTCAGTGTCTCTCTCTGTGTTTTTGTCAATGAATCTCTCTGTGTTTCTGTCAGTGTCTCTCTCTGTGTTTCTGACAGTGTCTCTCTCTCTCTGTTTGTCACTGCCACTCCCTGTGTTTCTGACAGTGTCTCTCTGTGTTTCTGTCAGTGTCTCTCTCTGTGTTTCTGTCAGTGCCACTCTCTTTGTGTCTGTCATTGTCGCTCTCTGTGTTTCTGTCTGTGCCTGCCTCTGTGTTTCTGTCAGTGTCTCTCTGTGTTTCTGTCAGTGTCTCTCTCTCTCTCTCTCTTTGTCAGTGCCTCTCCCTGTGTTTCTGTCAGTGTCTCTCTCTGTGTTTCTGTCAGTGCCTCCCTCTGTGTTTCCATCAGTGTCCCTCTCTGTGTTTCTGTCAGTGTCTCCCTTGGTGTTTCCATCAGTGCCCCTCTCTGTGTTTCTGTCAGTGTCTCCCTCTGTGTTTCTGTCTGTGTCTCTCTCTGAGTTTCTGTCAGTGCCCCACTCTGTTTTTCTGTCAGTGTCTCCCTCTGTGTTTCTGTCAGTGCACCTCTCTGTGTTTCTGTCAGTGCCTTTCACTGTGTTTCTGTCAGTGCCCCTTTCTGTGTTTCTGTCAGTGTCTCTCTCTGTGTTTCTGTCAGTGCCCCTCTCTGTGTTTCTGTCAGTGCCTCGCTCTGTGTTTCTGTCAGTGCCCCTCTCTGTGTTTCTTTCAGTATCTCTCTCTGTGTTTCGGTCAGTGCCTCTCTCTGTGCTTCTGTCTGTGTCTTTCTCTCTGTGTTTCTGTCAGTGTCTCTGTCTCTCTCTCTTTGTCAGTGCCTCTCCCTGTGTTTCTGTCAGTGTCTCTCTCTGTGTTTCTGTCAGTGTCTCTGTCTCTCTCTCTTTGTCAGTGCCTCTCCCTGTGTTTCTGTCAGTGTCTCTCTCTGTGTTTCTGTCAGTGCCCCTCTCTGTGTTTCTGTCAGTGCCTTTCTCTGTGTTTCTGTCAGTGCCCCTTTCTGTGTTTCTGTCAGTGTCTCTCTCTGTGTTTCTCTCAGTGCCTCTCTCTGTGTTTCTGTCAGTGCCTCGCTCTGTGTTTCTGTCAGTGCCCCTCTCTGTGTTTCTTTCAGTGTCTCTCTCTGTGTTTCGGTCAGTGCCCCTCTCTGTGTTTCTGTCAGTGTCTCTCTCTGTGTTTCTGTCAGGATCACTCTCTGTGTTTCTGTCAGTGTCTCTCTCTCTCTGTTTGTCACTGCCACTCCCTGTGTTTCTGTCAGTGACTCTCTGTGTTTCTGTCAGTATCTCTCTCTGTGTTTCTGTCAGTGACTCTCTGTGTTTCAGTCAGTGCCACCCTCTGTGTTTCTGTCAGTGTCTCTCTGTGTTTCTGTCAGTGTCTCTCTCTCTCTCAGTTTGTCACTGCCTCTCCCAGTGTTTCTGTCAGTGTCTCTCCCTGTGTTTCTGTCAGTGTCTCTCTCTGTGTTTTTGTCAATGCATCTCTCTGTGTTTCTGTCAGTGTCTCTCTCTCTCTCTGTTTGTCACTGCCTCTCCCTGTGTTTCTGACAGTGTTTCTCTGTGTTTCTGTCAGTGACTCTCGCTGAGTTTCTGTCAGTGTCTCTCTCTGTGTTTCCTCAGTGTCTCTCTCTGTGTTTCTGTCAGTGTCTCTCTCTCTCTCTTTGTCAGTGCCTCTCCCTGTGTTTCTGTCAGTGTCTCTCTCTGTGTTTCTGTAAGTATCTCTCTCTGTGTTTCTGTCAGTGTCTCTCTCTGTGTTTCTGTCAGTGTTTCTCCATGTTTCAGTCAGTGCCTCCTTCTGTGTTTCTGTCAGTGTCTCTCTGTGTTTCTGTCAGTATCTCTCTCTGTGTTTCTGTCAGTGTCTCTCTGTGTTTCAGTCAGTGCCTCTCTGTGTTTCTGCCAGTGTCTCTCTCTGTGTTTCTGTCAGTGTCTCTCTCGCTCTCTGTTTGTCACTGCCTCTCCCAGTGTTTCTGTCAGTGTCTCTCCCTGTGTTTCTGTCAGTGACTCTCTCGCTCTCTGTTTGTCACTGCCTCTCCCAGTGTTTCTGTCAGTGCCTCCCTCTGTGTTTCCTCAGTGTCTCTCTCTGTGTTTCTGTCAGTGTCTCTCTCTCTCTCTCTTTGTCAGTGCCTCTCCCTGTGTTTCTGTCAGTGTCTCTCTCTGTGTTTCTGTCAGTGTCTCTCTCGGTGTTTCTGTCTGTGCCTCCCTCTGTGTTTCCATCAGTGTCCCTCTCTGTGTTTCTGTCAGTGTCTCCCTCGGTGTTTCCATCAGTGCCCCTCTCTGTGTTTCTGTCAGTGTCTCCCTCTGTGCTTCTGTCAGTGTCTCCCTCTGTGTTTCTGTCTGTGTCTCTCTCTGAGTTTCTGTCAGTGCCCCACTCTGTTTTTCTTTCAGTATCTCCCTCTGTGTTTCTGTCAGTGCCCCTCTCTGTGTTTCTGTCAGTGCCTTTCTCTGTGTTTCTGTCAGTGCCCCTTTCTGTGTTTCTGTCAGTGTCTCTCTCTGTGTTTCTGTCAGTGCCCCTCTCTGTGTTTCTGTCAGTGCCTCGCTCTGTGTTTCTGTCAGTGTCTATCTCTGTTGTTCTGTCAGTGTCTCTCTCTGTGTTTCTGACAGTGTCTCTCTCTCTCTGTTTGTCACTGCCACTCCCTGTGTTTCTGACAGTGTCTCTCTGTGTTTCTGTCAGTGTCTCTCTCTGTGTTTCTGTCAGTGCCCCACTCTGTGTTTCTGTCAGTGTCTCTCTCTGTGTTTCTGTCAGTGCCACTCTCTTTGTGTCTGTCATTGTCGCTCTCTGTGTTTCTGTCTGTGCCTGCCTCTGTGTTTCTGTCAGTGTCTCTCTGTGTTTCTGTCAGTGTCTCTCTCTCTCTCAGTTTGTCACTGCCTCTCCCTGTGTTTCTGACAGTGTTTCTCTGTGTTTCTGTCAGTGACTCTCGCTGAGTTTCTGTCAGTGTCTCTCTCTGTGTTTCCTCAGTGTCTCTCTCTGTGTTTCTGTCAGTGTCTCTCTCTCTCTCTTTGTCAGTGCCTCTCCCTGTGTTTCTGTCAGTGTCTCTCTCTGTGTTTCTGTAAGTATCTCTCTCTGTGTTTCTGTCAGTGTCTCTCTCTGTGTTTCTGTCAGTGTTTCTCCATGTTTCAGTCAGTGCCTCCTTCTGTGTTTCTGTCAGTGTCTCTCTGTGTTTCTGTCAGTATCTCTCTCTGTGTTTCTGTCAGTGTCTCTCTGTGTTTCAGTCAGTGCCTCTCTGTGTTTCTGCCAGTGTCTCTCTCTGTGTTTCCGTCAGTGTCTCTCTCGCTCTCTGTTTGTCACTGCCTCTCCCAGTGTTTCTGTCAGTGTCTCTCCCTGTGTTTCTGTCAGTGACTCTCTCGCTCTCTGTTTGTCACTGCCTCTCCCAGTGTTTCTGTCAGTGTCTCTCTCTGTGTGTCTACAGTACCTCCCTCTGTTTTTCTGTCAGTGTCTCTCTCTGTGTTTCTGTCAGTATGTGTCTCTCTCTCTTTGGCACTGCCTCTCCCTGTGTTTCTGTCAGTGTCTCTCTCTCTCTCTGTTTGTCACTGCCTCTCCCTGTGTTTCTGACAGTGTCTCTCTGTGTTTCTGTCAGTGACTCTCGCTGAGTTTCTGTCAGTGTCTCTCTCTGTGTTTTTGTCAATGAATCTCTCTGTGTTTCTGTCAGTGTCTCTCTCTGTGTTTCTGACAGTGTCTCTCTCTCTCTGTTTGTCACTGCCACTCCCTGTGTTTCTGACAGTGTCTCTCTCTGTGTTTCTGTCAGTGCCACTCTCTTTGTGTCTGTCATTGTCGCTCTCTGTGTTTCTGTCTGTGCTTGCCTCTGTGTTTCTGTCAGTGTCTCTCTGTGTTTCTGTCAGTGTCTCTCTCTCTCTCAGTTTGTCACTGCCTCTCCCAGTGTTTCTGTCAGTGTCTCTCCCTGTGTTTCTGTCAGTGTCTCTCTCTGTGTTTTAGTCAATGCATCTCTCTGTGTTTCTGTCAGTGTCTCTCTCTCTCTGTTTGTCACTGCCTCTCCCTGTGTTTCTGACAGTGTTTCTCTGTGTTTCTGTCAGTGACTCTCGCTGAGTTTCTGTCAGTGTCTCTCTCTGTGTTTTTGTCAATGAATCTCCCTGTGTTTCTGCCAGTGTCTCTCTCTGTGTGTCTACAGTGCCTCCCTCTGTGTTTCCTCAGTGTCTCTCTCTATGTTTCTGTCAGTGTCTCTCTCTCTCTCTCTTTGTCAGTGCCTCTCCCTGTGTTTCTGTCAGTGTCTCTCTCTGTGTTTCTGTCAGTTTCTCTCTCGGTGTTTCTGTCTGTGCCTCCCTCTGTGTTTCCATCAGTGTCCCTCTCTGTGTTTCAGTCAGTGTCTCCCTCGGTGTTTCCATCAGTGCCCCTCTCTGTGTTTCTGTCAGTGTCTCCCTCTGTGTTTCTGTCAGTGTCTCCCTCTGTGTTTCTGTCTGTGTCTCTCTCTGAGTTTCTGTCAGTGCCCCTCTCTGTGTTTCTGTCAGTGCCTTTCTCTGTGTTTCTGTCAGTGCCCCTTTCTGTGTTTCTGTCAGTGTCTCTCTCTGTGTTTCTGTCAGTGCCCCTCTCTGTGTTTCTGTCAGTGCCTCGCTCTGTGTTTCTGTCAGTGCCCCTCTCTGTGTTTCTTTCAGTGTCTCTCTCTGTGTTTCGGTCAGTGCCTCTCTCTGTGCTTCTGTCTGTGTCTTTCTCTCTGTGTTTCGGTCAGTGTCTCTCACTGTCTTTCTGTCAGTGCCCCTTTCTCTGTTTCTGTCAGTGCCCCTCTCTCTGTTTCTGTCAGTATCCCTCTCTGTGTTTCTGTCAGTGCTCCTCTCTGTGTTTCTGTCAGTGCCTCCCTCTGTGTTTCTGCCAGTGTCTCACTCTGTGTTTCTGTCAGTGTCTCTCTCTGTGTTTCTGTCAGTGTCTCTCTCTCTCTGTTTGTCACTGCCTCTGCCTGTGTTTCTGACAGTGTCTCTCTATGTTTCTGTCAGTGCCCCTCTCTGTGTTTCAGTCAGTGCCTCCCTCTGTGTTTCTGTCAGTGTCTCTCTCTGTTTTTCTGTCAGTGTCTCTCTCTGTGTTTCTGTCAGTGTCTCTCTCTGTTTTTCTGTCAGTGTCTCTCTCTCTGTTTCTGTCAGTGTCGCTCTCTGTTTTTCTGTCAGTGTCTCTCTCAGTGTTTCTGTCAGTGTCTCTCTCTGTTTTTCTGTCAGTGTCTCTCTGTGTTTCAGTGAGTGCCTCCCTCTGTGTTTCTGTCCGTGTCTCTCTCTGTGTTCCTGTCAGTGTCTCTCTCTCTCTATTTGTCACAGCCTCTCCCTGTGATTCTGACAGTGTCTCTCTGTGTTTCAGTCAGTGCCCCTCTCTGTGTTTCTGTCACTGCCTCCCTCTGTGTTTCTGTCAGTGACTCTCTGTGTTTCTGTCAGAGCCTCGCTCTGTGTTTCTGTCAGTGTTTCTCCATGTTTCAGTCAGTGCCTCCTTCTGTGTTTCTGTCAGTGTCTCTCTGTGTTTCTGTCAGTATCTCTCTCTGTGTTTCTGTCAGTGTCTCTCTGTGTTTCAGTCAGTGCCTCTCTGTGTTTCTGCCAGTGTCTCTCTCTGTGTTTCTGTCAGTGTCTCTCTCGCTCTCTGTTTGTCACTGCCTCTCCCAGTGTTTCTGTCAGTGTCTCTCCCTGTGTTTCTGTCAGTGACTCTCTCGCTCTCTGTTTGTCACTGCCTCTCCCAGTGTTTCTGTCAGTGTCTCTCTCTGTGTGTCTACAGTACCTCCCTCTGTTTTTCTGTCAGTGTCTCTCTCTGTGTTTCTGTCAGTATGTGTCTCTCTCTCTTTGGCACTGCCTCTCCCTGTGTTTCTGTCAGTGTCTCTCTCTCTCTCTGTTTGTCACTGCCTCTCCCTGTGTTTCTGACAGTGTCTCTCTGTGTTTCTGTCAGTGACTCTCGCTGAGTTTCTGTCAGTGTCTCTCTCTGTGTTTTTGTCAATGAATCTCTCTGTGTTTCTGTCAGTGTCTCTCTCTGTGTTTCTGACAGTGTCTCTCTCTCTCTGTTTGTCACTGCCACTCCCTGTGTTTCTGACAGTGTCTCTCTCTGTGTTTCTGTCAGTGCCACTCTCTTTGTGTCTGTCATTGTCGCTCTCTGTGTTTCTGTCTGTGCTTGCCTCTGTGTTTCTGTCAGTGTCTCTCTGTGTTTCTGTCAGTGTCTCTCTCTCTCTCAGTTTGTCACTGCCTCTCCCAGTGTTTCTGTCAGTGTCTCTCCCTGTGTTTCTGTCAGTGTCTCTCTCTGTGTTTTAGTCAATGCATCTCTCTGTGTTTCTGTCAGTGTCTCTCTCTCTCTGTTTGTCACTGCCTCTCCCTGTGTTTCTGTCAGTGTCTCTCTCTGTGTTTCTGTCAGTGTCTCTCTCTGTGTTTCTGTCAGTGCCTCCCTCTGTGTTTCCATCAGTGTCCCTCTCTGTGTTTCTGTCAGTGTCTCCCTTGGTGTTTCCATCAGTGCCCCTCTCTGTGTTTCCTCAGTGTCTCTCTCTGTGTTTCTGTCAGTGTCTCTCTCTCTCTCTCTTTGTCAGTGCCTCTCCCTGTGTTTCTGTCAGTGTCTCTCTCTGTGTTTCTGTCAGTGTCTCTCTCGGTGTTTCTGTCTGTGCCTCCCTCTGTGTTTCCATCAGTGTCCCTCTCTGTGTTTCTGTCAGTGTCTCCCTCGGTGTTTCCATCAGTGCCCCTCTCTGTGTTTCTGTCAGTGTCTCCCTCTGTGTTTCTGTCAGTGTCTCCCTCTGTGTTTCTGTCTGTGTCTCTCTCTGAGTTTCTGTCAGTGCCCCACTCTGTTTTTCTGTCAGTATCTCCCTCTGTGTTTCTGTCAGTGCC
Organism: Heterodontus francisci; assembly: GCF_036365525.1. NCBI lineage: Eukaryota > Metazoa > Chordata > Chondrichthyes > Heterodontiformes > Heterodontidae > Heterodontus > Heterodontus francisci. The sequence continues at coordinate 114,865,620 of NC_090378.1, forward strand.
CCTCTCTGTGTTTCTGTCAGTGCCTTTCTCTGTGTTTCTGTCAGTGCCCCTTTCTGTGTTTCTGTCAGTGTCTCTCTCTGTGTTTCTGTCAGTGCCCCTCTCTGTGTTTCTGTCAGTGCCTCGCTCTGTGTTTCTGTCAGTGCCCCTCTCTGTGTTTCTTTCAGTGTCTCTCTCTGTGTTTCGGTCAGTGCCTCTCTCTGTGCTTCTGTCTGTGTCTTTCTCTCTGTGTTTCTGTCAGTGTCTCTCACTGTCTTTCTGTCAGTGCCCCTTTCTCTGTTTCTGTCAGTGCCCCTCTCTCTGTTTCTGTCAGTATCCCTCTCTGTGTTTCTGTCAGTGCTCCTCTCTGTGTTTCTGTCAGTGCCTCCCTCTGTGTTTCTGCCAGTGTCTCACTCTGTGTTTCTGTCAGTGTCTCTCTCTGTGTTTCTGTCAGTGTCTCTCTCTCTCTGTTTGTCACTGCCTCTGCCTGTGTTTCTGACAGTGTCTCTCCATGTTTCTGTCAGTGCCCCTCTCTGTGTTTCAGTCAGTGCCACCTCTGTGTTTCTGTCAGTGTCTCTCTCTGTTTTTCTGTCAGTGTCTCTCTCTGTGTTTCTGTCAGTGTCTCTCTCTGTTTTTCTGTCAGTGTCTCTCTCTCTGTTTCTGTCAGTGTCGCTCTCTGTTTTTCTGTCAGTGTCTCTCTCAGTGTTTCTGTCAGTGTCTCTCTCTGTTTTTCTGTCAGTGTCTCTCTGTGTTTCTGTCACTGCCTCCCTCTGTGTTTCTGTCCGTGTCTCTCTCTGTGTTCCTGTCAGTGTCTCTCTCTCTCTATTTGTCACAGCCTCTCCCTGTGATTCTGACAGTGTCTCTCTGTGTTTCAGTCAGTGCCCCTCTCTGTGTTTCTGTCACTGCCTCCCTCTGTGTTTCTGTCAGTGACTCTCTGTGTTTCTGTCAGAGCCTCGCTCAGTGTTTCTGTCAGTGTCTCTCTCTGTGTTTCTGTACGTATCTCTCTCTGCGTTTCTGTCAGTGTCTCTCTCTGTGTTTCTGTCAGTGTTTCTCCATGTTTCAGTCAGTGCCTCCCTCTGTGTTTCTGTCAGTGTCTCACTCTGTGTTTCTGTCAGACTCTCTCTGCGTTTCTGTCAGTGTCACTCTCTGTGTTTCTGTCAGTGTCTCTCTCGCTCTCTGTTTGTCACTGCCTCTCCCAGTGTTTCTGTCACTGTCTCTCTCTGTGTGTCTACAGTGCCTCCCTCTGTGTTTCTGTCAGTGTCTCACTCTGTGTTTCTGTCAGTATCTCTCTCTGTGTTTCTGTCAGTGTCTCTCTGTGTTTCAGTCAGTGCCTCCCTCTGTGTTTCTGTCAGTGTCTCTCTCTGTTTTTCTGTCAGTGACTCTCTCAGTGTTTCTGTCAGTGTCTCTCTCTGTGTTTCTGTCAGTGTTTCTCCATGTTTCAGTCAGTGTCTCTCTCTGTGTTTCTGTCAGTATGTGTCTCTCTGTGTTTCTGTCAGTGTCTCTCTCGCTCTCTGTTTGTCACTGCCTCTCCCAGTGTTTCTGTCAGTGTCTCTCTCTGTGTTTCTGTCAGTGTCTCTCTCGCTCTCTGTTTGTCACTGCCTCTCCCAGTGTTTCTGTCAGTGTCTCTCCCTGTGTTTCTGTCAGTGTCTCTCTCTGTGTTTCTGTCAGTATGTGTCTCTCTCTCTTTGGCACTGCCTCTCCCTGTGTTTCTGTCAGTGTCTCTCTCTCTCTCTGTTTGTCACTGCCTCTCCCTGTGTTTCTGACAGTGTCTCTCTGTGTTTCTGTCAGTGACTCTCGCTGAGTTTCTGTCAGTGTCTCTCTCTGTGTTTTTGTCAATGCCTCCCTCTGTGTTTCCTCAGTGTCTCTCTCTGTGTTTCTGTCAGTGCCTCCCTCTGTGTTTCCTCAGTGTCTCTCTCTGTGTTTCTGTCAGTGTCTCTCTCTCTCTCTCTTTGTCAGTGCCTCTCCCTGTGTTTCTGTCAGTGTCTCTCTCTGTGTTTCTGTCAGTGTCTCTCTCTGTGTTTCTGTCAGTGCCTCCCTCTGTGTTTCCATCAGTGTCCCTCTCTGTGTTTCTGTCAGTGTCTCCCTTGGTGTTTCCATCAGTGCCCCTCTCTGTGTTTCTGTCAGTGTCTCTCTCTGTGTTTCTGTCAGTGTCTCTCTCTCTCTCTCTTTGTCAGTGACTCTCCCTGTGTTTCTGTCAGTGTCTCTCTCTGTGTTTCTGTCAGTGTCTCTCTCGGTGTTTCTGTCTGTGCCTCCCTCTGTGTTTCCATCAGTGTCCCTCTCTGTGTTTCTGTCAGTGTCTCCCTTGGTGTTTCCATCAGTGCCCCTCTCTGTGTTTCTGTCAGTGTCTCTCTCTGTGTTTCTGTCAGTGTCTCTCTCTCTCTCTCTTTGTCAGTGCCTCTCCCTGTGTTTCTGTCAGTGTCTCTCTCTGTGTTTCTGTCAGTGTCTCTCTCGGTGTTTCTGTCAGTGCCTCGCTCTGTGTTTCTGTCAGTGCCCCTCTCTGTGTTTCTTTCAGTGTCTCTCTCTGTGTTTCGGTCAGTGCCTCTCTCTGTGCTTCTGTCTGTGTCTTTCTCTCTGTGTTTCTGTCAGTGTCTCTCACTGTCTTTCTGTCAGTGCCCCTTTCTCTGTTTCTGTCAGTGCCCCTCTCTCTGTTTCTGTCAGTATCCCTCTCTGTGTTTCTGTCAGTGCTCCTCTCTGTGTTTCTGTCAGTGCCTCCCTCTGTGTTTCTGCCAGTGTCTCACTCTGTGTTTCTGTCAGTGTCTCTCTCTGTGTTTCTGTCAGTGTCTCTCTCTCTCTGTTTGTCACTGCCTCTGCTTGTGTTTCTGACAGTGTCTCTCTATGTTTCTGTCAGTGCCCCTCTCTGTGTTTCAGTCAGTGCCACCTCTGTGTTTCTGTCAGTGTCTCTCTCTGTTTTTCTGTCAGTGTCTCTCTCTGTTTTTCTGTCAGTGTCTCTCTCAGTGTTTCTGTCAGTGTCTCTCTCTGTTTTTCTGTCAGTGTCTCTCTGTGTTTCTGTCACTGCCTCCCTCTGTGTTTCTGTCCGTGTCTCTCTCTGTGTTCCTGTCAGTGTCTCTCTCTCTCTATTTGTCACAGCCTCTCCCTGTGATTCTGACAGTGTCTCTCTGTGTTTCAGTCAGTGCCCCTCTCTGTGTTTCTGTCACTGCCTCCCTCTGTGTTTCTGTCAGTGACTCTCTGTGTTTCTGTCAGAGCCTCGCTCAGTGTTTCTGTCAGTGTCTCTCTCTGTGTTTCTGTACGTATCTCTCTCTGCGTTTCTGTCAGTGTCTCTCTCTGTGTTTCTGTCAGTGTTTCTCCATGTTTCAGTCAGTGCCTCCCTCTGTGTTTCTGTCAGTGTCTCACTCTGTGTTTCTGTCAGTCTCTCTCTGCGTTTCTGTCAGTGTCTCTCTCTGTGTTTCTGTCAGTGTCTCTCTCACTCTCTGTTTGTCACTGCCTCTCCCAGTGTTTCTGTCACTGTCTCTCTCTGTGTGTCTACAGTGCCTCCCTCTGTGTTTCTGTCAGTGTCTCACTCTGTGTTTCTGTCAGTATCTCTCTCTGTGTTTCTGTCAGTGTCTCTCTGTGTTTCAGTCAGTGCCTCCCTCTGTGTTTCTGTCAGTGTCTCTCTCTGTTTTTCTGTCAGTGACTCTCTCAGTGTTTCTGTCAGTGTCTCTCTCTGTGTTTCTGTCAGTGTTTCTCCATGTTTCAGTCAGTGTCTCTCTCTGTGTTTCTGTCAGTATGTGTCTCTCTGTGTTTCTGTCAGTGTCTCTCTCGCTCTCTGTTTGTCACTGCCTCTCCCAGTGTTTCTGTTAGTGTCTCTCTCTGTGTTTCTGTCAGTGTCTCTCTCGCTCTCTGTTTGTCACTGCCTCTCCCAGTGTTTCTGTCAGTGTCTCTCTCTCTCTCTGTTTGTCACTGCCTCTCCCTGTGTTTCTGACAGTGTCTCTCTGTGTTTCTGTCAGTGACTCTCGCTGAGTTTCTGTCAGTGTCACTCTCTGTGTTTTTGTCAATGCCTCCCTCTGTGTTTCCTCAGTGTCTCTCTCTGTGTTTCTGTCAGTGCCTCCCTCTGTGTTTCCTCAGTGTCTCTCTCTGTGTTTCTGTCAGTGTCTCTCTCCCTCTGTTTGTCACTGCCTCTGCCTGTGTTTCTGACAGTGTCTCTCTATGTTTCTGTCAGTGCCCCTCTCTGTGTTTCAGTCAGTGCTTCCCTCTGTGTTTCTGTCAGTGTCTCTCTCTGTTTTTCTGTCAGTGTCTCTCTCTGTGTTTCTGTCAGTGTCTCTCTCTGTTTTTCTGTCAGTGTCTCTCTCTCTGTTTCTGTCAGTGTCGCTCTCTGTTTTTCTGTCAGTGTCTCTCTCAGTGTTTCTGTCAGTGTCTCTCTCTGTTTTTCTGTCAGTGTCTCTCTGTGTTTCTGTCACTGCCTCCCTCTGTGTTTCTGTCCGTGTCTCTCTCTGTGTTCCTGTCAGTGTCTCTCTCTCTCTATTTGTCACAGCCTCTCCCTGTGATTCTGACAGTGTCTCTCTGTGTTTCAGTCAGTGCCCCTCTCTGTGTTTCTGTCACTGCCTCCCTCTGTGTTTCTGTCAGTGACTCTCTGTGTTTCTGTCAGAGCCTCGCTCAGTGTTTCTGTCAGTGTCTCTCTCTGTGTTTCTGTACGTATCTCTCTCTGCGTTTCTGTCAGTGTCTCTCTCTGTGTTTCTGTCAGTGTTTCTCCATGTTTCAGTCAGTGCCTCCCTCTGTGTTTCTGTCAGTGTCTCACTCTGTGTTTCTGTCAGTGTCCCTCTGTGTTTCAGTCAGTGCCTCTCTCTGTGTTTCTGTCAGTGTCTCTCTCGCTCTCTGTTTGTCACTGCCTCTCCCAGTGTTTCTGTCACTGTCTCTCTCTCTGTGTCTACAGTGCCTCCCTCTGTGTTTCTGTCAGTGTCTCACTCTGTGTTTCTGTCAGTATCTCTCTCTGTGTTTCTGTCAGTGTCTCTCTGTGTTTCAGTCAGTGCCTCCCTCTGTGTTTCTGTCAGTGTCTCTCTCTGTTTTTCTGTCAGTGACTCTCTCAGTGTTTCTGTCAGTGTCTCTCTCTGTGTTTCTGTCAGTGTTTCTCCATGTTTCAGTCAGTGTCTCTCTCTGTGTTTCTGTCAGTATGTGTCTCTCTGTGTTTCTGTCAGTGTCTCTCTCGCTCTCTGTTTGTCACTGCCTCTCCCAGTGTTTCTGTCAGTGTCTCTCTCTGTGTTTCTGTCAGTGTCTCTCTCGCTCTCTGTTTGTCACTGCCTCTCCCAGTGTTTCTGTCAGTGTCTCTCCCTGTGTTTCTGTCAGTGTCTCTCTCTGTGTTTCTGTCAGTATGTGTCTCTCTCTCTTTGGCACTGCCTCTCCCTGTGTTTCTGTCAGTGTCTCTCTCTCTCTCTGTTTGTCACTGCCTCTCCCTGTGTTTCTGACAGTGTCTCTCTGTTTTTCTGTCAGTGACTCTCGCTGAGTTTCTGTCAGTGTCTCTCTCTGTGTTTCTGTCAGTATGTGTCTCTCTCTCTTTGGCACTGCCTCTCCCTGTGTTTCTGTCAGTGTCTCTCTCTCTCTCTGTTTGTCACTGCCTCTCCCTGTGTTTCTGACAGTGTCTCTCTGTGTTTCTGTCAGTGACTCTCGCTGAGTTTCTGTCGGTGCCTCCCTCTGTGTTTCCTCAGTGTCTCTCTCTGTGTTTCTGTCAGTGCCTCCCTCTGTGTTTCCTCAGTGTCTCTCTCTGTGTTTCTGTCAGTGTCTCTCTCTCTCTCTCTTTGTCAGTGCCTCTCCCTGTGTTTCTGTCAGTGTCTCTCTCTGTGTTTCTGTCAGTGTCTCTCTCTGTGTTTCTGTCAGTGCCTCCCTCTGTGCTTCCATCAGTGTCCCTCTCTGTGTTTCTGTCAGTGTCTCCCTTGGTGTTTCCATCAGTGCCCCTCTCTGTGTTTCTGTCAGTGTCTCCCTCTGTGTTTCTGTCTGTGTCTCTCTCTGAGTTTCTGTCAGTGCCCCACTCTGTTTTTCTGTCAGTGTCTCCCTCTGTGTTTCTGTCAGTGCCCCTCTCTGTGTTTCTGTCAGTGCCTTTCTCTGTGTTTCTGTCAGTGCCCCTTTCTGTGTTTCTGTCAGTGTCTCTCTCTGTGTTTCTGTCAGTGCCCCTCTCTGTGTTTCTGTCAGTGCCTCGCTCTGTGTTTCTGTCAGTGCCCCTCTCTGTGTTTCTTTCAGTGTCTCTCTCTGTGTTTCGGTCAGTGCCTCTCTCTGTGCTTCTGTCTGTGTCTTTCTCTCTGTGTTTCTGTCAGTGTCTCTCACTGTCTTTCTGTCAGTGCCCCTTTCTCTGTTTCAGTCAGTGCCCCTCTCTCTGTTTCTCTCAGTATCCCTCTCTGTGTTTCTGTCAGTGCTCCTCTCTGTGTTTCTGTCAGTGTCTCTCTCTGTGTTTCTGTCAGTGTCGCTCTCTCTCTGGTTGTCACTGCCTCTGCCTGTGTTTCTGACAGTGTCTCTCTATGTTTCTGTCAGTGCCCCTCTCTGTGTTTCAGTCAGTGCCTCCCTCTGTGTTTCTGTCAGTGTCTCTCTCAGTGTTTCTGTCAGTGTCTCTCTCTGTTTTTCTGTCAGTGTCTCTCTCTCTGTTTCTGTCAGTGTCTCTCTCTGTTTTTCTGTCAGTGTCTCTCTCAGTGTTTCTGTCAGTGTCTCTCTCTCTGTTTCTGTCAGTGTCTCTCTCTGTTTTTCTGTCAGTGTCTCTCTCAGTGTTTCTGTCAGTGTCTCTCTCTGTTTTTCTGTCAGTGTCTCTCTCTCTGTTTCTGTCAGTGTCTCTCTCTGTGTCTTCTGTCTGTGTCTCTCTCTCTGTTTCTGTCAGTGTCTCTCGCTGTTTTTCTGTCAGTGTCTCTCTCAGTGTTTCTGTCAGTGTCTCTCTCTGTTTTTCTGTCAGTGTCTCTCTGTGTTTCAGTGAATGTTTAGGATCTGGAATGCACTGTCTGAGAGTGTAGTGGAGGCAGGTTCAGTGAGTGTTTAGGATCTGCAATGCACTGTCTAAGAGTGTAGTGGAGGCCGGTTCAGTGAGTGTTTAGGATCTGGAATGCATTGTCTGAGAGTGTGGTGGAGGCAGGTTCAGTGAATGTTTAGGATCTGGAATGCACTGTCTGAGAGTGTGGTGGAGGCAGGTTCATTGAGTGTTTAGGATCTGGAATGCACTGTCTGAGAGTGTGGTGGAGGCAGGTTCAGTGAATGTTTAGGATCTGGAATGCACTGTCTGAGAGTGTGGTGGAGGCAGGTTCAGTGAGTGTTTAGGATCTGGAATGCACTGTTTGAGAGTGTGGTGGAGGCAGGTTCAGTGAGTGTTTAGGATCTGGAATGCACTGTCTGAGAGTGTGGTGGAGGCAGGTTCAGTGAGTGGTTCGGATCTGGAATGCACTGTCTGAGAGTGTGGTGGAGGCAGGTTCCGTGAGTGTATAGGATCTGGAATACACTGTCTGAGAGTGTGGTGGAGGCAGGTTCCGTGAGTGTATAGGATCTGGAATGCACTGTCTGAGAGTGTAGTGGAGGCAGGTTCAGTGAGTGTATAGGATCTTGAATGCACTTTCGGAGAGTGTGGTGGAGGCAGGTTCAGTGAGTGTTTAGGATCTGGAATGCACTGTCTGAGAGTGTGGTGGAGGCAGGTTCAGTGAGTGTTTAGGATCTGGAATGCACTGTCTGAGAGTGTGGTGGAGGCAGGTTCAGTGAATGTTTAGGATCTGGAATGCACTGTCTGAGAGTGTGGTGGAGGCAGGTTCAGTGAGTGTTTAGGATCTGGAATGCACTGTCTGAGAGTGTGGTGGAGGCAGGTTCAGTGAATGTTTAGGATCTGGAATGCACTGTCTGAGAGTGTGGTGGAGGCAGGTTCAGTTAGTGTTTAGGATCTGGAATGCACTGTCTGAGAGTGTGGTGGAGGCAGGTTCCGTGAGTGGTTCGGATCTGGAATGCACTGTCTGAGAGTGTGGTGGAGGCAGGTTCCGTGAGTGTATAGGATCTGGAATACACTGTCTGAGAGTGTGGTGGAGGCAGGTTCCGTGAGTGTATAGGATCTGGAATGCACTGTCTGAGAGTGTGGTGGAGGCAGGTTCAGTGAGTGTTTAGGATCTGGAATGCACTGTCTGAGAGTGTGGTGGAGGCAGGTTCAGTGTGTGTTTAGGACTTGGAATGCACTGTCTGAGAGTGTGGTGGTGGCAGATTCAGTGAGTGTTTAGGATCTGGAATGCATTGTCTGAGAGTGTGGTGGAGGCAGGTTCAGTGACTGTTTAGGATCTGGAATGCACTGTCTGAGAGTGTGGTGGAGGCAGGTTCAGTGAGTGTTTAGGATCTGGAATGCACTGTCTGAGAGTGTGGTGGAGGCAGGTTCAGTGAGTGTTTAGGATCTGGAATGCATTGTCTGAGAGTGTGGTGGAGGCAGGTTCAGTGACTGTTTAGGATCTGGAATGCACTGTCTGAGAGTGTGGTGGAGGCAGTTTCAGTGAATGTTTAGGATCTGGAATGCACTGTCTGAGAGTGTGGTGGAGGCAGGTTCAGTGAGTGTTTAGGATCTGGAATGCATTGTCTGAGAGTGTGGTGGAGGCAGGTTCAGTGAGTGTTTAGGATCTGGAATGCATTGTCTGAGAGTGTGGTGGAGGCAGGTTCAGTGACTGTTTAGGATCTGGAATGCCCTGTCTGAGAGTGTGGTGGAGGCAGGTTCAGTGAGTGTTTAGGATCTGGAATGCACTGTCTGAGAGTGTGGTGGAGGCAGGTTCCCTGAGTGTATAGGATCTGGAATGCACTGTCTGAGAGTGCGGTGGAGGCAGGTTCAGTGAGTGTATAGGATCTTGAATGCACTGTCTGAGAGTGTGGTGGAGGCAGGTTCAGTGAGTGTATAGGATCTTGAATGCACTGTCTGAGAGTGTGGTGGAGGCAGGTTCAGTGAGTGTTTAGGATCTGGAATGCACTGTCTGAGAGTTTGGTGGAGGCAGGTTCAGTGAATGTTTAGGATTTGGAATGCACTGTCTGAGAGTGTGGTGGAGGCAGGTTCAGTGAATGTTTAGGATTTGGAATGCACTGTCCTGAGTGTGTGGTGGAGGCAGGTTCCGTGAGTGTTTAGGATCTGGAATGCACTGTCTGAGAGTGTGGTGGAGGCAGGTTCCGTGAGTGTATAGGATCTGGAATGCACTGTCTGAGAGTGCGGTGGAGGCAGGTTCAGTGAGTGTTTAGGATCTGGAATGCACTGTCTATGTGTGGTGGAGGCAGGTTCAGTGAGTGTATAGGATCTGGAATGCACTGTCTGAGAGTGCGGTGGAGGCAGGTTCAGTGTGTGTTTAGGATCTGGAATGCACTGTCTGAGAGTGTGGTGGAGGCAGGTTCCGTGAGTGTATAGGATCTGGAATGCACTGTCTGAGAGTGCGGTGGAGGCAGGTTCAGTGTGTGTTTAGGATCTGGAATGCACTGTCTGAGAGTGTGGTGGAGGCAGGTTCAGTGAGTGTTTAGGATCTGGAATGCACTGTCTGAGAGTGTGGTGGAGGCAGGTTCCGTGAGTGTTTAGGATCTGGAATGCACTGTCTGAGAGTGTGGTGGAGGCAGGTTCCGTGAGTGTATAGGATCTGGAATGCACTGTCTGAGAGTGCGGTGGAGGCAGGTTCAGTGTGTGTTTAGGATCTGGAATGCACTGTCTGAGAGTGTGGTGGAGGCAGGTTCAGTGAGTGTTTAGGATCTGGAATGCACTGTCTGAGAGTGTGGTGGAGGCAGGTTCCGTGAGTGTATAGGATCTGGAATGCACTGTCTGAGAGTGCGGTGGAGGCAGGTTCAGTGTGTGTTTAGGATCTGGAATGCACTGTCTGAGAGTGTGGTGGAGGCAGGTTCAGTGAGTGTTTAGGATCTGGAATGCACTGTCTGAGAGTGTGGTGGAGGCAGGTTCAGTGAATGTTTAGGATCTGGAATGCACTGTCTGAGAGTGTAGTGGAGGCAGGTTCAGTGAGTGTTTAGGATCTGCAATGCACTGTCTAAGAGTGTAGTGGAGGCCGGTTCAGTGAGTGTTTAGGATCTGGAATGCATTGTCTGAGAGTGTGGTGGAGGCAGGTTCCGTGAGTGTACAGGATCTGGATTGCACTGTCTGAGAGTGTGGTGGAGGCAGGTTCAGTGAATGTTTAGGATCTGGAATGCACTGTCTGAGAGTGTGGTGGAGGCAGGTTCAGTGAATGTTTAGGATCTGGAATGCACTGTCTGAGAGTGTGGTGGAGGCAGGTTCATTGAGTGTTTAGGATCTGGAATGCACTGTCTGAGAGTGTGGTGGAGGCAGGTTCAGTGAATGTTTAGGATCTGGAATGCACTGTCTGAGAGTGTGGTGGAGGCAGGTTCAGTGAGTGTTTAGGATCTGGAATGCACTGTCTGAGAGTGTGGTGGAGGCAGGTTCAGTGAGTGTTTAGGATCTGGAATGCACTGTCTGAGAGTGTGGTGGAGGCAGGTTCAGTGAGTGGTTCGGATCTGGAATGCACTGTCTGAGAGTGTGGTGGAGGCAGGTTCCGTGAGTGTATAGGATCTGGAATACACTGTCTGAGAGTGTGGTGGAGGCAGGTTCCGTGAGTGTATAGGATCTGGAATGCACTGTCTGAGAGTGTGGTGGAGGCAGGTTCAGTGAGTGTATAGGATCTTGAATGCACTTTCTGAGAGTGTGGTGGAGGCAGGTTCAGTGAGTGTTTAGGATCTGGAATGCACTGTCTGAGAGTGTGGTGGAGGCAGGTTCAGTGAATGTTTAGGATCTGGAATGCACTGTCTGAGAGTGTGGTGGAGGCAGGTTCAGTGAGTGTTTAGGATCTGGAATGCACTGTCTGAGAGTGTGGTGGAGGCAGGTTCAGTGAATGTTTAGGATCTGGAATGCACTGTCTGAGAGTGTGGTGGAGGCAGGTTCAGTTAGTGTTTAGGATCTGGAATGCACTGTCTGAGAGTGTGGTGGAGGCAGGTTCCGTGAGTGGTTCGGATCTGGAATGCACTGTCTGAGAGTGTGGTGGAGGCAGGTTCCGTGAGTTTATAGGATCTGGAATACACTGTCTGAGAGTGTGGTGGAGGCAGGTTCCGTGAGTGTATAGGATCTGGAATGCACTGTCTGAGAGTGTGGTGGAGGCAGGTTCAGTGAGTGTATAGGATCTTGAATGCACTTTCTGAGAGTGTGGTGGAGGCAGGTTCAGTGAGTGTTTAGGATCTGGAATGCACTGTCTGAGAGTGTGGTGGAGGCAGGTTCAGTGTGTGTTTAGGACTTGGAATGCACTGTCTGAGAGTGTAGTGGAGGCAGGTTCAGTGAGTGTTTAGGATCTGGAATGCACTGTCTTAGAGTGTGGTGGAGGCAGGTTCAGTGAGTGTTTAGGATCTGGAATGCATTGTCTGAGAGTGTGGTGGAGGCAGGTTCAGTGACTGTTTAGGATCTGGAATGCACTGTCTGAGAGTGTGGTGGAGGCAGGTTCAGTGAGTGTTTAGGATCTGGAATGCATTGTCTGAGAGTGTGGTGGAGGCAGGTTCAGTGAGTGTTTAGGATCTGGAATGCATTGTCTGAGAGTGTGGTGGAGGCAGGTTCAGTGACTGTTTAGGATCTGGAATGCCCTGTCTGAGAGTGCGGTGGAGGCAGGTTCAGTGAGTGTATAGGATCTTGAATGCACTGTCTGAGAGTGTGGTGGAGGCAGGTTCAGTGAGTGTATAGGATCTTGAATGCACTGTCTGAGAGTGTGGTGGAGGCAGGTTCAGTGAGTGTTTAGGATCTGGAATGCACTGTCTGAGAGTTTGGTGGAGGCAGGTTCAGTGAATGTTTAGGATTTGGAATGCACTGTCTGAGAGTGTGGTGGAGGCAGGTTCAGTGAGTGTTTAGGATCTGGAATGCACTGTCTGAGAGTGTGGTGGAGGCCGGTTCAGTGTGTGTTTAGGATCTGGAATGCACTGTCTGAGAGTGTGGTGGAGGCAGGTTCAGTGAGTGTTTAGGATCTGGAATGCACTGTCTGAGAGTGTGGTGGAGGCATGTTCAGTGAGTGTTTAGGATCTGGAATGCACTGTCTATGTGTGGTGGAGGCACGTTCAGTGTGTGTTTAGGATCTGGAATGCACTGTCTGAGAGTGTGGTGGAGGCAGGTTCAGTGAGTGTTTAGGATCTGGAATGCACTGTCTGAGAGTGTGGTGGAGGCAGGTTCAGTGAATGTTTAGGATCTGGAATGCACTGTCTGAGAGTGTGGTGGAGGCAGGTTCAGTGAGTGTTTAGGATCTGGAATGCACTGTCTGAGAGTGTGGTGGAGGCATGTTCAGTGAGTGTTTAGGATCTGGAATGCACTGTCTATGTGTGGTGGAGGCACGTTCAGTGTGTGTTTAGGATCTGGAATGCACTGTCTGAGAGTGTGGTGGAGGCAGGTTCAGTGAGTGTTTAGGATCTGGAATGCACTGTCTGAGAGTGTGGTGGAGGCAGGTTCAGTGAATGTTTAGGATCTGGAATGCACGGTCTGAGAGTGTGGTGGAGGCAGGTTCAGTGAGTGTTTAGGATCTGGAATGCACTGTCTGAGAGTGTGGTGGAGGCAGGTTCAGTGAATGTTTAGG